>NC_054743.1:56425351-56775676 GCF_018143015.1 Lytechinus variegatus
GCAGAATCTCATGGTCGACTGTATCGAAAGCAGCCGTAAGATCAAGAAGGAGGAGCAGAGCCTCATTCCCATTGTCTAGAAATTGAAGAAGGTCATTATGTACACGTAGTAAGGCAGTTTCCACACTGTAGTGTTGACGATACGCCGATTGCCTAGATGGGAGAAGAGAGTTACTAGCCAGATATGATGTAAGCTGCTGACTGACCACACGTTCGATCACTTTCCCAAGTAGCGGGATGTTTGATATCGGACGAAAGTTCTTCAAGTCCTCGGGATCTAGATTCTGCTTTTTCAGTATTGGTGTAACAACTGCAGATTTGAGTGAAGTTGGAAAATTGGCAGACATAAGACTCTGATTTGCCATATCTGTGATGGCAGGAAGAAGAGTATTAAGACATCCGCTAAAGACACATGCAGGAACAGGGTCAAGTGCACAAGTTTTCACCTTCTTAGATTTAATAATCTTGCGAACATCTTTCTCTGAAACTTGATGGAATTCTTCAAGTTGACATGCAGACCTTTCCAAGGTAGCTTCAGTAGAGGATGGTACAGGTGACAGATTGACGTTGGTAGTTGATGCTCGAAGTTTGGATATCTTGTCGTTGAAGTAGTATGAAAATCGTTGACAAAGTTCATCCTTCGAGCTGTGGGATGGCAACAGTTGATCAGATTGCTCGACTGTTAATTCGTGTACAACTTTGAAAAGCTCCTTGCTGTTGCTACCAGCTATTTTCTCTCGATGGTAGGCACATTTTGCTTTCTTGAGTACACATTGATAATCAGTCAATGAAGCTTTCATCATCTGTTTGTCTGTGACAGTTCCGGATTTTCGCCACTTCCTTTCTGCAGAACGCAACTTTCGTCGTCGGGCTTTCAGAGATTCATCATACCATGGGGCATGTGGGCGTAGCTGAATACTCCTGGAAGATATTGGAGCATGCTTGTCAAGGGCGGCTTTTAGAGTAGAGTTATAAGTGTCAACCTTTTGGGCTAAGTCAAGATCGTCAAGGTCTCCAATGTTTGAGAAGTTACCTTCAATATCACGGCTGAATTGTTCATAGTCGATGCTACGAAGCATACGATGGCGAACTTGCTGCCTTGATGCAGGTGGACGAGCAAGTGCTGCTGTGAACATGATTGCCGCATGATCAGATGGCATTGCAGGTAGTACTCTAATGTTGTCAATGATACCTTCACTTTCTCTGACGATCAGGAGATCCAGTGTATGACCACGTTTATGAGTAGGCTCTGAAATTCATCTGCTTGAGACCACCAGATTCAAGAAGGTCATTTAGAGATCTCGCATCAGCATCCATGTTGTTGTCAGTGTGGATATTGAAATCTCCACAGATGATTAACTTAGTACATAAGAGGTTGACAGACTCTAGAAGCCTTGAAAACTCAACAAAAAAGAGAGCAAAGTTTTGGCCTCGGGCAGGAGGTCTGTAAATGAGAATCATCGTAAGTGTATCCTGGTCAGATGAACTAACCGATACCTCAAGGCATTCAAACATTACAAATGAGTGACTTCTCTTCTTTGTAGTGAAACTGTTACGTAGAAAAATGCACAGACCACCACCTTTCTTTCCTGTGCGAGGAAGTTTCAGTAGACGATATTGCTGAAGAGTAGTTTGAATGTCTGCCAGGGTAGGGCCGTCCCGAGCATCTCCCTTGAGCCAAGCCTCAGTAACGCCTAATATGTCAAGTTGTTCTGTCAGCACAAAGTCACATATTTCTGCAGGTTTATTCATCATTGACTGAGCATTCCAAAAGCCAATCTTTGTAGAAGTAATAGCTTTACTATTTTGCGTCAGAGGTATAGTCCTGCAGGCTGAGGGTCGACGATGTATCTTTCTAATTCTCTTTTCTCGATAGGTAACAATCACATCAATTTGTTTCTGCTGTTTCGCCCAAGACAGTTTGCCCCTTCTTGTAGGTTTTATGGAGCAAATTCCAAGGGACTTCAGATTGTGATAGACATCAAGAGGGAGTTATAGTTTTCCTGAAGTCTCTCTAATCTTCAGCAGGACCTTGCGATTGTAGTGGCCAGTGTCATGGTGTATCTGGGTTACAGCCATTACTACAAGTAACATACAGGCAAAGGGTATAGCAAGATTTTCCATTGTTGCATTTTAAACTTGCTATTCAGTCAACTTGTCCATGGTCATCATGCATGAAAGGGCTGAAGAAAACATAAAAGGATGTAATCCCCTTTGGCTATTGCAGTGTCCAGATTAGTACACAATGGGTGACTGGTGTGTTCTGTATGAGGGGAAACATGGAGGTAGAAGCCCAGCAATCGAATCGAATCCTCAATGATGAAAAATACTTCCATAAATTTCTTATCCAAGCCAAGTCAAAACGTGATGAAATTTGTCTAGTAGGATCCAAGATACATATTACAAGTACTGGTAACAATATAATAAACAATCTCCAAGTAGAAATGCAAAAAAATAAGTCAATTAATAGAGAGCCACAAAACTGAGTGCAACTACAGCGCAACATCACATCACATCATCACATGTTGTAAATGTTTGCAGGATGGGGGAGGAGGACTTACGCAGGCCCCGCTTCTCCCCCCCCCCGCAACATTTAATTCATGTACTTTGAAATATAGAGTTAAAAATATTAAAAATATAGAGATAAAATGATTACAAATAAAAAACCAATGAGTATATGAATGTGATTCTTTTCCATTATTATTTGCCTTGGTCGTGAAAACAACGGAAAAATTAGAAGCACTAACAGAACAAAATGAAAGAACACCTCGAAATAATTTTGATTGCGGATGCTAAAACTACGTAAATCCGAGAAAAAATAATCATTGTGAAAAATAGTAATCACTCGCCTGGCCCTTTTGAATCGAAAAGAGAGGTAAAGAAAGAAGCTATAGAAAGAGGCAAGGAACGAGTTTTTTTGGGATGATTTCTGTCTCACTAATTGTGCCAATTTAACTGGTTCTACTTTTTGAAATAACAACAGGGAAACTAATAAAATACTGGTACACAATCTTCATGAACAAAATCATTTTATTATCCCAACTGTGGAAAAAACGAGTTAACAGAGAAATAAAACGTATAAAAAAGATTATACAAAGCGCGATTTTTAGTGACAAAGCAATAGTGAGGCCACCATAATGACATAACTAAAGCCATAAGTTGACAAAATTGTCACGGGTGAGATCATGATTTTCATTTTCATTTCTATTATTCATATTCTGTTTCGTTCCTACTTATACTTTGTGAGTTTGTTTGAAATGAAGAAAAATGAATTCAATTAATCAATCATCATATATTATATTATATTTTGCTTTACTTTGTAACCTTGTTGAAATTTTGGAATGAAATAAATTCGTTATCAATCAATCGTGCCGGTAAGGAAAATTGCTTTCTTTTTCTGGGAAATAAAAGCACTTTCCACTTCACTGCTGTGATTTTACTCCAAACAGATTAGGTACCGTCATATTTACAATCTTTATAAAGGGCCTCTATACCTGATCGTAAAAAGACCATTCATCCAGGGAAGTGGGAGGTACCCCCCCCCCCCCCCCACTTCCCTGATTCATGAGAAGCGAGATCAACAAACACAAAAGCACGGAGAGCAGACGACAATGTAGTATTGATCGAACCCTGGTTTTCCGCGCGTGCTGTTCGCTCTTACGCTTTGTTATACACAGCGTCTATTGATTCGGGGAAAAACGAAGCTTTGACAAATTGACACAACATTTTTCCTTCATGAAAATCGCATTTTTTCTAATGATTTGAGAAACAAAAACTGCATACCCAGAAAGAAAAATGTCTGATCTTTCATGTTTACATTTACTAAAAATTCTAAAAACCTATCAGTTTGGCGCAAATAGCAATTAAATTAGAAAATACTGTCAAAGTTCCCAATACCGGCAATGCACGAAAAATGGCTCCGCCGTGGGGAGAACAATCGAGATTCGCGGGCCCGCACGCAAAGGGATAATTATGTACACTGTGTGATTTGTATATTCATATTTTTATGGTTGAATGAAATTGAATTGAGGTTTGGTGGTTCGAATCCGAGCCATGGTGTGTAGTTAGAGCTAAAGCCGAGGTAATAATAGCAATTGATTTTCATCCTCAGGCAAAAGCGCTATATAAATCGAGTTATTTTTATATTAAAATTACACTTTATTACTTACATCGTTTTCACAATTGCCTATCGTTATTGTAATCATCAGCATAACAATCATAATAATCTGTATCATAAATCAACGTCAGTATCCTTTCTCTGCATAGGAGTAATGAAAGTGGTGGTAATTACCTTTCTCTACACTGTCGGCAAGCTGTACCAGATTGATGTCTTTTAACTTGATGGACAGTGTCTTCCTCGCCTCACTATCTCGTACTGTCTTCAGCCATTCACAAAGCATCTTATAGGTAGCTTGCATTATGTTTCCAATGTTGTCTTCCTTGAATCGACTTAGTTGAGCCTCAGTAAATCCTAAAGCTAGTCCAACCTTCGTGAAGTCTGATGGATCCATACCGTCAGCAAGGAAATGAAGTTCAAACTCAGTTAGATTCCCAAGGCTAAAACATGAACAAAGACACGAGAGAGGCTAAGAGAGAAGTTCTTTCAATTACTTTCAAGGGAAATTTTATATATTGCGTTAAATGTTAAGTATTTCACACAAATACTGTTAGGCTTGGCACTTCTCAGAAATGAAATTGGAACGGAAATATGATATAAATGGCCCTGCAGACTGGGGAAATTATCATTTTCAATGAGACATGTGTACACATAGTCAACCGATATACGGTACTCTGTCGATATACTCTTGGATTCCAACCGTCATTAACATGATTAATATATTGCGAACCGGCGATTTGTCCAACACCCAGTCGTAAGGCAAAAGAGACTTCATAATATTTTGATCGTCCCTTACTGTGCTTATAATGGTATAACGCAATACGCCGTATTGATGTACAATAACATAGTATAGTGATGATTAATAATAATAATAATAATAATGATAGTAATAATATTAATAATAATAATTATAATGATGGTAATGATGATGATGATGAATTATTTCAATTTTCTTACTCGGTATTTGGACCAGGATTTTTCTCCACGTCACCGGACCTCAGGAGGAGCACGTTGGTTATACCAGAAGAGAATGAATTCCTTTGTGTTTCATCTGATCCACTGCTGGGTGAACGCGATCTACTGACTGGAGAGATTGGTGCTCCATAAGACCCTGCGATCTCCTAAAACAAAAAAGAGGGATATGTGGCAGAGAAACCTTTAAAATAATAAAAAGATTATCGTACACACTGTTTTATATCCTTCCGACTTATTTTGTTCATGCAGTGCTAACATGCCTAACATGACCAAAATTATCAAAGCATGGTAACAATAAAGGGAGGGTCAGAGAAATTTCAGAGAGCAAAATGTTGAAAATTTCATTACAATTATAGAACAAATAAGAATAATAATAGAGGACACTTATTAAGCGCATAATATCTGGTTTAGTTATCTATGCGCTTTACAAATTATGAATAAACAGAACATATATATATATATATATATATATATATATATATATATATATATATATATATATATATATATACAAGAATAAGTAAATTATTCACAATTATTACAACACATGTATAAGCAGGAATAATAACGAAGTTATTGAATTTTTAAGTTTATCAATATTTTGTGATAACAGTTATAAGCACATCGCAATGAATATTCATTAGGTGGGCTGATGATGTCTCATCTCCACTTTCCCTTTTCTTATTTTATTACATGATATAATAAATATTTCACTTTGTTTCATACATGTGTAAATGATTGTCTCCATTATAATGGAAATAACTTGTGGCAATAAATAAAGAATGCACTTAATCAGTTGTTAATCCCATTGTTTTAGTTCTTGGTAGAAAAATTTCGAATAAACATAAATTCATATAATAAAGTACAAAAGAACTAGTGGGGATATGGCATCATCAGACCACCTAATGAATATTCATAAAGACATGCCTAGAACTGTTTCACCGGAATAATGCAAATCGTTGAAATTCAATAGCTTTGTTATTTGTAATCCAATTTCGATGAAATTTTCAGCATCTGCGTTGTGAAAATTACTTAATTCAATGAAATATAAATATTTCCAGTCTGGACGATCCGTTTAATTGTTTTTTTTTTATTATATATACATTATATATATATATATATATATATATATATATATATATATATATATATATAGAAAGAGAGAGAGAGAGATTATACATACCCTCGTACACGATGTGAGCTGAACGTTGCCAGACGTATCTAAATCAGTACTAGGCGAAAATAAGCCAAGTATCCCCGACGGTAAAGGACTTGAAGTGTCTTTCTCGTCATGCTTGCCCTCGTCCTGAGAACTAGCAACCTGTGAGTATGACTCCGATGTGCCATCATGTTGGTCTGGTTCACTTATTTGAGTTGATTTGCAGAGGCTAGCAGGTGATGTGCCATTAATGGTTATATATCTCATGTCCAACTCGTCAAGGTCACAAGGCTTTTGGGCCTTGATGTCAGTAGGATCAGAGACAGAAAAAGATTCCTTCTCTGTTGAACAAGTTGAAACATTACGGTCATCATCACACTTCAAAGATCCGTGCTGAGCATGTTGAGTGATATTACGGAGGTTTCTGGTATCACACCGAGATCCGTTAGCGGTGTCACAATCAGGAATAGTCGAGGTCGACAGAGTCTCCGAACAAACATTAACCTTTTTTATGTTACTTGAAGATTCATTTTTGGCCGTTTTCAGGTCTACAGAAGAAGACGGTGGTTGTTGACAGGACTTACTAACAGTTTTGCTCTTGTCACCTCTTGAAGAAACATTGGAAGATGGATTATGTCTATTGTCATTGTCGTTTGCTTTTGATTGTTCAGTTTCTGTCTTTGGATCATTACGATACCTCCTGAGATACGTGCCGATCCTGACACGCCAGACACTGAGAGACACAGGCATGGTGACATCAGGACACTGCGTGGCAAAAACAGAGAACGTAACATTGATACATAGTACAGTTGACGCATCGATCTATTAATGCACTAAAACAATCGGGATAAACTTTAAAAGTATATTCTTCAAATACGAATATAGCGGTCAGAATTCTGAACACAAACCATGGTCTAAAGTTGGGGTTCCACTGTGGGAGACAGATGTGACGCAATTATCCATAACTATATCATCGATTTGTCATCGCATTTTGGCACTCAAACATTGATAATAGCTTCGCATAGTTTTACCCCAGACTTAGACCAGGCTTTAAGCTAAACTGCAGTAATATCAGCATGTTGATCTGTTGATTTATTTTTTTCGAGGTTGTATACATGATAAATTCGTATTCCAACTAAAGCAAGGTGGTTCGCGAACCACGAGTCTCGTCTTATTTCGCAATCAATGAAATATGCAATGTAATATTTTGACCCTATCATCCCTGTGAACACACACCTGTTTAAGGATGGTTTATACCAAGTGTAACACAAGTGATGCAGAAATCAAGAGAGGATACCAAGTTGAACAAATACCTGACCTTTGACCCCTAGATGACTTTCGACCCATCAACCTCAACACCACAAGTGGTACATTTAAAATGTTCATGATTTGACCATGCAATGTATTACCATTTTCATTAAGTGGTCCTTTTGTTCCACTGCATATTCCCAACGCTTGTATTAACATAGCTTGTGACTGTAAGGGTGGCACTCCACAAACATACATGATGACATGACGTCACGACACTTCTTTTCCGGCATGATATAATTCCGGAACATATCATGTTAGGTATGATGATTGATCTGACAGACTGATTGGAGAAGGTGGTATGCTGGGTGCCGGGTAATAATGGCAAAGGTAAGAATGGCAAAGGTGGGGTAAAAGTGTCAGAGGTAAAAATGGCAAAGGCAAAAATGGCAGAGGTAGTTATGGCAGAGGTAAAAATGGCAGACGTAAAAATAGCAGAGGTAATAATAGCAAGGGCAAAAATGTCAGAGGCAAAGATCATGACATGCAACATCAATGAGGAAAAGACAGAGCCTTTCCGGTGTACATCAGTCATAATTATTAACCTTGAATGGACTCCTATAGATTGGATTGACACTAACTTTAGTGAATCACTGTGCTCAAACAACTGCCATTCGCCAATGTCAAGCAATGGATAATTCGGTTTCCGCGTTTGCGTACCAATTTGTTTATGCTCAATTTTATCAATTTGAAAAAGCGAAATAGGCATTTCATTTCAGCATTGCATATACTTAGTCAAACAGTGTACTTCCTCTATTTCACTTATTAGCAACTTGGCAAATCGATTAGTTTTGTTTATCGATATGTGTATTGGTCAATAGATGATCAATTCAAACGTTTAACAGTACAATTCATGTAAACAGATATATCAACATCCTCACACATACACGATGCACATCCATACGCATACAGGTATATCATGGATTTACTCTTAATATTGTTTATCTCTTATCCTTTTCATCAATTGCCAACTCGCCCACTCGTCACATGGTCTACTTTTATCTCGTCTAATGCAGGGGCGGTGGAATCGGAGGAGCAGGGAGGGGCACGTGCCCCCCCCCAAAAAAAAAAAATCCTCGTAGGAAAAAATGTCCTTTTCAAAATGGAAAATGCCCTTTGCTTATTTATTTATTTATTTTATTTATTTATTTTGTTTTATTTACCCAGGGTGGTCTCTTCAGTACAAAGCTGCTTCACAGGAGAGCCCTGTTAAGATACAAACATATCATAGTAATATAGAATGTAAAAAGAGTAAAGCATTACATACAACATACAGAGAAATATAAAACCAGAAACAGCAACAAATAACACCAGCATAATAAATATCAATACTTAAAAATAGAGTAATACAATAAAATCAGTGTCGGATGAAGACAAGTACTAGCAGCTGCCATTAAACGTCATTATAGGGGTCTTATCCTTGATTTTTTTTAATTAAAATCAAATAAAAATGCTAAACAGGTTTAACATATATAAACATATAAACATAGATTACATTAAAAAAAATTAAGACAAAATCCCTCCCCATCCCAAACCCCAATAAAAGGCCACTAAATCACGTAAGATTATATTATCAGGATTCAGTAAAAATGTATTTAGTTTACTTTAAAAAATTAACTAAAATTCTAAACTTAGCTGTATACAATGCCTCTTAAAAATAACAAATGATCCACAAGTTTGTATATTTAAAGGAAGGGTATTAAAAATGACGATTGCTTGATAAGAAAAAGTTGATTTCATATACTGTTCTAGATGTTGGGACATGGAAAAGATTGGTTGCAGCATACATGGCATATCTTGTAGAGTAATACATTGGTCTATAGGAAACGAGTCTTGTTAGATACATTGGTACAATGTTATTAATTATTTTTTACATCATTATACAGTAATTGAATTGTATACGTTGTTGGACGGATTGCTAGTTTAGGGTATGTAACAGAACCTTAGTTGGTGTATATCTAGCGACATTAAAAATCCTTCTAGCGTACTATTTTGAACTCGTTGTAGTTTGGTAATGTTATGCTTCGTTGAGGTTCTCCAAAAAAATAATGCAATAATCAAGGTATGATACAAACATAAAATGATATAAATCAGTTACTGTTTTCTGTGTTAGATAAATCCGAATTCGACGTATACATGCAGCGAAACGAGAGAGTTTAATTATACAAGTGCATCAATATGTATTTGTTAAATATGATTGGAACCAGTTACTTTCAGTGCATTGTATACTATACAATAACATTTTTGAAACAGTGCAGAATCACATCGAAAGCTCTCCGAAGGTCTAAGAATACAGCACCCGTTCGGTAGCCAGACCTCATATTTTGTAAAATATATTCAGTGATGTCAAGGAGGCAAGAATTTGTGGAATGAAATGGTCGAAATTGTGGCTGATTAAAAATCAATCGGAACACCACCAGTTCTAAGTGAAAAATTAAATATATAGGTTAGAGGCCAGCAATAAAATCTGCAGCGTCTTTGATTAATCGAGGGTGAAGGTCGTCGACACTATAAGCTTTATTCGTATCAATATTTTTAAGCTCTTTTAATAAATTTATTAATGCCCCTCCATTGTGACATTTCATTTATTTCTGTAAAACAAAATATCGTATCAACAATTGGTATATTTTTAATGCAAGGATCATCTATATTACCAACATCTATTTCTGTCCTTTGTGTGTCTGAATTACGAATTATGTCTCTTACAGTATTGAATATATGATTGAAAACATTACCAATTTTATTACTATTCTCAATTATTTTACCCTCAAATTGTAGATAATATTTATCATTGGTTCTACTTGTTGGCTAAAGCTCTTTTATTGTTTTCCAATTTTGTTTCAGATCACTTGAGAAATCTTTTAATTTATTGTTGTAAAATTCACGTTTTATTTTTTTATTCATATTGTTTATTCTATTACGAATATGTTTGGATTCAGACAAAAGTAATTCATTTTCTCTGCATCTCCAGTAAATTAAAAATAGACGAATTTAGATTTGTTAAATTCTCTGTCTCTTCTAAGAATTAAATATTCATTTGTTATCCAAGGAACAGGATTATTCTTTTTCTTATACTAACATAAGGCGCATGTGTGTCACACAGTTCAATTAACTTATCGTTAAAAGTTAACCACATCGTATTAACGTTTTATTTGTCTGAAAATGATTCATCCCAGTTTAATAAAGTAAGGTTATCTTTGAAGTTTTCTGAATAATAGTTACGAAAAGATCTCATAATTGTAATCTTCGGATAGGATTTCAATTTCTTTTCTTTGAGATTTTCATATATCAAAGACTGATCGCTTATACCGACCGATCGAACACAACACGACAATGTATCCAGGCTGTCAGATATAGGAAAAAAATCAATTAGTGTTTCACTGTATGGAAAAATGCGAGTTGGCTTTGTGATCACTTGTCTAAACTGAAGGGAGCCACACAAGTCTGTGATGTTCCGAAAAAAACGTTGTTTGTTAACATATTACAATTCATGTCTCATGTGATTAGTATTTATTTCTTATATTACAAATGTTTTCAATCTTATATTCTAATTCTTCAACACAGCTATTATTGCCTTGTGAGGGCGATACACAATACCTAGTAGGCATGATTTCTGGTTGGTTATTTGGATTTCCATCCACATTAATTCCAAAGAAATCTTTTCAAGGTCATTTGTCTTTTTATGTGTAATATTTGATTTAATATAGCAGCCAACACCACCACAAGTTCTATCTTTTCTCTCTAAGTTATATGGATTAGATTCTAAAAACAACTCTCTTTCATCCTTTTTATTCATTAAACTGTGAACATTAAGGTGTGATATTCTAATTCCTCTTTCTGTTGGGAATTTATGTGATTTGAATTTTGAGTTCTCGTTAGAATTATATTGGGATTATCTTGCTAGATGTACATTTATTATATCTTTTTGAGGTGAATTTCAACGTAAGAAGGAAGTTCATTTATTAAACAGTTACTACAAATCCAGTCAATCGTCGACATGAAAATATTATCTAATACATTTCCACATTTCAAATTAGACCATTTTGAACATTTAACACAAAGGATAACTTTGTGATCGTTTCTAACGGACTTATTATAAACAATCGACGGGAAAGCTAGGTTCATAATTTGAGTGTTGCGTTCATATTTGTCCTTTTGTAGTTTTCATGAGTGTACAGTTTTTCCCTTTGGTTTTCAGAAGTGATAGTTACCCATCTTTGTGTTGACTTCAGAAGGGCTTTGACTCTATCAACAGTTTTATATACCTTCGATATCAGATCAGGTTTTGTTAGCAGCGTTGACGAGGGATTGACAATGTCTTGTAAGGTCTTCATGGATGAAGATCCTGGTTCCTTATAACTTTGTTCTGTTACTGTAGATCATTTTCCTGACGTTAGAACGAGCGAATTTCAAGGTAATGGCACGAGGCCTGGCACCTTTTGACATTCCTGATCGCGACGTGAGACGATGACTCCGATCGATATCGGTTGATCTTAGATTGATGCCCAGCTTCTCGTTGACCACTTGTCGTCTGACTTCGTCCGTGTTTTTCGTCTTCCTTCTCTGGAATGCCGTGGAACCGGAGACAGCTTCGACGACTCCCTATATTGTTCCTCGATTTCACTTAAAGATTTGAGACTCGTGATTTCTTTCCTAAGTTCATTGACCTTTTTTCTCAGAGATGTTATTTTGCCCTTTTGATTTTCAAGATCCAATTTAACAGCGTCGTACACTAATTGCGTAACATTGTCTACGATCACGTCAACAATAGCATCCACGAGCCTTTTATGAGTCTCCTCGGCACAACCAGCTTCAACAATAGATTTCTGAAGAAGATTTAAACTAGTCTGAATTCCTTTTCCGATGCCCGTGATTCAGTTGAGTGCCCAGCATCTCTATCACTCGGACGCTGATTCTGCAGCGTCCGACTCCGACCCACAAGGGTTTTGGGCAGATCCCGTTGAATCTGGGTTACTCCTCGTAACCGGACGAACCATTTTCTTTTCAGCTTGAAAATATCAATTTAGACGATATCAGTATGAATCATAAAGCTGATACAAGTGACTGTAATAATCCAGACCAGATTTCGTTAACTGGTAGCCTCGTTAAAACTTTCACAACTTCAAAAATGTCTAGCGTAAGGCGTGACAGCAAACTCTTTTGTTCAAAATAAAATGTGAAATGTGCCCTTTTTTTAAATGTAATACCCTTTGTGAAGTAAAACATAATACATTTTAGGTTAGAAAATCATATTTTTTTTTTTTTTGGGGGGGGGGTCGGGCTTGTTTGTTAAGGTACTCATTTTGATCTTGGTTATACAAATGCTCAGAACGTCAAATTTTCACGTTAGAATATCATTTTCCGCTTGCATTAGTTATTGTTATAAGGTACTATTTTTGTTCTTGGTTACAAAAATTGTTTACAATGTCCAGTTTTCAGGTTGGCGTATTACAAATATTCATTCGATTGCATTATTCAGTCATTAGATATAGCCCTTAGCAGCTCCCTTTACTGGTCAGTATATCAAAAATGTCAGCTCGCTCTTCGCGCTCCCGTCAATTCTCTACTTTTTTAATGATAAGAAACTCAATGGAATTTTAAATTTTCATGTATTTTTAAAGAGTAAAATGAATGTCCAAAAGTTCGAGCTTTCGTTTGGCGCTCGCAACATCTTGCGAGGATGTTCTATTAATAGTATAATGAGCGCCATATTAAGCAAAAAAAAAACACATCTTCAAATATGATTTTTTTTCCGAAACTGCTCGCATGCAGAAAAAGGAGAAGGATTAGATAAATAATTTATTAGTCACGAATCGCGTCAAAAAAGCTTAGCTCAACTTAATTACTACACAGCACAAAACCAATATACGCAGATGATACTCTGATCTTGGTGAAAAAAAAATCCGTTTGCACCAAAATGCCAATTTTGGCATAGAAGTGGTTTTTGGGGCTTTGCCCGCCCCCCCCCCCCCCCCTCCCGACAAAAATACATTCCGCCACCCCTGGACTAATACCCTTCCATCCATCACGATTTCGTCTAACAACCATTTGGTTCAACAGCCATTTAGTCAAATAATCACTTCGTCCAATCACTAATCTGAAAACCTGTTGGTGTACATGTAATATCCAATTTATTTTAATTCATGTCACTCAATCAGCACCAAGTATCATCAGGCAAAATGGTAAATTGCCATCGGACAAAATGGTTATTGGAGAAAATGGTGAGTGGATGAAATGTCAATTAGATCATGTGGATGGTGGGCCCATTAATGGTACGCCAATCGATAGTACATGAGTTGGTAATTGGACGGATTGGCATTAGACACTAGGAAATACCCCCCCCCCCCCCATCACATAACACACGTTTGTTTATAAATACAGTATGTAGAGAAAAAAATATGAGGCATATATATAATGATATGAATATGTCGAGTCACGCATAAATATCTAACGTGTTCGAAGAAAAATGTGAGTAAAGCTTTTATTTAGTTTTCTAATTCACCGTTATTGGAGACTATATATCGTCACTCGAAAATGCTAAGGGCATAACAGTGTTCACATTGAACTCTATTTTTAGTCATATTGTAGTTTATTATCCATTGATAGATCCAGACATATTGTGAGTTCCCTTGTCTGATACAAGTCAAATAATTCCATTTAAAATGAAAACAGATCAGGCGTGTATATTCAAATATCTTTGAAAGACTGCATGAAGCTTCGTACACAACCATTGGAATGGGGCAATATTGGAATATCGTACGAACAATCCGGTCTGAATACATCATACGACTTTATTCACCGATTCTTTATGAAAAATATGTTTCATTTGATTGCACTTGGTATTGTTGTACACTTTTTGTAATTTTCTACATAAAGGTGAAGCTTGTGACTAGGAAGATTTCAATCTTCAATGCTTGAAGAGGATTAGTATTGTCAAGGGCGATAATTCAAATTTACACTCTGAAAAATAATTGCTCAATATTTTGTAAAAAAGAGAACCCTTTACCTCTGTAAAAAGGGAATATTTTTTTTGCCATATTTTACTTAACTACATATAATGTGCGGAACATTTGACACAATGGAGAATGTAAGATCTTTAGTATTTATGTTATGTAAAAGGGAACACGGTTGTTGGGTAAAACACGGAACCACACAGGTTGAGTAAACTATTTTACAGTAAATGCGCAGTATTTTACTCAACAAATGTGCAGAATATGTTTTACACGACGAGGAATGTAACATTTTAAGGATTTATGTTGGGTAAAAGGAAAACATGGTTGTTGTTGGGTAAAAAGCGACACAATACATGTTGTGTAAAATGGTTTAATATTCAAAAAGTGTGCATAATATCTGGCACAAAAAGAAACATGAAACTCTTTAGTATTATGTTGGTTAAAAAGGAACGTGGCTGAAGTTGTTGCTTTATTTGAAGGAATTATTGTTTATTCAATTTTATTCCAATGTCGTTTTTTAGGCATGTTAGATTTACAAGAGTTTAAGTTGTAGCTGTACGAACAGGCTGACTAAATAACACCTTTAGAAAATAAATTATTTTATTTTGTTTAAGGGTTAAATCTATGTTATGTTACTCAAATTGGCAACATCAATATTTCAATTTTAATGCTAGATGCTTCTAATTGAGTGTGATGTGTTTGAAACCAACACACATACTTAGGAACTTCGATTTTTTCTACCTCAAATTTAAATGAAAAAATGGTGATCTTCAACTTTCAATGTGTTGCCATCTTAAGGAATTTAATGATTGTTCTGATTGCAAATAAAATCCTGCCCTTAAATACATTATATCGTTTACCAACATTAGGAAGAATGTATGTTACATTCATACTATTTCGACCATAGGAGTCGATTTCTTGTGATGATTGGGGGGTTGATCGGCGTGGAAGCAAAGCAGCCGAGGGAGGAAGGCTGTGGGAGGGGGAACTGCGTAAATTAATATGTATGCGAAAATCTCATTGTTGAGGACTATAGAGCAGAACCAAATGGGATTTTTACCTCAGGACTTGTTGACTTTGGAAGGGCTGGTTACAAAAGACTTGCGACCGTCATTCTCAATAAAAAAATCCGTTCTGTGAGCACATAGTTTTGTTTTCCTTTGAATATAGTACTGATCTTTATTTGCTATCTTTGATACAGTACTCTTTTAGGATACGTTTTATGCAATATTTATTGGGGTTTGCAAAGTTCGATTCTTGTACAAAACAATAACCCCTTTCTGCTATTTGTTACGTATATTTTTTTCTCACCAAAAGTGCGACTATTGCTGCAAATTGTTTGACACGATAGCGGAAAAAAATATTTTTGACAAAAAACCAAATTAGGGAAAACCAGACTCATCCGAAAGAAACAAAAAGGAAGTTACTCGCGCAAAAACACTAATTGTCCATAAGTTGGTGATACGCCGTTTGAACTTCCTCTTTCGTTTAAGTTATGAATATGAAGGTTTTTTTAAGATTAATGCGTTTGAAAATCAAATTTTCTATCAGATTTTTGACGAAATGTAAAATTTTGCCCCCCCCCCTCTTCATCTCTGTCCCTGTTTCCTTTTCTTTCCTTTTTTCTTGGTCTTGAAAAAATAAGTGGGGTGGTAGGCAGCCCCCCCCCCCCCCTATCTGTACGCCAGTGCTAATGATCTACTAATAATAAAATGTTGTTATTGGTTAATGAATAATTGTCATAGAACGAACTGGTTCGGAAAGCTAATAGCCTTTCGGGAAAAGCTCCCCGGTTTTCCGTAAAGCGTGCGTTAATTTGACTCCCCTTCCTCAACCCACCCTTTCGAGAAAATCTCCCGGTTTTTCTCGAAATGGTGGGGTCATCCCCGGATCCCCGCTCTGCGAACGCGGATGATTGTAACAAACCCTATAAATCGTAGTAAGAGTAGCACTGGCAGTATTCGTGATAATGATGGCGGCAATCATAACCGTAAAATTGATAATAATAATATAATCATTATTATTATCGTTGGCAATCTTGGCATGACAGAACGGTCATGAATCAATATATTCAATTCATTTACAGATATTTGTTTTGAAACGTTTTTATTTAGTATAACCATCTCATACACATATTACAAAGAGGTTTAATAACAATATGAAATAACAGTGTGCAGTATGGATAGGTTACATTTTGATAAAAAAATATATACAAAAACAACAAAGGGAAAATATTAGAAACACAGAGAAGCAATACAAGTCTGTTCGTCTACATTACCCAAAATCTAATAGATTCCATTTTCTAAAAAATCTATACATTGTAGACTCCCTATAAGCAATACACTTTTTTTAATTTACTGGTAAAAAAGTCAAAACAAGGAAGGATATATTAATATATTTACACAGATATAAAGTTTTCTTTGCTACAATAAGGCAATGATTCAATAACACATCTTGCTTGTTTTTAATTCCGAATAAAATCTCTTCATCCTTTACCTAGGATATTTTTTTTTAATTTACTATGCCACCATCTTAAAGTTCATTCACAAAATCTCGAGTATGCGAACATTCTACCAACAGGTGTTCAATTGTTTCCTGACTTGTTTACAAAAAGAACACATCTCATTATCTACAACTTTCATTTTCTTTAACTCTTCAGGAGACTGAAGACGGACTGAAGACGGACAGTCAACCTGTCCGAAACGTCGAGTCTCTCTACTACTCATCATCTCTACTCGCCGACGCAAGCCATCATCTCCTCATCAGCTCTACTACTCAAGCTGTTCTCACTCAACATTCCTTCTGGTTTCCAGTCCTTTTCAGGACTTTTCTCAAGAAAGAATACTCTATTCTCAAATCTCCACTTTCTCGCCTATCCACTTCCTTCTCTTCTTCTATCCACTACTTCTATAACACTCCACATGGTGTACCGTAAACAACATCAGCAATTGTACATGCCACCATGCAAACCTTCAAACAACATCAAACTGGTACGAAGTCTTTATTCTGTCGCCGTGCAAGTGACCATTCCATCATGAAAACTGAATTATTCATAATGGTAACAAAATATCGATGTACATTGATCAAATACAATGTATAGAAAATAAGCAAGAAATGTGCAATGATATCGAAACGAGACAGGGTGTGAGTCAGTTTTAATCAAAGAACAATACACGAATACCAATAGGCCTATTGTAGAAAAAAAAGACATGATTATGCTGTGGAAATAATGTTTGTAGTGTTTTTCTTTTCAATAATTTCAGTTTATTTAATGAATGAAAATAAAACCTTGACAGAAAAACAGATCTTTCAAAATAGTAGACTCGGATTTTTTTACGAATAGAACACGGTCAGATAGCTCTACATAAAGTGTGGAAATTTAATTTCGATTGCACACAATATTATAAATGTGTTGGTGAGTTGCTTTGTTCATTATTCTATAACTCCATATTGTAAATCATTATTGCACTCTATCTACAAGTTATTACCAATTGGGTTAATATACTAGGACAATACCACATATTCAGGTTGTCTTGTTTAGCAAAGATAATATTCAAACGTGAGAAAAAATGACGGGTCATTTCACCCTGTGAGCTTGGTATAAACGATTAAAAAATAACCAAAGAGCAAATGCACAGTAGAGTATTTTGAAGAAACTAAATGAAAGTCTTGATTTTCACATGGATCTCTGTCCATTCGAGGTATCCTAGACTTCAATGATGAATGGTTTTATGATATAAAAGGTGAAAGAATTCTGACGCAAATGGTCGATGTAATCTCATGCTGATAAAAGATGAAGAAAACCCGTTTGTTGTGTATACATGAACATGCTGATGTGTATACGGCAAACATTATTACATAGCAAAAAAATCATGTGATATTGTACACAGAAACATTAGAAAGTACTGAGAACATCCAGGAAATGAGATGAAAGTTTGTACGACGAGATCCCAATAGCATAGAACATCCGCAGAATATTACCTCTGTTTTCTGCCTGTGACCATCATGACCATGAAGTGGTCGACGTATTGCATCACAAAATATCCTGAATCTAAGATATTTAAATGAATAAAGGAACGATTTTTAAATTCAGAATACCTCCTAAATAAGTGTTTGTATTTGTAAAAGATGCTGACATTATTCCATATCTAGCCATGGAACATTCGACGATTTATTGTACCTTATTTTTTTTAAGAGAGATAAATTTTATCTACGCAATGTTCAGATAATAAAAAAATAATTGGCATTTATATAGCGCTTTATCAATCTACGACTGTTCAAATCTGTTCACAATCATTATTACCCGGTATACTGAATTCATAGCATTTCAAGCAGCCTGTTAGGCGCACACTTGCTAAACCAACCGCAATGACGGTTGTTTCCTACCGGTACCCAATTAACACCTGGGTGAGAGTGGCAAAGTATGGATTTAAGCCTTGCCAATAAAAGGACGCTAGACCATGGTGGGATTCGAACACAGTCATGACCATCTGCTTACAAGGCGAGAGTCAGAAACGCTAAACCAGGGCGCTTCCTGTACTTCTAAGAGAAATTAGGATACAAATGTAGACCAACATCTGCAGTGTTTGTACCACAGCTGATTCAAGGAGTCTGCATACATGTAGGAAAAGAACAAGTCAAGAAGGATGAAAGGGGGAAAAGAGGGGAAAAAGAGGAAAGAAAGGAAGACAAAGTCTGCAAAGCAGTCTAAGTCTAATGGCTCGCTTCGCTCGTCCTTTCAGACTGGTTTGCATCGCAAACCAGCAGCAGCGCGCTTCGCGCGCTGAGATCCCATCTCACGAGCCATTCAGAGTCTGCATAGCAGACTAAAGAGAATCTGATGGTTTTTGAAGGGGAAAAAATAAGAGCAGAGAGAGAGAGAGAGAAATGGATTCGAAGAATGACAAAAAGAGAATAACCAAATGAAGATTTTAAATAAGGGGAAGGGTGAGAAAAGAAGTTCAAATGCATCGCTTAGTGCTTCAATTAGGTTGCAAATTAAAAACACGCTCCTAAAACGAAATAATTTGCCCGCCCAAAAAGTTGGTGTGTGTAGTTTTGTCTGGGTCAAAATTGAATATACGTGGTCATGGACGTTTGTAATGCGCTTACCTTCAACAGGGTTTTCCAATATCAACGATGAAAAGAATTTCCTGCATGGTGCATCATATTACCATTCATGATGACTGGATTGCACTTTATCTTCCACATTCAAGCACATTCAAGATAGATGTAGGCGTAGGTGACGTCACTTGGTATCCTTCCTCTGAGAGGTAGGCCTATCATAAAAGTTAGGACAACCCTTAGAGTCATGTAATTCGGTTCCTGGTGAATTATTGCAACTTAGTTCATGTACTGCAAAATGCCAAACCCGACTGCCAACTTCATCAACGCCCGCAAGCAAAGTTTGTAAATTGTATAAAGGAGTTTAACCACGAATATGACATTGAAATCTGTGTTCGATCAAGCGGGACGAGGTTTTGTGCAGCTTGATAGTCATGATAGTGTTGGTGCGAATGTATTGTGAATGTTTAGGGAACTCTAGTTTGCACAAGGGGAGTGGGTGTTCATATTATTTATTTCGCATTTTCTTGTTTTCATTGACATGATAGAGATACTGTAGATGGAAATAATAGATAAAATGGGGACGGAATTAGAGGGAGAGAAGAAAAGAGAGAGAAATAAATACTGTGCAATACGTAGTAATGTCTATCGTTCGTGTCAAATGATACTGTATATGTTATCTTAATACATGGAAGAGGAATTCGTTTTCTGATCCTCAGGGTGTCGTGTTGTGGGCGTTTATGGGTGTGTATACGTTAAGAGTGGATTCATTCATTTCATTTATTTATTATGAAATATTAGGATAAGCTCTCTGAAAGGTACCCTTGT
The DNA here is from genome assembly GCF_018143015.1 of Lytechinus variegatus. Lineage (NCBI taxonomy): Eukaryota > Metazoa > Echinodermata > Echinoidea > Temnopleuroida > Toxopneustidae > Lytechinus > Lytechinus variegatus. The sequence continues at coordinate 56,445,755 of NC_054743.1, forward strand.
TGTTATTGTTTTTTTCGCGTATTTAACTTAATATATCTACAAAGTTTAAATGCGACTTTCCATAGGTATAATTCAGCTTAGAAAAAAAAACACTCATATACCAGGGAATGATTGCGTGACTGAGATATCACACAAGGAATATTTCATTTCAAGTGATAATATAGGAAATACAAGAGTTGAAGTATGAATGCTAAAAGATGTCGAATCTTGCAGAAGAAAGTAAATCTAAAAATCTTACCGTGCCTTACTGCTGTTCCTTCTCCTTAAAGAGGTTGGAGGTCATGGTTTTCCATCTGTCTCTGTCCAGCGCTAGCTCACAACATACGTATATCTTTCTGCCTGTCATCTCCTCAATATTCCCAAGCCAGATTTTCCCTTTTCGCCCCTCCCTCCTGTTCCCTCAAATTTACCCTTTATTATTCTATCTGGCAAAAATTCGTGTCTTCTGGTATGGGCATTGTATAAGAATTTGTGTTCCTTCAATAATATTAATCGTTCTGTAAGATCCATGAGTTTCGATTTCCTTTCTTTCCATAATATTCGTACATGAAGATGGACAAAACGTAGCATTTATTGAGGCATAATCGTGTGTTAACTGATAATCCGGTTGATGAGAAAGCGTTCGTTGCAAGGCAGATCCTTCTTTTAATTTCTCGTTCAAATGTGTCATCCTCTGTTATTTTCTCACCAAAGTTTATAAGACTATTGACTTTTTTCACCACCTTCCGTTTTTAAAAATATCTGTAATAGGGCATTCCGTTTTTGTGTTCTAAATGTTTATTTTCTGGTCTAATTGTTCATTTCTATATTTGATAATGGTTACAAGTGACTGTATATCTTCTCTGCATTCAACCAAAAACGACTGTGTCATCTGCATAGCGAAGGTTATATAAAACTGAAATCTAGTGCTTGAAATTGACAGAGATTCAAAATATTCAACGCTGAAAGACATAGAGAAACATATATAATGGTGAGTCAGAAGTAATCAATTGGTAATTTAAGATTTTAAGTCATGAAAAATGATGGCAATTTAGTGGAACAAAACTCGAGACCGTTGCATCAGAAACTTTGCCGTTCCTTAACAGAAGAAAACTGAATAAAACTGGGATATTAATATCCGAGGACCTTACCGCTATAAACTAAAAGTATGGAATCTTGAACACAGAACGGGAATAATAAAAATGTTTCGTTTTTTGGTATCTAATGGATGTAAAAACATTCGCAGCTCTGTAAAGTCAACCAAGAAGCTCATTACGTCCGTTAAAGAAAATCAAAACCGAAGAAGAGAAGCAATCTTATTGGAAAGAGTATAATGAGAGGAACAAATAATAAAAAGTTTCATCAAAATCGGTTTTGAAATAAGCAAGTTATGGAAATTGGAAAGTCTTGTTGTTCTTACTATGCATGCTATGTGGATCCTCAAATTGGCAAACGTGCTTCAAAATGGCTAATTTTGTGTACAACTCTCCGTTTATTTTGTACACATATTTTCAGAATTCCCCTTTATTTTAAATATTTCACATTATCTCCTCCTGACCTTGACATATATGGTGCTGAATATATTTTCCCATGACATATGTTGTGCTCAGAAGGAGGCAAGATGCAATTTGAAAGATAATGAGGAAAATATGAAAATTTGTGTACAAAACAAATGGAGAGTTATCCACAAAATCAGCCATTTTGAAGCACGTTTGCCAATTTGAGGAATCCCATAGAAAGCGCAACAAGAGTTTTCAAACTCCAAATACTTGCTTATTTCATAACCGATTTTTATGATTTTTTGTATTGTTCCTCTCAATTTACTATTTCCAATAAGATAACTTCTCTTCTTGGGTTTGGTTTCCTTTAAAAAAAGCATCAGACTTACATGTATATGGCATAGTTAGCTATATATTACTTATACATGTATTATTTTTTCTTCCTGCATTTTCTATCATTGCAAGTCAAGCCTCTGGGAACGATTTTGTTTTTTCAATGGGGATGCTGACGTAAATTTGGAAGGCAAAAGAGGTATTCCACCGGAAAATAAAAGTTGTTTTGTTTTATATTCCTCCATTGCTTCGCATCTTCCAGAATTCCAGGAGTGCTGCTTATGTAGAATAATACACGCAGCACCCCCATTAAAATATTGGGGGTGCTTCGGCATCCCCGCTTCCCAGGGCCATGTTACAGGTCTATTCACATCCTTGTAATACATCTCACTTTTATTATTTTGCTGAACTTTTTTATCATAAGTTTTGTTTTAAGGATAAATTCGTTTTGGGGTAGGGATAATCTTTGTGGCATATTATGTCAACAATTTGTGAAAGTAGATTTTAAAGTCTATTATTTACGAAACGCTTTAAATGGATACCTATTAGATGTTCATCTTTCTCAGTAATGGTACAATGATCTATTTTACCATTTTGTAAACTGGATTTGTCCACGTTGTGTATTTTAACATTTACCCTTTCCAGCTGAGTAAGACCATTTGCAACCAAAACGGAAAGCAAAACAGTCACATAATTTTATCAATAATTCTTGTTTTTAAGCACAGTGAGATTCCGGTAATTTCAGTGAATTATGGGTAGGGATTTAAATTTATTCAATTGAGTGGGGTCAGCTTATTGAAGAACCTCGATGAAATTAGTGATATATTTATTACATGTATGCAATAATTATATATTTGTGGTTGCCAAAACGTTTAGGCTTAATGATTTACTGATATACCTGTAAGATAGTGACGTACGGCCATGCGTTTTGATTTGAGCAAGTAAATATGTGGAGTAGAGTATCTACAAGACAATTTCCAGCAATGAAATATTCGTTTCATGGAAGCCCTCAACAGATCACTTTAACATTATTGTCCTACATTTGAATTTATTAAGAAATACGTAAGTGGAAGGAATGGCAATGTCAAGTATTGGAAGTACCAAAAACATGGAAGAGGCAATATAATTGTACTAAATCCAAACTTGGGGAATATATCTTTCTAAGATAGATAACTTTTGCATTCTTGAAAAAGAGGGTCATGGAGACCTAATGTGTAAAACTGCCTTGTAATCTTTATCTAAGTCCGTTTCTTCACTTTGGATAGCATGGAGATCAAACCTTTAATAACCATAGATGATTAAAATGTTACGCCATACTAAATGTTAAGCAAAAAAAAACCCAATAATTTATTCTTATTTTGTTTGATTACATTCACCAGGGTCCTGACAATCATTTTGATAGCGACTAGCTAGATTCAGATGGGTCCCGTTAAATATTACACAGTAGTGAACAACAGTATTTAATATGTGAATCGCACAGAAGTTGTATAAAGGTTTTAAACAAGTGTTTATATTAAAAAATACGAAACTTGCATGTCGCAAAAACTCGCCGCACAAAACTGGCAAAACTCAAAACGCATGGCCGAAGATATAGAAGCAGAAACGGAGGAGGTGTTAGCATACATGTACATGAAAGTATCATATTTGACAAGTGTGTATACCCAGTTGTGTTGAACACTAAGAAATTGTTTGTATTCTTACCATTAAATATTCAAAACCTGTCTTTTTTGTAAATTGGTAAAGTACTTCATTCCTATGAAAATTGATTTATTAAGGGAAGTCAACGTTCCGATTATATCAATGGGTGATTTGATTACTGATATTATTAATTATTATTTAAATGTAGGGTCTTACAACTATGCAAGCAGCATTGTGAATAAAAATGACCATTTATATAGGCACATGAGTCATTTTTCAGATTGGGTAAAGTCGAGCGAAGGTTGTTGGTTAATTTAAGAGTTCTAATGTCGTCTTACTATCCATCATAGTATGTTCATGGTTGAGTGACCACAATTTTGGGTGACGTATCATCTTAGAGGTTCGTGTTAATATCCTCTATCACTATAAAAAATCAAATTTGGAAATGTTAATTCTGTTCCCTTCTCACAAATCCTCGGCCCCTATTTATATTCAAATTCTGGATCCATCACTAATACTCCATAAATTTAACTCATCCTGAGAAATTGTTCTAAAACATAATGCATTCATGCACTATAAATAGTATTCATTTCTAAGTTTTCCAGTGTGCTCGCTCAACCATGAAGGTGTAAAAAAGTTCAGGGAGTGTGTGGCGATAAAAATTATGGATGATAAAACAACAACAATTAAGTCATATCTAAAACTGATTTTGCCTCCAATATTCCCTTTATAACCCCTCAAAAAAGACTCTGTGACGTTAGAAAATGTCATTTTCCTCTGTAATGCGTGTTTACTCATCCATAAATACATAAATCGATTCAATTTTTGCTCAAAATTCTGCCGATAGCTTAATCAACATTACTACCAAATAACATTGCTAGACAGTTTTGAAAAAAAAAAGTTTCACCATATTGAATAAGGGGTTACTTATTATCAAGCTTATGCACTCATTGTTTATACAATGTCTATGGGAAAAGAAATCAAACTTTTTTAAACAAAAGTCTTCACCTTGTTACCCTTGAATGTACTTCCATTGACACAGCGGCCGTTACACGGCAAAACGTGTATCTGCAAAATGCACATTCTTAGAAAAATCACTTTGAAGATACAGCTTTTGTCTTTCTTCAAAAGAAAATTTCCCAGTGTTGAATTTAGTTAGATTTATAAGAATGTCATTGAATTCATCTTCTTTGATAGTTTTTATAACATTTAAATTTAGTATTTCATGAAAATAACTGTTTTTATATAGATACACCATATAGCCAAATTATTCAACTGTCCACATTAGTCCTAAGTTTATGGCAAAATGATGTATCTGTAGATACATCATATAATCCATACAGCAATATCAGGGCAAAGGTGTATATATCTGCACATACATCGATTAGTTTCTATGGTTCAATCATGGCAAAATGATGTACATGTATCTGACAACGGGAGAATGAACGATAAATTTTTTGGTAATTTGATGGTTATTTTTCTAGATTTTTCTTGCAAATAAAGCAGAAATATTGAATTATCATGATTTACTTGCATAAAATGAACTTAAAATGAATTAACTTACGTCTTACGTGTCGCATTTTGAACTTTTGTTGGTTGCTTCCGTTTTTTGAACGTCTTTCCGCAGTCATTATATCGCGTATTGTACTAATGCGTAAGATATGGACATCCGTGCAGTTTGGACTCACAACCATATCAATTTTATTTTGATTTTCATACAAAATAGAAAATTGAATTCTTGTAAAAACATATATATATTTATTCATTACAATTCATATTATTTCAGGGGCACGGACATGTAGTAGGCTAGTGATATACGCCTTTAGATATTTGTCTAAGGCTTCGAACATGAATGTACACTTTAAGCATTATAGAGGATATAGGTAGTACATCTGATTTTTTTCTCTGGCAGAATTTTACAGACATCTTCATTTAAGCACTCAATGCGAGAAACAGTAAAACAAAATGAAAAAAAAACATACCACTCATGCAATCATGGAGAAGAGGTCTTAATGAATTGTCTTGCAAATTAAGCAATTATTACGTAATGAAATGAATATTTATTCACCATTTTATACAGATTACTATATATAAAGATTGTACTTTATAATCATATCCAAATGTACTTTCTGATTTTGATCTCATTTGCTCTCACGTGTAAACCATGACCCTGGGAAGCAGGGAGGTGAAGCATTGAAACACCCTCACAAATTTACATCGGCTGGTCTATGTGTTATTCCCCATTGGCAGCACCACATGGAATTCTGATAGGTGTTGCAAAATGGAGAAATAAAAGCAAAGTGACCTTTATTTTGTCTTGAGACCTCTCTTTCTTAGTTTCTTTATAGTGTGTTTGTGCTTGTAAAATGTCTCGGGTCCAAAATGGACTTCATGTTTTTATTGACCGCTAGCTGTCCTTTTTTTTTGGGGGGGGAGGGGGGCTGGCTCAAAAGTACATAAGCTCCCCCTTTAAAAAAGAAATGTGTCCAATGGCTCAGGTGTAAAACCACAAATGTCTATGATAAGGGGGTAATTATCATGATTATATGACAAGATTTGTCGATAATTCCAACACTAACAAATACTAATATGAACAAATCAAATAATTGAGAGTAAACGATTGTTGCTAACCCAAATGACAGTTTATTTTTCATTATTAACCTGGACAAAAACATCAGTGTTCGTTCAAGCATTTACAAATATTTGTTTATACTTTTTGGTATCATCTGACAGGAAGACTTGTCTATAAAACCGTCATTCCTGCGCAAAAGGGGCACAAACAAGACTTCATACGAGGCAACTCATCAACTTTTTATTTTTTATACAACCGCAGCAGGTAGGCGGCACTTTCGAATTGCAATAACATCGGAAACAAGCAGTTAGAAACTTTAACAAGCCAAAGCGACATAAGGTGGCGCTATGACGTAAATACCACATCCTTCATTTTATAACGCTGGAGGTGTTCCAGAAAGTTAACGTGTTTTTTTTTCGTTTATGACTAAGATAACATCTTTACAAATACAATTAAGAAACAACTTTTCAACAGAATTACATGTATATTATATATTTATTTGTTTCTTGTATTCTTTATTGGGTAAATGAAGAATATACAATGAATATGTAACACATCATTTAATTTATGGTATGTAGTAGAAGGACAGATTTTGAGTGACGGGTATGAATTGGATAAGTAAGGCAATGATCCGTCTGTAGCACTGTAATATTACACAAAGAACGATCATGAATAATAAATGTATTTAGATATTAACTATTATAATATGCCCCCTCAGAATGAATCATTCATGATTCTGCCCTTGAATAGATTTAGAAAAAAATATCCACAATCTATGATATAAATCGATCTTACCAAAGAATCATGTCTAGTAGATGGCCTACATGTTTAAATGAACAAGAATTACAAATTAAAAGAGTCACAGAACATTAAACAATATGGAGTATAAACGATTTCAGCGAGGCAAAATAAACCTGAATGATAACAGATAATAGTTGTTGTTCTGATGCTTCCTATTAAATCATCGGGTCGTAGGATCGAATCTTACCACAGGCGTTATTTTCTATTTACTATTTTCTATTTACTATTGAAAGAATACAACGGAGGGTATGTAAAATTATCTTAGGACATAATTACATTACATACTCAAATGCATGTCAGGTATGTAATTTACCAACACTTGAGGAGAGAAGACTGACACTAAGTAAAACATTTGCAAAATCTCTTTCAACTCATCCATTATGTAAGACATGGTTACCTCGAAAAAACATACAAACATATCTCTTCGTCGTACAAACAACTATCAACAGTTTCCAATAAGAACAACAAGATTTAAAAACAGCCCATTGCCTTTTTTGGTAGACATACTCAACAAAAGATGAGTGTGTAGACTAAGAAAGGCAATACAAATGGTCATCCTCACCCCATTATGAAATTATTTTTGTCATTTAAATAAGTGTCAGTCTCCTCTCCTTCAAGTCTGCCATTATCATATTACATTCACTCGTTATTGGGCATTTTCTTTAAAAGCATACTTAGAATACAAATCTATTGATTACATATCTATGCAGTATACTACATGTTGGCTCAACAGCAAATATCTGTATTTCTGCTGGCTAGACCTCGATTATTCAACTAAACTAAACATCGGAACTGGGCCTCGGAATAGTAAAATTTACAACGTTAAAACATGTTTATACTGTAACTCAAGTACTTTAACTTAGTGGAAGATCAATGCAACTTCCTGATGATCAATATATGATAATACCTGGAGCAGACAGAATCTTAAAAAAAAACTTTTTTAACAAACTATATATAAATCTAATAAACTCGCGTTGTAAGGTTATAACCATACAAATATGTATACGACATTGTGCCACGTGCCCTTGTAGACTTCAAACATAAGAACTAGAACTATCAATGTAGGTTACCGATGACCCACCTGTATGTCGTTACCATGTCAACAGTTTCCGACACATGAACATATATATATGTCTTAACTATTCTTACCTCAAGACTAATGTGTGAGATACATATCATGATAATTGCTTATAAACTGAAGAAGTAGTACAAACTGTTTTTTTCTTTGCAAAATTTTTTAAATATGGCATATGTATTTACCACGGCAACATGTTTTGTGACTTATGGAAGCATTATTTCCTGCACATTTTTACCTCGAGACCAATGTGTGAGCCACATTTCATTTCATTTCAAACTTCGTTTGGCGGGGCATAGTAAAAAAAAACTACAGTAATGCAAAACAATGCATAAAAAGAACAATGAACAAATAATATAACGACGTTATGTACTATAGTATTTACACAATATACAGACACCACTTCTCAAATATTTACATCAGATACTATGTGATTTGATCCAAATACAGTAACAAGCAATATTGTGAATTTGTAGAAATTGTTGAACATAATCCGTTTTTATAATTCAACCTTTATACTGTTATAGCCATTTATGTTTACCCATCTTTTCCTGCATGCCAGTTTAAGGTTTACCATGCATGTTTGTCACGACGTACTTCGCATTCATTTTACTGCCCTCTATTGACAAAAATAGTTATCCTGATCTATTTTGTGTCATTTCTCTTTGATTTTTGTGCAATTTGTAAGCAATAAGGTTTTTCCTTTTTCTGATTTTTTTTTATTATTCATAATATTTACAAAAATATTTTAAAGAATAATAACAGTCATTTATATAGCGCCATCTATCTAGAAATATTCTATTTCGAGGATCGATGTCATTATTATTACCCCGGCCGGCCTTAGCTCGAGGTGCCTTTCAGCGCTCATGCATTCTATCTCTCTACAAACCTTTTTGACAGCATCCTCCTTTCGTAACCAGTTTGTATGATTCTACTTAAATACTTTTGATGTTGTATTTGCTCATTATGTCAAGATGAACAAACAAAACATTATATGCCATCGCGGGAAATTGGAAAGAGTGATATGAAAAATTGAATGAAATTATGAGATGATAGAAACTCATCGGATTTTGTTTTTATTTGGGCATCCCATCAATCTCTACAGTATATAAAATGCTACAAAACAGGACATCAACCCAATTATGTAATGAGCAATATAAAATTATAATAATGTTTTTAATAGACATATTAGGATGTTTGCATTTCTCTGCTTAGATTACGTTTGGAACAAATAATGTAGTTACTCTATTTACATACGATTCAACTTCGTATAACACATTAAAATAATTGCTTGTTTCTAAACAAGATAATAACAATGTAAAAGTTCAATGAAAAGATACAACAAAATGGAGTAATAAGTATCGTATCAGGCATTAGAAATTAATTGTGTTCGAACGTCCATTATTTTCTTAAAGGTTGTAACTGCTCGGTAGGAATGAAATGTCTGATAGAACTATGACAATATTCAATCAAATACAACCCTCCATGGTAGAGGACGGTCTTACAGCCTGCAGTGGTTATGTTTGGATATCTTTTTATCTTCTACTCTTTTGAATCGGTTGGTCACAAAATGATTTAAGGACCCGTCCACCACCAAGAAGATAAAGTCGAATGAAATAGGGGACGCAAAACAAATGTAACAAACGAAATTTTTCAAAATCGGATGTAAAATATGGGCCGACATTTTTAGTACCGAATTGTGACGTCACGGTGTCATGGCAATGAACCGGTTGGTTCTAAACAGAGTCGCAGCTGACAATCGTTTATACACATTCTAATTTTGAAAAATGATGATGTGTTTGTCCCTGATTGTTACCATTACTGTGAGGTTGCAAGCGATGAAATTCCGATAGCAACCTTCTTTTCCTGAGAAACACGTGCTTTGTGATATGAGCAGTTCGCAATACTTCCGGGTTAACTTGTTTAGAACCAGGCCGCCATGGGACTTTGGCAACCGACGTCATCGCTTCGGTAATATATAAAAAAAAGTTTGATAAGTTATACACTTTTTAAAGAGTCTCGCTTATTTCCATAATAGATTCTTTTATCCAATGTATGGATTTTTTTACATAAGGAAATCAATTGTCACTGAATCACCATAGATTGCAACAATGGCAAATAACATATAGAAATGCTTGATAATGAAACACAGCCATGACAACAGGAATGAGTCGCTTACTGAATTAATTCTTCATTTGCATAACGACCAGAATGCGCATACCCCCCATGAGCATTATGCAGGGTCCGCGTAAGCGGGGGCGGTGGGGGAGGGGCGGGGCTTCAACCCCCTAACAAAATCATTCCGTGGCCAATTTTGCTGAATTTCATCCGGTTTATATGTTTTTCTACTTTCATCCTACCATGTTCCGCTGTCAATTCGGCCTTGAGGTGTAAAAAGCAGTTCGTGATTAGTCATTGATATTGCACAAACTGCATGCGCAGAAGATGAAAAATCACTAAAATCCCAAGAAATAAATGTACAGTTCTGGTTTACCCTATGCATATTTCAAGATAGATGCAATATTGTGATTGATTGCCTTATATTTATAATCCCTTTTTTATTTTTTATCCTAATATTCAAGAAATGCATGGCTCATATTATGTAGAGATCGTTTATCTCTTAATTTGATTGAGGTAAATATGTGCGTACGAAAGTCAGCGGATAAAATGATAATATAATTTATTCAGAAAAATCGGCTGCTTCCTAATTTTGCTGCTTCAAATCTAAAGCATGTTGACTGAAAAGCATTCTCTAACACAGGGCATCAGCCAACATAACTAAAACCAGTAAAGTTGTGCTTTGACAATAATGAGATATACGCCATGGTAGTCGCCATTGTCAAAATACCTGTATGTTCTCATTAAGATGCACATTATCATTGGGTGGCGGATCTCGTTCGATCAAAGAAATGATAGCGTTGATTGTCTAATAGGTCCATGATTTAACCGACACATTAACAAATGGTTGAGGTGTGGGATCTTCATTATCAGTAAATCTGTTCCAATTATGGTACTCGGAAATAAAATAACTCATGGCTTCTTGTTGGCTGCCATCCTTAAATATTAAGCTCGTCTGATTCGTCATGACCTTGATGCCGCAACTTCATCTTCTAAAGTTCTTACTGTATAGTGGTGTGTGAGAGAAGAGAGAGAAATATACACATATTAATAAGGCTGTTGTGTATTGGGAGTAAAAAAAGACTAATAATAAAATGAGAAAATAGAGAAAGAGAAATTAACGAGTAATACAAAGAGAGATTCGCATTTAAAAGAGTCTGGGGAGAAATTGAGGGGAGAGGGAAAGGAATAAATAGAAAGGGAGAGGGCGCGTTTGCTCAAGGAGGGGGGGGGTATTACACAATGATAGGGTTGCAAAGTGCCGGAAACTTTCCGGAGATTTGGGAAAATTTCTATGGAAAGTTTCGGGAATTTTCATTTTTTTCACAAAAAGTGACAAATTCTGTTTTTAAAAACAAAATTATAAATTGATATCCTCGAATATTATATTTTGCATTTGTATTTAAAATTTTCTTCATTCTTTAAATTGCCCAGGCTATATATTACTTGTCAAACTGTAGATAAAAACATTATAGTCCATGTATCCATTACACGATGGAGCATTAATGCTTTTCAATTCAACATGGAAAAAAATAAAACTTTGCATTACACGATTTTTTATATATTTTTCATTTTTCCTTGAATGTCAATACTTTTTATGCCATTTTATAATAACACATTAAGACAATATTGCCCCCCCCCTACATATAGTCTGCACGCACAGACCCTTATTAAAACTTTGATCCACAAGTGGGTCTTCTCACAAGACTAGCTTAAATACAACTTTCTGTTGAACAAAAGGATATTTTGGAGTCATTGGCCGAAACTTTAGGCTGCATATTCAAACCACTTTCCTCGAGGAAGGGTTTGCACTTGTCTACTGTGCAAAGCCTTCACTCGAGTTAAGGATATGAATGTGCAGCCTACTCACGACTTGTGTACTGAAGGCCCTCTCGCTCAGGCAAGTTTTGTATGTGTTAGTCTTTGTGTGGAGACCCACTTGTTGATCAAAGTTCCATCCATGGTATGTGCCTGCAGACTATGTATGCACAGCATACTTATCCCACCAGCGGCAATGGCACTGGCTTGCGTCTTCAAATGGGAAAAATCAGGTCCAGGAACAAAAATGTTACATTGCTAATTTATTTCTAAATCCCCTCCACCCACGAAAAAAAATTGGGGGGGGGGAAGAAATATTACAATAATGGTTGACTTTGAAAGCAATCAAGATGAATAGTTTTTCACAAATGGCGATAAATGCACTAAGTTTGTTGACCTCAAATGAACTTTGACGTTCATTGATTGAGATTGAGAAACTTAGTATTAATTACCTATCTTCTGTGCTATTAAATGACAATCTCATATCAGTTTCATTATATTTGATCTACACTACTAAAACCAGCAATCTAAATTCATACTCATCCAATTAACGCAACAAAAAGCAGAAAGTTCTCACTTCTGCGATGCAGAAATAAATGATAAATAACAATAATGTTATAATAATCATTAATAATGATTATCCTCATCTGCAAAAGGATTAGAATATCCAATAGGCATCATCGCATGAACAGTGTATATCCTATATATCCCTTGTGTAAAGCATTTGCAGTGTACATGTACTGCCATCGCACGTAGCATTCAGCCACTCAAACAGTAATCAACTGTTACTTTAAATTCATTGAAATTCTGCATTGTCTGACTGTCTTAGCGTAATATTTGACTTTAAACTTGCTGACAAAGCACAATCAAGCTTCGTCTGCCACCGTAACCCTTTCCATTCCTGTATATAAATATCAGAAAATGTATATTTTTGAAAATTCCCAACATTCTTTAAAATTCCAGTAAATTGCCAAGAATTCCCTAAATTCCCAATAATTTCCCATTATTCCCATGGAAAGTTTCCACTGCGAAAATTCCCGGGAATTTTGCAACCCGACACAGTGACCTTTATATTAAATTCGATTCAATAGGGCATATGAATATGAAACAAGTCCTCAGAACGTCATTTCGAGAAAAATAAGGAAAAAATCCTGGATATTTTATTTTGGGCAATTAATTAGGCCTATATTTGACGAAATTACAACACATCATAAAACAAATTTAAGTATCATAAGACAAATTAAGTGTATATTTCTGGGGGAACATTAATGTTCACGATATTTGTGGGTGGGTTCTTTTGTCTGGTGAACTTGGGTTGCTTTACGAATATTGACTTGGGACATTCTTACATTCATATACGTCATGTACGTGGTAGAATTCTGTAGTAAGTAGTAAAGGAATCAGAGAGGTCGCTATGACACGAATGTAAGAAAAGTCCATGTCCTGGACTTGGGCTTTTCTTATACTCATACCAGATTTTCCTACTTTAATAAGACATTTCTGAGATGATTTTAGATTTATCATATCTACACAAAATGAGTCATTGTAATAATTTCCCATATATAACTCAATTTCACCAAAAATCAGACTTGTGCTGTTTTTATATCCAGATACTAAATTAAATTCCTTATTCTATTTCCATTCGAAAAATAATGCTAAGTAATATAAATCAGAAACAATGTTACAGATGAACATTCTTACTTCTCTAAAAAATGCAATTTAGCATATACATGGAAATAAGGGGGGGGGGGGTAGGTCCACTAAAAGCAAAGCTTGTAAGCGTGAATCCTCCTTGGAAATGAAAAAAAAATATTATCGACATATTTATGTATGCGTACATATTATAAAGGAAAAAAAGAGAAGAAACAGAAAGATGGAAATCAGATTTATGTAAACATATTTTAAATCGCTGACCAAATGCAAAGCTAGTCACACAAAGAGGTCTCCGCTGAGAAGGATATATTGCGCAATTAGAGAGGAGAAAAAGAAGAGAGAGTGAATTAAAAGACATAGAAGACAAGACATAACAAGATGCAGGACAAGACATGATAAGAACATAACAAGTAAATAAGAAAAAAGGGAGAAACGCCAGTTGAGTGGGGATTATTTATTAGGACAGGTAATTTCGATTTAGCGTGTGTATAGTGAATTCAGTAAAAATCATCGTGTACCAGGCTGGGAATGTATTCATTAATAGGTTCACAACGTGATCAGATAATATATTTCTTCGCTGTCTTAAAAAAATCATGTTCGATTTCCAGGTACCGCATTGTAGGCTAACAATGTATTCTTTGCATCATCAGATGATCTCGTTATCATTATGATCAAGTAATCAAGTTCTTTGTTGAATAGTCATTTAGGTTCATGAAGATTTCAACTATGTCTAAATAACCATGATAATGTAAGAAAGTAGCAGTAGCCATGCCAGGGGTGAAAGAATTTGGTTACTTTAGCTCATTTCAGGTATTTGTTTTGCCATTGATTTTCAGTTCGTATTTTTATTCCTGTCTAAAAAAATATGGGAGATCATCTGACTTTCAACTCTTTTAAACACTCTTAACTTTAGTCAGCTGGTGTTATTTTTGACTACCCCCCCCCCCCCCCCGAATGCAGTTTCATTTCTCTGCTTAAGACTACGCGACCCAAAACACATATATTACTTCATTATAAATATTCGAGGGCATACTTTCTATCAGAATATTTAATATAAGAAGATTAGATGGAAGAGCACAATGCAAGGATAAGATTTATTTTGCATACTATATTTGGTTGTAAAGCTGAAAAAAGGCAGTGATGCTCGTCATATATCATGGCCAATTGTAAATGGAGACAGAAAATTCGTACATAAGAAACAAACACGAAAAAAAGACACCTAGCTAATTCCTCTGTATAAGAAACTTGAATATGTTGAAAAAGTGGAATGTTTGATAAAACGAGGTCTTATGACTTACCCAACTGGTTTGCCACGTTCTATCTCCACCTTTACCTTATGTTCATCACCGGAATCAATACTAGAACGATCTAATCTCTCATCAGTCCCACATCGTATGAATCTAATAGTATTAACATGTAGAGAAGAAATATTTTGTGTATCTTATATGGGGGAAGGCTGGTGTTTGGTGGGTCTGCTCTGGGGAACGCAAAGTAAAAACACCGGGAAAGGCGGAGACAAAACTGATCAGTTTAATTATTTGTTGCAGGGATTAGATTGTAACTACAAGGAAACTAGATTGACAACAAATGAAATCAAATCAAACTGAAATAAAATGTTAGAGCAAGGTATTGTCGTCCTTGACCAGAAGCGCGCTTCCCCATGCATGCCCATTGCCCATGAACATAAAGTGAAATGTAAGACAACAAATCATTACGCTAATTCAAGTATGGAAACATTTGGTAGGATCTAAACTATGTCACATTATAATAATCATGTCAATACGTGGGTTTCCACATTGTGGACAGACATGCCAAAGAGGGATTTAATTTTAAAGTATCATAGCTTTTATCTCTATATGGTAAAGAGCAGCATGGCGTACCAATAACGCTATTCGTTTTTTTTTTTGGCTCTATGATGAGCATTTATTGTACGTTATACATGCACTGTATATGCATGATGTATTGCATTCAAAAGTACATGTTTAACATTGTCACGATGTTCCAAAAAGAGGTTCTTATTATAATTTCAGGAAAACACCTATTCTCCACAATAAAGAACCACACCTTGGAAAATTGAAAATAGTGTACTTATCAACCGATAAACGCTCGTCATGGACCAACTGAGTATTAAAATAAACTGAATATATCATACCTTAGGGTCCTCAGATGTTTGAGATCGTCCGATGATCTGAAAGCTTGAATCATTCGTTCGGTCTGATCGTTGCCGATGTTGAGATCTGTGAATGTGACCTTGACAAGCTGAGATGAGACTTTGTGAAGTGCATTGGGTAGTAAAGTGGGATCATCGTGGAGAGAAGCCGGTTCCCAAGCATGCTCATAAGTTTGAATAGTGAGCTCTGTCGCTGCTGGAAGATGGATCCTGTGGATGACGTCACATCTGATCGTGTCCCATACCTGTATGGTGATCCTCTTCACATTGTCAAACATCGATCCACAATCCTGCCATTTTTTAAGTGTATAATTAGTAACGGTCAGATCAGTCAGAGTTGAGCTTGTGTTGCAGTCATCCTACAATAGATGAAAAAATAATAAAGTGAACCACAGAGATGACAAGACATCATACTAGTAGAAACATTATAGTTATTACCATCCACATCGACTAACAATATATAAGCATACGTATGAGAAAGTATAATTATTCACAAATTGTCAACAAATGGAAATTGTGTACATGCCGTGCACAAACATGTACATACTTAAGACAACAGATTAATTCACAAAGTCATGTAAAATGAACAATATAATTTACACAATGGAGGAGAGAATGGAGAGAGAGAGAGAGAAATTATTCAAAACACTTAAGATAAAAATCATCCTTAACAAGTCATCAATGAAGTGTTTTCTTTACTACGATTGTATTATTGCCATTTTAATCATAATTTAAAAAAGCATTAAGATTCCTAGTAACTTTTCCTGCACCCCATATTCAGAATATACTTTCGAATTAAAATGCTAAATTGACTTATAAACTAACATGTCTTGCAAATTATTTCATGAATAAGAACAGCGAACCCAGTGGTGCAACTACGGGGGGCACGTGCCCCACCCCCCCCCATCGGCTGGCCAAAAAAACGGGGAAAAGGAGAAAAAGAGGGAAAAAGGAAGATAAACGTAGTGGGGAAAGAAGAAATTGTTGTTTATCATAGTGTTATAATATGTTATATAACATAAGAAGCATTTTTTCACAACTTTATAAAACATTATTTGCTTAATTGTGTCTTCATTGTTCCAATTGTTCCTGCTGCTCACATAGACTGTTTAACGAGATATATAAAGCTGATGTACTAAAGCCTCCCGTTTTCAAATCAATATACAATGAAATAATATATTTCCTCGCAATTAGAGTTATTATTGTTTTAAGTGGTGATATATTCTTCTTTTTCATGACTACTGAAAGTTATTGCCCTAATTTAAGGTCTTAATGTAAAACATTTCCTGTCCGTGTTAACGTTCGCATTAGTGGATTGGTGAGATTTCTGCTCTTCATGAACTCCTAAAATCAGTCCTTAAAATGTCAATTTTTGTGATCTGAATATCAAAAAATTTTAGCTTGCGCTTTGCGCTCGCAGTATTTCATTAGTGAGATGCGTATGATAATCATGATTACAATGACTTCAAAAAGTGCTCCATGTGTTTAGATGTAATTCTAACACAATCATCAAGCGCTTGGCACTCGCATTAGATGGCTACGGTGAGGTATGTATACTCTGACTTAATGGATTCGTAACTATAGTCCTTAAAATATCCACGTTTGGTGTCAATATATACAAAAATTTCAGCTCGTGCTTTGCGCTCGCATCATTTGGTTAGTCAAATACATATGGTCTTAGAGAATTCCTACAAAACTCCTTAGAATGCCCTTCTTCGGGTCTATATTTCCTAAATTTTCAGCTCGCGCTTTCGCGCTTGCAGTATTTGATTAGTAAGATACGTATGATAATCATGATTACATGACTACAAAAGGTGCTTTATGACTGTGTTTGGATGTAATTCTAACAAAATCAGCAAAGGATGGTACTAGCATTAGATGAATATGGTGAGATATTTATACTCTTAATGGATTCTAAAATATAATCCTTAAAATTTCCTTCTTTAGGGTCAGTATATACAAAAATTTTAGTTCGCGCTTCGCGCTCGCATTGTTTGTTTGACAAGACAGTTAAGTATCATGAGTACAAAACAATTTGCTTATAATGTCCACCCCCCCCCCCATGCCGTGACCCACGGTACGCCACTGAGCGAACCTATAATTGCACAGAAAATAAAGCGAGACAAATAAAAGAAATAGCATAGCACTGACGATTTCATCAAAATTTGATTTAAAATGAAAGGCTTATGGCATAGATTTTTTTTGTATTCACAAAACACACTATGCGTATCATACCGATATGCAAACGAGATAGTCGATGCTTGTAATTTACTATCCATTTTGTATTTTCTCGTTTTAATTCAACAAGATTTTTATTTTTACAGTACAGAGACTCTACATCAAAACACAATGACGTTACAATTTACACTGTAAAAACTGCGGTGTTAAAACTGACACCAATTCGTGTTAATAGAGGACCACACCCTGATATGTTAAAATTACACCCTAGAGATTAAGCATCACACCAAAGAGTGTAAATTTAAGAACAGAAGGTGTTGTAAAAACATTTATATGTGTAAAACCAACACCACCAATTTGACACCGGTGTAAAAGAACTGGTGTGGTCCTCTAAGTACACCGGTTAACACCGCAGTTTTTGCCGAGTACTTGATCAGAGACAAATCAAATTGTTTTAAATGATGAGAAATATATCAAAAAACCATTGTAAGTGGGTGACTTCATCGGTTTCCTCATCTGCTTGATAATTAAAATGTGTACATAACTATTTTATGAATTTGAGCAAAATCTCATTTGACATCCGGTTTTTGAAACAAACAAACTAGAAAGCTCGTTTGATTTTTATTTTCATTCAATGTAACCCTTCGAAGTGCAGTAAAATGGTATGCGGGCTCGGTATGGCTAGAAAACATAACGCATTTCTCTTCCACACCCTAGTACATTCATCAGTGCAATCACAATCTGTGGCTGAAAGATCTAAATATTTTGAGGGGGCCGAGCTGGAAAGAGAAGCAAAAAAAAAAAAAAAAACAGCGATAGATTGAAAGCAGCGAATAAATTTGTTTGCCTTTGTACTAAAGGAACAATCATGTTGTCATTTTCATCTGTAATCCGATGTTCATTTATTACTATGCCGACGAATACATCTACATCTCTTTTTGAGCCTGATATGCCCCCTGGTGTATCAAGATTGTAGTTTAATCATAACAGCTGAAATCAAAATTAGAATGAAAAAATAAACAAATCCCAATTCACAGATCCCAATACAGAGGTAAGAAAACGAGAAACACCAGAAAGTGATTCATATAGAGAAGGACAAGAACGAAAATGTTACGCACCACATTTTGGGAAAATTCATCCTGCTAAAATATCCCGCATAACACACTTTTTTTAATCTGCTAAGTGTTAAACCTTAATCTGCATTACTAGTGAAAGTGTTATATATCCCAAAGTAAATTTAGATAACAACTTTGCGTAATTGAGTAAAACTTACAGTCCTCTTCGTCATGTGATACATATTTATCATGACTATACTAGTAATGCAGACGAGGTTAATGAGTCAATCAGTCTTAATACTCGATATGTTTTCAAAAGAAATTTAGCTTTGATAAAATGCTGTCCAAACCTCCGAAATTGTAAGTTTTCCATTGCATAAAAAGCCCTCATCAAAACACAATAAGATTCGAAAATTAATAGGAAAAAACACATATATCTGATTGCATTATGCTTAAAACATCAGTTCATTATGTATCATTTGGTAGAGCTCAAGAATCAAATAAGGGGGCACTAATCCCTTACTTGTTTGTTCTATATTCTTGAACGAAAATGTAAACAATGGCCGAAAGACTTATACAATTGGTTCATGGCTACTGTTAACTATTAATTGACAATTGATATATTAACAATTCAGTATAGATATGAACAATATCGATTTGAACAGTTAATCATAGCCTCATTAGAGATGATGTCAATAGAATGAGTATTATTTAAAAATATTAAAACTTGTATGGCTTGTTTGTACTACATTTTTCATGTAAAACCTCCTAACAGATATTACCTTTATAGTTGATGCCATCGACAATGCTGTTGAGTAGAAGTCACCATGATACTGACCGCAGAGTTTGAGGTTCTTCAGGTGATTCATCTTACAGATGAACTGAGCGAGATCACGTGATGCAGACGGACGTTTACTGAGATTCTCATTGTGATGAAGAATTTCAATCTGATAGAATGGTAACATAAAGATGGAATCAAGGTTACTGTACATTAATACGTACACAGAAATGGGGATATAAAAATCAAATCTAGCATGAATATTATTCACGAAACAACACGCCAATATAGTACGGCTGCAATCATGATAATACACATTGTTATCATAATCATGATAATAAAAAAATCTTAATGGAAATCGTGTTTTGCATATCCGCTTACTTTCCACATTCCGTATTTTTGAAAGTATCGGCCCGATTAATAATTGAAAATACACGATAAAAACTTCAGGTGAAATATATAGTCGTTTTAGTCAGATTTTAGGTTTTGATAAATAGAATATACTTTTGCAGATGATGCTAAAGATCATTTGAACGTAATATTTTAGACATTATGTACATTACTAGATGGATGCGTCTGATGTTGTTTGTTGTATAATCGTTTGTTCTTATTTTATACGTAATTGTCAACAGGGGAAAAGAGTAACAAGTAATTGTCTTCAATTATTCAAGAAGGAAAATTTAAAGTACAGTGCGTCACCGAAAAGAGGGACACTGGAATCAAATGTAATTTTTGCCATTAGAATCATAAATTTTCCTCCTAAAATGAATGGAAAGCTAATTATGCTTCGATTCTTGTATTTGATATTCACCTCATCATTTCTATCACGCATGCATGACTGAGTAAAAACAATGGAAAATGGTGCTACCAATCTAATTTGCACGAGAAAATTTGCAATTTTGTGTGAGTTTTTCTGGCTTTTACTGCTATCTGTTTGGATAAAAAATCATACATCGATCAGCCATCTTTTCTTCTTCCATATGAGACCAAAAGCGTAAAATATGATTGACGCAAGGTTAAGAAATGGTTGGATGAAAACATGCTTGATTTCTACCTATTCGACGGATGGTTGGAAACAACAAGCATCCCCCCGCACGCACACACACAAAACCGCAGACAATAGGCTAACGTTGAATGCTTCTCGGGTTAGGAAAGGAAAGCCCTTTATTGTTGCGGGCTGGGGTATGTCACTCTAAGATGGTGAAATTAAGATTATCATGATTGATTAAGGGATTGACTGAATTTTTTCTGCTTCTCTTTCAATTCAAACACAAACTCAAGTGATATATAAAGGACATAAAAGAAAAGGGAATCCACTTTGAAGCAATGTCTGCTCATTTCGGTTTACTGGAATAAATAACGGATTATAATGAAATTATGATAATAATTAAGAATGTTTGACAGAATAATAAAATAATACAAACTGGGCCAAGCGCGTTATGCCTATACACACTCTTCGAACTATAATGATATATCGTTCCTCTGGTATATAACATTAGACAAATTTGAGTTGAAAAAAGTGAATATCCGAATCACTTCATACTGCACTAATTGGAAGAAAATAAGAAACTGAAAGTCTTTGCAGACGATGCCAATGATGATAATGTTGAATAGAACTCGTCATGATATTTCAGACTGTTTGGATAAGATGAGGCATCTTACAAATGAGCTGAGCGAGATCACTTAATGCAGACAGACGTTGACTGAGATCAATGTATCTGATGTCAAGATACTCAATCTGGAATAATAGTAACGTGATGAAGCAACAAAAATACATCATCAAACAGGGGCCTGACTAAACCATTAAACTCTATTCTACATTCGATTAAAGAACAAACATGGATCATCTAATCATTGGAAATAACCGTTGGTCGTTCACATAATGTTATGAGAATCACAGTAATTTGCTCTAAAGCCTCTATTAACTATATATGAAAGGAAAATTATTGTTGTATTCATGCTATATTTGCTTATGTAATAGAAGGTTGTTAATTTGCCCTTGATATTTTATTAATAAAAAAATATGGTTGAATTTCATAAGTAAAACGGCCAAGCACGCTGCCATGAATGCAGTATGCAATAGTTGTGCTGATGACTTCAGTTCCCAGCTTTCGTTTGACATAACATTATATCCAATCAATTCAAAATTGAGACATGCTGATTCAATTCAATTCGAAAATGGTTTATTAAACACGCCTCACAGCCAAAGGCTGAATAAAAAACCATGTGACCAATTTACAATTACAGAATACTTACAATCCAAACATAAAATTATATAAATTGAATGCAATTACTAGTATTTCTTATCATAAAATAAGGAAATAAATTGCAGAAAAAATCATACATTGTATTAAACATTATAATGTTAAGTACGCACATTTAATTATAACCACTACAAAGAAGCTCATAGTACATAAATGGAAAGTAATAGAAAAGAAGAGATGGGAAATGGTAAAGACGGCAATGGAGGGCAGACCGTGAAAAGGTGAGTAAAGGAAAAGGGTCATCAACAGGGGATGTAGATAGAAAATACAGAGAGAAGATTGGGCCAGAAAGATGAAGAAAGTTGTAGAAAAGATTAAAAACAAAAAACCAAAAAAAAAACACGTGAATGCTGTATATGCCTTTCTTGTAACAAAATCAGTTGCAAATAAACAGTGCGTAAACAAATACTCTTGGAAAAAAATCCTGTAAAATTAGACATTTGCAATATCCTAAAGATTTTTCCACATCTTAACATTAGTAAAGATACATTTAAGCAAATTACGATATAACTGTCAAAAAAAATATTTCGGCTTGAGTGAACACCACTTACTTTTGAAAAGTTAGTGAAAATGATTTGCACAAAACTTTAAAATAGTTATGCGAATAAGTGAAGATCTTAATAATGATGAACAAAAAAAAATGATTTTAAGATATCTTTTACTATTTTTAACTTAACTTGTTTCATTGCCCAAAATACTTCAAAGGGCTTATACTAATTACTCGGATCGCGTGCGAAATCACTCGGGTTCTGGACTTTGGCGATTTTTTTTATGGACTTCGATGCGATTTTTTTTCCATCGGTGTCTTCAATGAGACAAACACTTTGGGAAAAGAAAATGAAATTGAAATTCGAGTTTCGTTTTAAGCCGGCAAGTGCCTTGAATAATATTGCTGGATTCTTTTTTTGTTTAACATATAGACGGGTCAATATACGACCGAACATAGCTTTACCAGGAACAATTTGCAACAATATAGATAATATAAAATTCACCGAACAAAAACTGTAAATTCCAGCAAAGTCTTATGTATAATTAAATTTTTGAATTTCAAAAAATAGACTTAAATTTATTTTAAGAAAACAGTCCAATACGCTGCCATAAATACAGTATGCAATAGTTGTGCTTATGATTTCAGCTCTCAACTTTCGTTTGTTATAACATGATAGCCTATCGATTCGAAATTAAAAATGTAGATATGGTATGTCTCCATTTTAACGAAATAGTCGCAAAAATATGTATCTTACACATTAAACCAGTGTTGTAACAAAATATTATTTTGTTCATTCACTGTTGACAATGCTTGAATTAATGTAATTTAATACAATACAAAAATGATAAGTGAAACGACATCATAAGCGTCTTCATCATGGTCATTGCATATTCATGAAGACGTGTATTCAACTGCTTCACCAAATGTAATACAATATATGTTATTCCATGTAACTTCGATCAAATTATCGGTATGTTATTTGTCTGAGTTTACTTTATCAATTCAAATTGTATTGCGTTCAGAATGAAACATGGCCTTAATAAAGAAATAGAACATACAGGTTACCCTTATTGTGAGCCAGTTAGGAAATATGTCATATTTATTCAAATTTGAAGGTACAAGGATATTCAAATTGCTTGTTAAAAAATGAGAAGAAACAGCATCCTAATATATTAATGATATATTCGAATGACACCCACAGGGTCATATTTTATTTGAACGTAATATCTTAGACATTATATATTACTAGACGGACGCGTCTGTCGTTATTTGTTTTATCATCGTTTGATTTTCTTGTAAAGGGAAAAGAGTAACCAATAATGGTTTATTTCGATTAAAGATCAAATAAACCACTACCTACTGACCTATGTCATATCTAAAAAAAAAAAAATCTTCCACATGAGATAAAAAGCGTAAAATATGATTGACACAAGGTTAAGAAAAAGTTGGATAAAAACATGCTTGATTTCTACCTATTCGACGGATGGTTGGAAACAACAAGCAATCCCCCCCCCCCGCCCACACACACACAAAACCGCAGACAATAGGCTAACGTTGAATGTTTCTCGGGCTTGGGAAGGAAAGACCTTTATTGTTGAGGGGCTTGGTTATGTCACTATAAGATGGTGAAATTAAGATTATCATGATTGATTGATAGATTGACTGAATTTTGTCTGCTTCTCTTTTAATTCAAACACAAACTAAAATACAAACTTAAGGAAAATATAAAAGAAGTTAAAGAAAAGGGAATCCACTTTGCAGCGATGTCTGCTTATCTCGGTTCTTTGGAATAAATAACGGATTATAATGGGATTATGATAATATTTAAGAATGTTTGACAGAATAAAAACAAATAATACAAAGTGGGCCAAGCGCGTTATGCCTATACACAATGTTCGAAATATAATGATGTATCTTTCCACTGGTATATTACATTAGACAAAATTGAGTTGAAGAAAGTGAATATCTGCATCACTTCATACTGCAATAATTGGAAGAAAATAAGAAACTGAAAATATACCTTTGCAGACGATGCCAAGGATGATAATGTTGAATAGAACTCGTCATGAAATTTCGGACTGTTTTGATAAGCACCAAGATGAAGTTCCTTGAGATGAGGCATCTTACAAATAAACTGAGCCAGATCACGTGATGTAGACTGACATTGACTGAGATCAATGTAATTGATATCAAGACGCTCAATCTGAAATGATAGTAACGTGATGAAGAAAAAAAAATCATCAAACAAGGGCCTGACTAAACCATTGAACTCTATTCTACATTCGATTAAAGAACAAACATGGATCATCGAACCATTGGAAATAGCTCTTGGTCGTTCACATAATGTTATGAAAATCACAGTAATTTGCTCTAAAGCCTCTATACCAACGATAAATGAAAGGAAAATTATTGTTTTATTCAGGCTATATTTGCTTATGTAATCGAATGCTGTTAATCTGCATTTCATATTTTATTAATAATAAGAAATATGATTGAATTTCAAATTTAAGCTTTATTTTGTGAAAAAGGTCAAGCATGCTGCCGTGAATGCAGTATGCAACAGTTGTGCTGATGACTTCAGTTGTGATGTGACCAATTTACATAACACAATAATACTTACAATCCAAAAATAAAATGATATATATTGAAAGCAATTACTAGTATTCTTATCGTAACACTAGGAAATAAACTGTTGAAAAAAAATCATATATTGTATTAAACATTATAATGTCAAGTACGCACATTTAATTATAACCATTAGAAAGAGCACATTGTACATAAATGAAAAGTATTAGAAAATAAGAGATGGGAAATAAAGACGGCAATGGGAGACAGACAGATAAAAGGTGAGTAAAGGCAAAGTGTAATTAAAAGCGGATATATTCACAACAAAAAAGTAAGTCCCCACTAAATCATGGGTGTATTTTTATACTCATTAAGCTACTCCTGGGGATAAGTGAGATTGATAGGTTGAGTCATGCATGAGTATTTAAATAATGAATTAAAAATGACCATTTTTGAAAGTCACAAGAGTCGTTTTTCAGATTTTGCAAATACAAAGTTGGACAAAAATTGTTTTTAGGTGAATTTTATGGTGTTATGCTGTTTTACTATCCATCATTTAACCACTTCAGACTAATTTTTGATATCGTATGTTCATGGTTGAGTGAGCACGTGGTATTGCAGGGGCCACGAAAGCGGGGGGGGGGGGGGGCTGGTGGGCTTCAGCCCTCCACTTTTTTCCATAAGCAAGTACAAAAATGTAATACGATTGTGATTTTTGGCATGGTCAGCCCCCCCCCCCCCACTTTGAAAACTGCTCTGCGGCCCCTGTATTGTGACATATCATCATTGTTTTTTTTTTTTGGTAGTATCTTCTACAACTTGTTAGATCATATTAAAATGTGAAAATGCATGTTGATGGCTCCCCCGATTATAGGCCCCTCCCCCATTTAAAATTCTGGATCCATCACTGATCTGTCCATATATTCAACTGATCCTGAGAAATTGTTAGGAAGAGAATACATTTATGCAGTATAAAGAGTATTCATTCCTAAGTTTTCGAATGTGCATGCTCAACCATGAAAATGGCTAAGGTTCGGAAAGTGTTTGGTGATAGAAATGATGGATGATTAAAACAGCAGCAATTAAAGACACATTTGAAACCAAATTTTTCCCCAATATTCACTTTATGACCCTTGAAAATGAGTCTGTAACGTTGAAAATACCAATTTTCCCACCTTGATGCCTGCTCACTCATTTATAAATAAACAAATCGATTTCATTTTTTGCACAGAATTCTGCCCATAGGTTGATAAAAAGTAATGCCAAACGACATTGCTAAAGACGCCTTATGTTCATGAACATTACGAAAAAGTTGAGAAAAGATCATTTTCAGTTACTAAAATGAAGCAATACTTGCCTACGATACTTGAAAATCGCATTTTTTGTTTCCAATAAATGTTAATTGAACCGTGAAACGATGAATATTGTTGAAGATAGTCTCTCCAAAAATAACTGTCATCATATTCTAGCATTTTTATTGATTTTATTGATAGCTTAAAAAGCTATATGGTCTTTTAGAAAGTACCTTTTACAAGCCTTCTGACTATTTTTCATGATGAGAATGTGGAAATAGTTCCAATAAATTTGAATCAAAGTCATGATATTTTGCTTGTGACTTTTGAAAAGTGACATTTTTGCCTCCTGACGGTGCTCACTGAAGCATGACGTAAGATACGTCCACAACATTTACTCAGAGGGTAGCTTACAAAATTACCTACAGGCTCATGTAAAAATATATCAAAAACTCAAATTGGTTCGGAAATTATTGATGTTTGTTTAGGGGGGGGGCTTACTTTTTTGTTGTGTATAGATAGAAAATAAAGAGAGAAGATTGGGCCAGAAAGATGAAGAAAGTTGTGGCAAAGATTAAAAACAAAAGCATACTGTATATTTCTTTCTTGTAACAAAATCAGTTGCAAATGTACAGTGCGTATCAAAAAAAGATTACACTTGGAGAAAAAAATCCTGTAAAATTAGACATTTGTAATATCCTGAAGATTTTTCCACACCTTAATATTAGTAAAGATACATTTAAGCAAATGACGATATAACTGTCGAAAAATATTTCGGCTTGAGTAAGCACCACTTACTTTTGAAAAGTTAGAGTTAAATAATTTGCACAAAACTTTGAGATATTTATGCGAATAAGAGTAGACTTAAATAATGAAGAAATAAACAATTGATTTGAAAATATCTTTTACCTTTTTTAGCTTAACTTGTTTCATTGCCTAAACGATTCTAAGGGCTAATAGTAATCACTCGGGTCGCGTGCAAAATCACTCGGGTTTTGGATTTTCGGCTATTTTGGGGATTTCGATGCGATTTTCTTTTCTATTGGTGTCTTCAATGGGAAACCACACTGAGAAAATAAAGAATAATAAAAATAATAAAAATTGGGCCAAACGCGTCATGCCTATATGCACAATGTTCAAACTATAATGATATATCATTCCTCTGGTATAAGACATTAGACAAATTTCAGTTGAAGAAAGTTTATATCCTCATCACTTCATACTGCAATAATGGGAAGAAAATAAGAAATTAAAAAGATACCTTTGAAGACGATGCTAATGATGATAACGTTGAATAGAACTCGTCATTAAATGAGGCAACAAACCCTCCACCATAGAGACGAAGTTTCTTGAGATGAGGCATCTTACAAATGAACTGAGCCAGATCACGTGATGCAGACTGACGTTGACTGAGATCAATGTAATTGATGTCAAGACACTCAATCTGGAATAATAGTGACATAATGAAGAAACGAGAATACATCATCAAACAAGGGTCTGACTAAAACATTGAAATCTATTCTACATTTGATTAAAGAACAAACATGGATCATCGAACCATTGGAAATAACTCTTGGTCGTTCACATAATGTTATGAGAATCACAGTAAAGCCCCTAACAACTATAAATGAAAGGAAAATTATTGTTTTATTCACGCTATATTTGGTTATGTAATCGAAGGCTGTTAATTTGCCCTGTATATCTTATTAATAAAAAGAAATATGGTTGAATTTCATAATTAAGCTTTATTTTGTGAAAACGGCCAAGCACGCTGCAATGAATGCAGTATGCAATAGTTCTGATGATGACTTCAGTTCCCAGCTTTCCTTTGAAACAACATGATATCCAATCAATTCAAAATTGAAACATGTGGATTCAATTAAATTAAAAATGCTTTATTTTAACATGCCTCGCAGCCAAAGGCGGAATAAAAAAAATTGTGTCCAATTTACAATGACAGAAAAATACTTACAGTACAAACATGAAATAATATAAATTGAATACAATTACTAGTACTTCGAATTATAACGCAAACGTTTTACATATTGTATGAAATGCAATTATTACATTTTTTTTATATATTTCGTTTTCCTACATACACACATGAATGCTTCAATTTCTTTTTCGGTTCTTTCTTTCATTTCCCTTACCTTTCTGCCTACTTACCTGTATTCAAGCCTTTTCATTCCCACTTCTCCACCCCATTATTTATCCTTTTCTAAACATCTCTTACTCTCTTTCTCTTTCCCTGTTTTCCTTTCTCTTGTCCCATATTTCATCCTCTCCTTCATTACCATGTTTCTTTCTCTCTTGCTCTCTTTCTTTATGCCATCCTTTGAACCCCTAGTCTGTTAAAAGTTGTATTTAGTCTTAAGTTGTAGTTATTTCATATTATTAAGTAATTGAAATGTGAAAATGATGTGTAATCAAATTTTTAACATTACAATTCTAAACTTCATGTAATTCAGCCTTTGGGCTGCGATATGTTGTTTTTGCCAATAAATACCATTTTACTACTACTACTACTACTACTACTACTACTTCTTATCAAAATACAAGGAAATAAATTGTTTGAAAAAATCATCTTTGTATTCAACATTATAAATTTTAAGCACGCAAAAATGTTAAGTATGCTCATTATAACCAATACAAAGAGGCACATTGTACACAAATGGAAAGTATAAGAAAAGAAGAGATGGGAAAGGATATAGAGACGGCAAAGGGAGACAGACAGAGAAAAAGGTGAGTAAAGGAAAAAGCTAATTAAAAGAAGATACAATACAGAAAGAGGATTGGGCCAGAAAGATTAAGAAGGTAGTGGCGAATATTAAAAATGAAGGCAAACAAAATCACGTGGATGTTTTATTATGTCTCCCTTGTAACAAAATCAATTGCAATGATATTTATCCTTCAATTACCATGATTACTGCAGTGCTGTACACAAAAATCGTCCATTTGCGATACCGTTGACAATACTTGAATAAATGTAATTTCAAACAATAAAAAATGATAAGTAGGGATATGACATCATGAGCATGCTTATCATGTTTATTGCATATTCATTGAAGACATGCCTCAAACTGTTTCATCAAAAATAAAGCAAGCTTCGTTATTCCCGGCCTGGTTATATAATAATTGTGTTCTTTGTCTAAGTTTGCTTTATCTATTATATTGCATTCAGCGCGAAGTACGACGATAATGAGAAATCAGATTAACAGGTTACCCTAATCGGTCATTCTGTTTATTAGTCATATTCATTTCAATTTCGATTTCATTCGAAGGTACAAACATGCTCAACTTGCTTTTTAAAGAAAAAACGAGACATACTCCGAATAGATTTGATGAAACAATTCGAATGGCACTTCCATATTCATAGTTTACTATTTCAATGCAGTATTAAAGCATTATGCATATTACTAGAGTAACACATTTGTCATTATTTGAATTGCCCTTGTTTGATAAAACAATTTCGAAGGGGCACATATATGTACACTTTTCAACAATGGTAAAGGAAACAAAGGTTTCTACAATTTAGGTCCGTTTCGATAAACAATTTAAGTAACCATTACCTGAAGATATCTACCAAAAGATAGAAATGGTATTCAGGGACGGAATAATCCAGGGACAAAATGTGACATGTTTTATCGAAAAATGTGCTGCATGGGCGAAGGCTTATTACTGATTTTTATTTTCTACATTATTTTTTTTTTCTACGGATACATTCTGGATTTCAAAATCTTAAAGATTTGTTTGTTTTTCCTGATCAAAGAAGTGTGCCACTTGATTCTTTACCGTAAATATATGGGAAGAAATCAAATATATAGATATACCAGAAACCTTTTTTTCCTCATTGATATCTAAAGGGATATTAAATAGTTGATTGTGTACAAAGTAGTGCGTTTAAGTTTAATATGAATACAGAACTTTTGAAACTAAAATTACCATTTAAAACATTCGGAAATAACACCGACCATTCGTCAATTTAGTGCGTACAGTGCCGGCCGCGGGAAACGTCACAGTGCCCCCTAGGGCGGACGCGGTAGCCCGTAGCGGGCATTTGAGGGGAGCGGACGCGGGAAGACGCCCGCGTCCGCTCGCCTAGAAAATGAGTGCCCTAGGGAACCGCCCGCATCTATCCCCGGGGCACTGTGACGTTTCCCGCGGCCGGCACTGTAACACTAAAACTTTTCGAAAACTATCTTTCAAATCGGAAGCAAAAGGTAATAAGAGGCTGATAAAAGAAATAGAAAATTGGGAGCCCGGACTGAGAGAAGGGGAAAGGGGAGAAAGAGAATAGAGGGGGGGGGGGGGGGTGGTGAAGAAGAGAAAGAGGGAAAAGGTAAAATGGAGAAGGGATAAGGAAGGGGGAAATTAAAACAAGAAGAAGAACCTAGAGAGAAAGGAAACAGAGGTGATGAAAAAAAGCGAAGGTGAGATAGAAAGAAAAGAGGGAAGGTGGAAGGCAAATAAAAGAAAGAAGGATAAAGAGAAGGAATAAGGGGTGAGAAATTAAAAAGGAAGGGAAAATTGAGAAAGATGAAATAGCGGGGATAAAAGTTACTGAAGGCGAGAAAGAGAGAGGGAAAGGGACTAAGAAAAGAAACAAGGAAAAGGAAAGAAAAGGATACGACTATTCTTATCAAAATACTGGAACCCCTCTCTAATTTTCATCATTTTTTATCCCCTTCCTGATTTACCTTTATCTATCTCAACCACTAGCTCTCATCTTTTCCCGATGTTTATCTGTGGACATCATTTTCATATGCACCTCTCATCGTCAAATTTATTTTCATTTATCGTTTAGTTCTTTCTCAATCCCTCTCTAAAACTACTCTTTCTCTCTTCCCAACATATAATGCTATGTTAAATTAAGCTACTTATACATTTCTATAGAATACAAGAAACTGTTGTTTCGCAATATAACGGAGGGGGTATTACAAAAGAAGGGGAAGGGAAAGCAATAGAAAATAAAGGGGAGAAACAAATCAAGGAGTGAAAGGGGGCACAGAAAAGGAAGGGGGAAAAGGGAACAGAAGGGATAAAGGAAAGGGAAAAAAATATATAGAGGGACAGCAGAAGGAGGGAAAAAGAGAAAAATATGAAGGGGAGCAAGAAGGAAAAGAGTGAAAAAATTGGGGGGGGGGGTAAAAAGGAGGGGAAAGGGAGAGAAAGAGAAAATATAGCGGGGGATATCGAGCGTGATGATCAAAGGGATTTTCGACTATATTGTATAGAGGTGAACCCGGACGGGCTTTTATTCTTCAACTTGGCTCGACTAACTCCTTTGTTCCCCGAAAAAAAGTTAGGTTTGATAGTTAGCGTTTGCGTGAGCACCCGCTAAAATTCTTAATAAAAGAAAATAAGGGTTTTTATAGCTCCATTCTTGCTTTGTTGCCAAGTGATAATTAACTCGTTAAGTACGCATTCCATACAACACATCATAGTAGCTTTCAAAAACATACTTTTCCTTGGGTTTAAGCATTTAAGCTAAATGCGTTAGGTAAGTTTTTAATAGTTACATATATGCAAATAGTTTTGTTGTTCTGCTCTGGAGCACATTGAGCATCTAATCAAGATGGAAATTGCGATTTACAAATCTCATGTATTATTATTTTTATCTTCCATATAACACTGAATTATGTATTGTACCAAGCTGTGGTTTGGTTTTGTGATTTCGTTTTATCATTTCCAATTCATATAACAAAATATATTCGAAGGAAAATATTGTTTTACTGAAATGAAATAATTGAAACAATGTCTAGACCCTAAATGATATCCAACTAATCTATCAATATAAAACCGCAGTTCGTAAAAAAAGATAGGTTAATCTTTACTTCGACGATAATCATATAAGTGTATAAAAGGATATTAATATTCGTTTTAAACCCATCTATAACTTTTTTATAAAATTGCGCGTAATAAATGCGTTGGACAAGTAATCTTTACTTTGATTATGCTAATTATTATTATCTTCCCAATCCGAATATCTACCGATGTAACTAACACCGCAATCGAGAGCAGATAATGTAATCAGATGTTTTAGCAAAAAGACAACCTTTTTAAATCTGCAACATTGGGGTAAATTTATACTTTTTACAGGGTGAGGGTTTTAAAGACCCGATTTGAACCGAATTGAACAGAATATCCTTATTCATTGTTGTTGACGCATCAGATAATTAATACCCCCCCCCCCATTTCTAAGAACATCCTGTCATAAATTGGGAAGCGGATGTGATCGAAGGAGAGGGGTCGGCGTGGACGGGGAGCAAGGCTCTCCCAGATTGCACATTAACAAAAGAACCAAATAAAAAAAAATCGATGAGCACAACCAGTTTTGCTGGGGTTCGCTTTTTGCGCGTCTACTTTTTATGATGTGAGAAAGAACAATTTTCCCCGATATGAGAGGGGTTTTTTTTGCTCACCCCCCGGCCCCCTATATACCCCGCTTATTATGATAAAGCCAGGCCAAAAAAAATCAACAAAAAAAGGTCACACAATGTTAGACTTGTTAACAAAATATATCAAGAAAGGGAAGGGAGGGCTAGTGGAAGAAAGAAGGAAGCAAGAAATGAATTGAGAGGAAAGAAAGACAAAAATAAGGAAAATTCAAAGGAAAAAGTATGATTAAAACGTTGAAAGAAAGAATAAAGGACAGATAACGGTTTCTGTCATTACTTGAAATGAATAAAGAAAGAAATAATTAAAATAAAGGAAGGGAAGATGAATGAATGTGTGAAAGAAAAAATATATTGAGAGAAAAGAGAAAAGTAAGAAAAAAGAGAAAGAAAGAAGGGAAGAACGAAAGAAAAATAATTCCTTCATTATTTGAAAGAAACAAAGACAGAAGAAAAACGGAAAGGAAACAGGGAATGAAAGAAGGGAAAGAAATAATAAGGGAAACAAATTAAAAGGGAAACAGAAATTAAAGAATAAAAGAAAAGAAAACAAATAACATCTTAAATAAAAAATTCAACCTACAATAGATCCCGATCACGCTAGTTTAAAAACGTAATGGTCTATCACAAGATAATCGAAGTACATGTACATGTAAACATAGTTCAATGTACGTACCCTAGGATTTCCGAGGGTAAGTACGGGCACGGCCAATATTATATAGCACGCAGGAAACCGCTGGCCCGTCTAAACGCCCTAGACTGCTCCCCTTGAATACCCTCGGTTAGACGCGAAAGCCCCCTAGGCTGTTTGCGTGCTCGGGCGTGACGTTTCCCGCGGCCGGCACTGATTATTTTGACTTCATTCAAAGTCGTCGAAAAAACATTAAACATGTTAAAGTTTTGGGTTTAATTTGTTTAAGGCTTTTCTATCATGACTCCAGCAATTTTTTTTTTTACAATGTGAAAAGTGTTGAGAATATTTGCTTCATTCTTTTATATATCTGATCCATTAAGCTCTTGCATTGAAATCAAACTGATTGATTCTTGTAATCATTGTTGCATACACAGTTTGTAAGCCTGGATATAAATTAGAGATAGTTTTAGGTATTTGACGCCCTCTACAGCGTGTATCAATGAAACGTTTACACTTTGAAAAAGTCCTGGGAATTGAAAACCATACAATTTGGGGATATTTTTTTTTTTCACATACTTCTTGAGTTTGGGTCTCATCTATCCAATGAAAGTTAACATTTTGACAGAATGTTACACCTCAGTAAGCACTATCAATTGTTTAAAGCTCGCAAAAAAAAGGTTTGCGCAGAAATGCACGCTGTCAAGGAAATAAGGCGAAAGCAAACTCCTCTGTATTTGGAATTTTTAGCGAATTGAAATAAAACATAGACATTTAATCATTTTGTAACGGCTTATGCCACCCAATTTTAATCCTAAGTAAGCACAACCTTTACCTTTTTTGTTCCAGTCAGATCTGAGGACATAACTCAAAAGTTCATCTCAGACACCCCAGCATTTTTCCCAAGCTTTTTTTCAAAAAAAAAGGGGGGGGGTTAAAATTTCTTTACACTTTCCCTAAAGCTTGACAATAATTAACGTATAAATCAAGCCTATGTCATTCCATGTGCATCACAGCTGTGTGTAAAGCAAATCATCATGATGGCATTGGAATGTGGGGCTTGACGCAAAGTTCCCGGAACGCCGAAAGCGCCCGCACTCGTCGAAAACTCTATCGGGACACTTAAACTGGGCGTTGTTGCGTGCGCCTGTAATCCAAGCTGTGGGGAAGTTACAAATTGATGCAGAGGTTCGAGCCCTGGTCACGTCTTTCGGATGGTGACGTTAAAGGTCGGTTCCAGACGTAAATAATCATATCTGATTGATACACGTGTGACAAAACTCAAATACACACACACACACTCCGAAAACTTTCATAAGGAAATATCAGGTTGCGATTTGGCTTGATGACGTAAGCCACTTTCCCGAGTGCGATTTTTTGGCGAGTTCAAAGCCTCAAAAAATGGGCGTGATTTTATGACGTCAGTTGTTTGTATAAGCGACTTATAAGCCTTTGACTTTTTTATAAACCATTATTTTTTGTGCGATTTTTGGCGATTTATAATGCAAATAATAGCTTGTCTCCCACAAACCAGGGACTTTAGATGTAGCGAAAAAAAAACGGGAAGGTATGCACATGCGTGAGATGTGTATTGACCCTTTTTTGTTGTGCACACCAATATCCGTTCACGGCTACATTCACCCCAACTAAAGTTCCCTTGTCTTGTCCATACTCAGTGGCGTACCGTGGGTCACGGCATTTTGGACACCAGCAAAAAAATTTAGTCACCTAGGGACCGCGCGAAGCGCGCTCAGTTGTCAGGTATACCATGGACCTATTACGTCCATGGGTATACTGACCTAACAGAGATATTTTATGGGCATGCAGTGCCATTAAACGGATATGTATCTCACTGATTAAATAATGCGAGCGCGAAGCGCGAGCTGAAAATTTTTGATATTCAGAGCTAAAAGGGATATTATAAGCAATTTTGTTTTAATCACGATACGTAACTGTCTCGCTAAACATACAATGCAAGCGCGAAGCGCGAGCTATATATATATATATATATATATATATATATGCATATATATTGACCCTAAACAGGGAAATTTTAAGGACTATATTTCAGAATCCATTAGGAGTATAAATATCTCACCATAGTCATCTAATGCTAGTGCCATCCTTTGCTGATTTTGTTAGAATTACATCTAAACACATGAAATACTTTTTGAAGTACATGTAATTGTAATCATGATTATCATACCCATCTCACTAATCAAATACTGGGAGCGCGAAGCGCGAGCTGAAAAATATGTACTGAAGAGGGGCATTCAAGGCTTATTTGTAGACATTCACTAAGACCCTACGTATTTCACTAACCAAGTGATGCGAGCGCAAAGCGCGAGCTGAACATTTTTTATATTCATATCAGAAAAATTGACGTTTTAAGGACTGATTTAAGTTCATGAAGAGCAGAAATCTCACCAATCTACTTATTTGAACGTTAGCACGGACAGGAAATGTTTTATATTAAGACCTTAAATTAGGGGAATCACAAGAAGTCATGAAAAAGAAGAATATGTCACGACACAAAACAACTCGAATTATGAGGAAATATATTTGTAATATGTTCATTTGAAAACGGGATGTTTTAGTACAACCGGATTATATATATAGTAAAAACAGTCTATGCGAGCACCAGGAACAACACGAACAATAAAGACACAATGAAGCAAATAATGTTTTATAAAGTTATGAGAAAATGCTTCTTATGTAACATAACATATATAACTTAACATAACATTATCATGAACAATAATTTATTCTTTCCCCACTACGTTTCTTTCCCCTTTTCCCTCTTTTTCTCCTTTTCCCCCCTTTTTTTTGGCCAGTCGATTGGAGGGGGGGGGCACGTGCCCCCCATGCCCCCCCGTAGTTACGCCACTGTCCATACTTACTGGGCAAAGCCGACCAGTCCCTCACGCATGCAAACTAGTTTTGGGTTTTCGCAACCATCAAAGACACGTGAGAAATGTTAGTAATCTCGTGTGTTCGTAAGTAAAATTATTTTTTTTATTATTACAAATTTTTAAATATAATCATGGTCACGGGTACGCTGTCACACAAACATTACAAAATCAACGGCGATTTCGTGGTTTAGGTCCGGGGTTCAGGTCCCAACTCGCTGGCACATGTACATCTCTAGGCTACTAGCAAATAAATATTCGCGGAAAAAGCAACCATGGCATCGGGACACTGACTTCAACCATGCCCGGTGATCTGGCAGGGAAGTACAGCTGTAGATCTATGCCGTTAGAGGAAAAATGTGCATGCAGATTTATTTCTTTTTAAATATTATAAATAAACTTGAAAATAAAGAAGATAATCGGAACAGACTTTCATAAGGAAATTACTAGTGGCGAATTGGGCTTGTTAATAACATTTGTCGGCAAGTAGCGTTGTAGTGTGATTTTTTGGCGATTTATAATTAAATTAGCCCAAATAATCTCTTTAAAGCATTATATTAGGCGTTATTTAATGATGTCAGTGACTATTTATAAGCCACTTAGTTCATAAATCATTATTCGTTGTGTGATTTTGGGGGGATAAATAACGGCTTGTCTTTGACTTTTTGCGTTTTGTAGAGATTTTTACCACAAACGAACAATTGGGTCTTGACAATAGTTCAGTTCAGTTCAGTTCATTTTATTTCAAATTCCATATAAAAATAACATTAAGAAAATACATATATCTACACACAATAGAAACAAGGATTAAACAATAATTTGATATACATGGTATATACGAATAATGTTAACATATTGCAATTTACAGGAATTAGGGGAAAGCCAAAAAAAGCCAGATGGCTTGTCGAGCAGGCTACCCTAGTAGGGGGAAATAAATTATTGTCAATATTGAAATAAAACCAGATATAAAACTATATTGAAATTAAATTAACAGAAGAATAGGACAGATACCACACAACCCTATACAAAGCAGCATATCTAAAATATTCAAGATGTCAGCAAATATTTCTTAAGCTTCCTTTTAAATACGTTAAGTGTTTTACAAGATCGAATTTCAATTGAAAGACTATTCCAAACTTTTGGGGCACGATGTCGAAAAGATTGAAGTGTATAATTTTTTGCAACTGGGTATAAATGATAATTTTCCCTAGTTCTTGTTTTATAAGTATGTATATTACAATTTTTATTTACCATACATGAAACTGTGCTAGGAAGAATATTATTTTCATTTTTAAATATAAGTATTGCACATTGGTAATCATTTAGATTAAATATATTAAGTACATTCAGTTGAATAAAAAGATCTTTTGTATGTGCCAAGTAATGAGAATGAGTGCATATTCTGACTACTTTCTTTTGGAGAAGATACAATGGTTGTAGTTTTGAATGATAAGTATTAGCCCATACAATATTGCAATAACTTAGGTAAGATAAGATTAATGTATTATATAAAGTCAAAAGAACTCGTTGAGGGAGAATATGACGGAGTTTGCTGATAACACCAACATTTTTTGCTACCTTATTTGTAATAGTAGAAATATGAATACTCCATGATAATTTTTCATCTATTAAAACACCTAAAAACTTTGTATGATGGACACGTTCAATAATTTTATCATTCATTTTGATTTGAAAACTATCCAAAGATTGCTGTGGTGAATTTTTTGAGTTGATATGAAAATATACATAATTAGATTTTTCTGTATTCAATAAAAGTTTATTTGAAGAGAACCAAAGTGAGACTTTCTTCAGTTCAGTATTAAGTAAAGTATTTAATGAAGAAAATGAATCACTGGAGATTAAAATGTTGGTGTCATCAGCAAACAAAATAAACTTGAGTTTGTCTGTGCAATATGGTAAATCATTGATAAAAATTAGAAATAACAGTGGGCCCAGAATGGACCCTCGAGGAACGCCACATGAAATTGAACGAGAGTCAGACAGGGTTTCATTATACGATACATATTGGGATCTATCATACAAATAATGTTTGAACCAAAGTAAAGAGGTACCTCTTACACCATAACATTGCAATTTATACAATAATATTTGAAAATCTATACAGTCGAAAGCTTTACTAAGATCAAGGAATATACCAATAGTAGTTAATTTTTTATCTAAGGCATCAATAATGTAATCATGTAATTTTATAACGGCAAAGTCAGTGGAGGAATTCTTCAAAAATCCAAATTGAGACTGGTTCAAGATATTATTTTTACATAGGAAATCATACAGTCTGGAGTAAACTATTTTTTCAAGAATTTTAGAGAAAAATGGCAAAACAGATATTGGACGATAATTGGAGACATTATGTACATCATCTTTTTTATATATGGGCGTAACTCGAGCAATCTTTAAATTAGAAGGAACAATGCCTGAAGACAAAGACAAATTAAAAATATAACACAATGGTTTTAATATCAAGTATATAATTTTCTTTATGACAATAGGACTAATACCATCGATTCCACAAGAGGAAGTTGAATTTAAGTTCTTTACAACATCAAATATTTCGATATCTGAAACAGGGTGAAGAAATAATGATTTATCACATGGTTCCGGAAGAAACTTTGTAAAAATATTTAAACCACCAAAGTTTGTAGAATTATTTGAAAGTAAACCAATTTTCACAAAAAAAATCATTAAAACAATTGGCAATATTCTCATCACCATGGATTGAATCATTACCAATTATTATATAATCTGGTAACTTCTTTTTCTTTTGACCAAGTAACTCTCTAATAGCATTCCATGTTTTTTTTTATATTTCCGTTGCATTCATCAAATTTGTTAACATAAAATTTCCTCCTAGCTTCTTTTAGTAATTGATTTAATTTGTTCCTGAGTATAACATGTTTCTTTTTATTATTTGCAGATCTATTTTTACAATAATCTTTATAAAGTGTATGTTTTTTTCTAATCATTTTAAGTAGTGATGAATCAATCCATGGTTTTTTAGCTCTGTTTTTAGGTCTTGACTTTACATTTTTAAAAGTTGCATTATACAATAAAAGAAATTTGTTTAAGAAAATATCATATGCTTTGTTGGCATTGTCATAATCAAATAATACATTCCAATCAATATTTAATAGCTTTTCTTGAAATTCGTTTATAGTATTTTTATTAATGAGTCGTTTCACACAACCATCATTTTTAGTATTGAGGCTATATTCTTTGGTAATCTGAAAAACTGGTAAATGGTCTGAAATGTCATTATAAAATAAGCCAGATGATATATCGCAATTTAGGTTATTGGTAAATATATTGTCTATAAGAGTATATGAGATGTTTGAAATTCTAGAAGGTTTGTCAATTAAAGGAAGAAAATTATTGGCATATAAGACATTAAGAAAATGGTTTGAACCCACACTGGTTGATTTGATAAGATCGATATTAAAATCTCCCATGATATAACAAGGTTTATTTTCACTATCAATTTTTTCTAAGCAGTTCTGAAATATGTCGTTAAAATGGGTAATACTAGATTGTGGTTTTCTATAAATAATACCGACCAATATATTTTTTCTCTTTTTCAAATTAACTTCAATAAAAAGGGATTCATAATCATCTTCATTGGCAAGTATATCGTCTCTGATAGTAATATCTAACTTATCATCAACCATCAAGGCCACACCACCACCTCTTCCATGTTTACGGTCTTTATTAATAAAATTATAACCTGTGATATTAAACAAAATGGGAGTGCTATTATTGATCCAAGTCTCAGAGAAACCATAAATAGTGAATCTCAAAGGTAATGTACTTATAAAGTCAGAAATAGCCTGAAAGTTTTTGGAGAGACTGCGTGAGTTAAAGTGTAACATACTAAAATAGCTATCAGAGCACTTATCCCTACGAAAGTCTTCAAATTCACTTTCGAGGTAGTATTTACAGTTAAAATCAAGGTCATATTGCACATCAAAATCATTGGAAAAGCTATTTTTTAAGTTATTCAAATCATTGATATGTTGATGGTTTAATAAGGCTTTAGTATCATTGAAGAATAGTTTAAATTCGTTATCATCAATACTACTAAAAGGGAATACAGAATGTACACATCTTGAAAACGTACAATTGCATAATTCTACATCACTGAAAGTTGAGTCTTTACAAAAAGGACAATTTATGAGTGCTGCACAGTTACAATCAACACAGAACATCAAGGAGATTAAAAAATGTACAAAAGGTTAAAAACGGCTAAAAGTTTGTGAGACAGTAGTAGTAGTAGGAGTACTTCATTTCATTCAAACTATATTTTATCAACGTCTGTTTTGGACTTTATGAGTATCTTCTGGCATCCTGGAGCTTTCCCTATGGCGAAGAGTCTACCATCAAGCGACCAAGCTGCTTTGACAGTGTTGCTACTTAGGGCATAGTTGAGAAGTTCTGCATTTGGTGCAGTGAGGTCCTCCATGATTGATTTCCCTGAGCCGGCA
The DNA here is from genome assembly GCF_018143015.1 of Lytechinus variegatus. Classification (NCBI taxonomy): domain Eukaryota; kingdom Metazoa; phylum Echinodermata; class Echinoidea; order Temnopleuroida; family Toxopneustidae; genus Lytechinus; species Lytechinus variegatus. Next base: position 56,486,464 of record NC_054743.1, read on the forward strand.
AGTTTACGACGTACACGCATAACTTCTGCACGCTTCCGATACGAGATGAATTTCACAATTATTGCACGGGGCTTGTTGTTTCTCGGTTTACCCACCCGATGACTTCTTTCAAGATCAGCTTTAGATAAATCAACTCCAATGTGCGATGCTACTTGAATGACTAAGTCGTCCGTATTTTCCCCTGCGATTTCCTGGATTCCAAAGAAACGTAAACAGTTTCTCCTTTCATATTGCTCCTGGTGGTTGAGACGATGTTGCAGACGCTCAATGTTGTTGTTTTGTTTCTCTACTTGGGATCGAAGATGTTGAATTTCCTTATCCTTACTCTTCAATGTAGATTCCAGTTCCAAGATGCTTCCTTCCTGCTTTTCAAGGGTCTCCCTCATCTCAGACATATGTTTAGCCAATTGAGATTCAATGACACCTAGGAATCTAGGGTCATTTACAATGTCCTTTATTATTGCAGATACTTTCTCTTTTCCTCTAGTTGCGTCAGCCATTGAAGATTAGTATAATAGTTGTTGATAAGAGAAAATGGATTGAACAGTAAAGATAGAAGACAAGATCAAAGGACAACGTTGTTCGAGAATTCGAGAGTTTGCGTACAGTACGATATAGTAGATCTACTCACAAGTCACAACTGCATCAACAGAGTGAAGGTGTGGGACCGTAGAGAAGAAATGCAGTACTGGCTACGTGGCAAGAAACGAGGCAGATCATGAATATAATGACTAAATCCAAAGCAGAATAGAAATATAGATGTACTCCTGAGAGATGGTTGTTAAATCTAAAGTTCACATATTAAAATCTGGTATCGAAGTTGACGAAAGACGATAAAAAGATGAATATTTTCAGCAGGAAATGTAATAAAGTCAGTCCGTGACGAGAAGCGCCCTCAGAAGCGCCCTCAATAATCGACAGAGTTCAGTTGTGTTAAATTTAACAGTACAAACATGCATCAGAAAAGTGAGAAATGAAAGTAATCTGGTGTGTTTGTAAGTAAACTGATTTTTTTATTATTATTAAGTTGTAAATAAATGTAAACGCTGTCGCGCAAACATTACAAAATCAACGGCGATTTCGTACTCGCTGGCAACTGTACATCTCTATGCTAGCAAAGAAATGTTCGGGGAAAAAGCAACCATGGCATCGGGACACTGACTTTCTCTTATCCCATATTTCATCCTCTCCTTCCTTTATATGTTTCTTTCTCTCTTTCTTTATGCCATCCTTTCAACCCCGAGTCTGTTAAAAGTTGTATTTAGTCTTAAGATGTAGTTATTTCATATTTAGTAGGCGGCAAGTAGTAAGAATTCCAAAAATTTTCTGTAGAATCTGATTTTTTGTGCTATTTCTCCTATTTTTAGGGTGCTGAATACGAATCTGCTTGTTGCCAAATTTATAAATGCCGTCTTCGACCGTTGCCATGGCAACCGATTAATTTCTCAAAAATAACATGTATTCCCATGTAATTGGTAGATAAACATGATATTAATTAGCCAAGAGATTGAATTCAAGGTTCCGATTAAATACAAATAAAATTCAGAAATATTTAAGATCATCAAAATAGTTCCAATTAGCCTGTTGCCATGGTAACGGCTCATTTTTCCTCCAGAAAAGTAAAAAAAATATTTAAAAGTTGTATAATCTGTTTTTTGTTTCATTTTCCCTGCGATTAGGGTGTTAAACATAGGGAGTGATTTTGCTAAATGTATAAATACACTTTTATTCCGTTGCCATGGTAACCAAATAATACCTAATTTGGTAAAAAAAGATACTAACATGGAAAAAAAGATAATGGCAGGAAAGACAATAAAAGCTACTTAATCTACATGTGTTGGGGTTTTCCCACTCATTTAGAACAAAAAACTACACAAGTGTTATGCATGTTATTATTTGAATGATAGGAATTGATGTTGCCTTGACAATGCTTGAATTTAAAAATATATCAATGTTGCAAATGCCCCGTTGCCATGGTAACATCTTATTTTTCTCAGAAAAGTACAAATTTTGATAAAATCATGTACAGTCACTTTTTGTCTCACCTGCGAAGCAAAGTGAGACTATAGGCGCCGCTTTTCCGACGGCGGCGGCGGCGGCGACGGCGGCGGCGGCGTCAACATCAAATCTTAACCTGAGGTTAAGTTTTTGAAATGACATCATAACTTAGAAAGTATATGGACCTAGTTCATGAAACTTGGCCATAAGGTTAATCAAGTATTACTGAACATCCTATTAGAGTTTCATGTCACATGACCAAGGTCAAAGGTCATTTAGGGTCAATGAACTTAGACCATGTTGGAGGAATCAACATCGAAATCTTAACCTGTGGTTAAGTTTTTGAAATGTCATCATAACTTAGAAAATATATGGACCTAGTTCATGAAACTTGGACATAAGGTTAATCAAGTATCACTGAACATCCTGCATGAGTTTCACGTCACATGACCAAGGTCAAAGGTCATTTAGGGTCAATGAACTTTGGCCGAATTGGAGATATCTGTTGAATTCCCATCATAACTTTGAAAATTTATGGATCTGATTCATGAAACTTGGACATAATAGTAATCAAGCATCACTGAAAATTTTGTGCAAGTTTCAGGTCTCATGATTAAGGTCAAAGGTCATTAGGGTCAATGAACTTTGGCCGAATCGGGGGTATCTGTTGAATTACCATCATAACTTTGGAAGTTTATTGGGCTAGTTCATTAAACTTGGACATTAGAGTAATCAAGTATCACTGAACATCCTGTGCACATTTCAGGTCACATGACCAAGGTCAAAGGTCAATGAACTTTGGCCGAATTGGGTGTATCTGTTGAATTACCATCATAACTTTGAAAGTTTATGGATCTGATTCATGAAACTTGTACATAAGAGTAATCAAGTATCACTGAATATCCTGTTTGAGTTTCACGTCACATGATCATGGTCAAAGGTCATGTAAGGTCAATGAACTTTGGCCATGTTGGGGTTTTTTGGTGAATAACCATCATATCTCTGTAAGTTTATTGGTCTAGTTCATAAAAAGTGGACATAAGAGTAACCATGTATCACTGAACATCTTGTGCGAGTTAGAGTGGTATTCAAAGTCAGCACTGCTGCTATATTGAACCGCGTGATGCAGGTGAGACGGCCAGAGGCATTCCACTTGTTATCCTTTAATTTCCACTAAGTTTAGGTTGCTAAAAATTAATATGCTTGTTGGTAATTATGTAAGTACCATCTCAGACCATTGCCATGGCAACCAAATACCAACTTATTTGGTAAAAAATAACCTGTTGAAAAAAGGTAATGGTGGATGTACAGTAAAAACGAACTAATCTACATGCGAAAGGCTTGACCCATTAATTTAATTTTTAAAGCAAAATTCCGGTAAGTATTCTGCATTAATTAATTAGAATGATAAAATGGATATTTCCTTAGCAACGCTTGATTTTATTAATAAATATCAATGATGCAAATGGCCTATTGTCATGGTAACGGCTCCATTTACACCAGAAAATAACAAATTTTAATAAAGATATGTCCGATTATTCTTTCATTTCCGCCATAGTATACATGTAGGTTGCTAGACATTGATATGCTTGTTGCTGCTGTTGCTTTGAAAGTGGTTAATCAAGATAAATATCAATGTTGCAAATTGCCTGATGTCGTGGTAAACATCACTCCTCGCAAAGTTCCCTCCTGCAGACTTTTCAACCTGAAGAAAGTAAACTGTGAGCAGTTTTCCATAGATCTGGATACATATCTTCAGAACCTCCCTGCACTCCCTACTCATTACGACACATTTTTAGAGCTGCTGAAGAAATCATCAAGGAAGAATATTCCACAGGGATGCCATACAAGCTATACTCAGGGCCAGCAGAAACACCAGATTCGGATCCTTGGGAATGACTCTACAAAGTCCCAATCTACATGTAGGTCCCAACTTACCGCCGGCCAAGTGGCCAGCCAGCTTCTAGTGGACAGCCAAGGTAATCCGCGAAGTTCCATCCTCAAAGTTTGGGAATAGCCTGCCAAGAGTCATCTGAATTCAAAAGAACTTTCAGCATGAACAACTTGTGCAATGCTATCAAAGCAATGAAGATCAGCAAGGCAGCTGGATTGGACGATGTCCTCGATCTGTGAACAGATGGGACATCTTGGACCTGTTGCACTCCAACGGCGGCTTGGCATGCTAAACTACTGTCTTGAGTGAAAGCACAATGCCAAACTTATGGAGGAAATCAAGGGTAGTTGCCTTACTCAAGCCAGGCAAAACACCAGCCAGCCCTAAGAGCTACAGGCCAATATCTCTGCTTTGTCATACAAGATCTTTGAAAGGCTCCTCCACCACATTGCTCCCTTGGTGGATGAGCTCCTTATCCCTAAATAGACTGGGCTATTTCAACACCTAAGAAGACTGGGGGGGGGGGGGCTGATTCAGCCCCCCTTATGATCTCGGCCATCGATCGCGCGATCGCGACGAAAATTGGCACACGCGTTACCCATGGCATTATCTACAAAACTATAACATCAAATTCTGCAAAAAATCTCATGTCTCATTAATCATGCTAATTTATGCGTAAAATCATAAGTTTGCTCTAATTAAATAAATGATGCCCCTGAAATGCTAATTTTTGTTTCACATACTCTAGATAGGCATCTGATCAAATTGATTTTAAAAAAAATTCAAAATCACATTTATTTACTTATGTATTCTATTGTTTTCTAAATTTCTTATGTATTTCTTTGTTCTTCGACTTTTTGTTTTTTATTGTTTTTTCAATGGAAATTGTCAGGGACTTTATTTTGACCATAAACAAGATAAAATTAATTGATTTTAAGCAGTAAAAGGAAAAATAATGATACATTTTTGAATTTTGGCTAAGAACACTATTTGCATTGGATTTGTTCACAAATTCATGTTTTTGAGCAATTTTGGGTCTGCATGCACTTACGAAATGTTGCGTAATTTTGGTCTCAAAAGTTGCGCGAGACTTGAAATGAAAAAGCCAGCAAACAACGCGGTCAAATAATTTCGTGCGGCGGATTTATCGCGAAAAATGTCGAGGGGGGCTGAATCAGCCCCCCAGTCTTTTTAGGGTTATTCCAGAACAAGCAGGATTTAGGCCTGGAAAGTCTTGTTCTAGTTAACTGCTGAATCTGACACAGTACATTGAAGATTGCTTCGAGGAAGGGTTGATAAAAAGAGCAGCCTTTGTTGACCTCATTGAAGCTTATGACACAATCATTGAATACTCACAAGGAAAGTCTTTGAGATGACCATGGACCTATCCATGGCCTGACAGACAATTCAGAACATGCTCTCAAATCAACGGTTTTGTGAATCTCAGTGGTTCCAGTAACAGATGGCTGACACACAAAAGGTCTCCCACAAGGAAGCATCATCGTCCTACTCTTTATCATCTACACAAATGACCAACCAATCCAAATAATGAGAGCTACCTGTCCGCTGATGACATTTGCATTACTTCACACAAACAGTCCTTTGAAGAGATGAAAAAGCACTCAGCGATGCTCTGGTAGGCCTGACTCCTTACTACGCTGCAAATCATCTCTGGGCAAATCCATAGAAAACCCACTGAGTCAGTGCTTTCCACCTAAAAAACAGAGATGCAGACCAGTAACTAAGGGTCAGATGGTATAGAAAATGGTTGGAACACACCAGTAAGCCAATCTACCTTGACATCACCCTAGACAGTTCCCTTACCTACAAAGAACATGTTGCCAAGACAAAGGCTAAAGTTGGAGCAAGGAACAGCATCCTGAAGAAGCTTTCGAACACAAAATGGGAACAAGTGCAAAACCATCCGTGCGACAGCTCCTGCTCTTTGCTACTTGACTGCTGAGTATGCAGTCCTCAACCGTTTTTAGGTCATCACATGCTGCCACGTTTGTTACAGCCCTGAATGCTGCTTGCAGAGCAATTACTGGCTGCGACAAATACAAGAGCAGATGATCTCTAGCTAGAGTGTGGTATTCCCCATCCACACATCAGAAGAGGGGTATCAGCATAGGTGGAAAAAACAAGCAAGAAGATAACCATCTTCATCCACTCTTTTAAGTATGAACCTGCCCAAAAACGACTCAAATGAAGATGTAGCTTCCCTCACTTGACTGAATCCCTTGATGGCTCTGCTCATAATCAAAGTCACCCTATTGTCCAACTACCTACAGTCTGTGGTCAACGCTCAATCTCTCCAATGGACCTAGCGAATCACTTCCCAGGTTCAAGTGAGGAATGTGTAGTGTAAAGATTTTTTGACCATTTGTGCTCTAATAAATTTCATAACGAAAAAATAGCCAGTATGCCAATTTTTCTAAGGGTTTGTGAAATTTGGGAGAATTCAGCTAGAGACAATTTTGAGAATATTTTGGGCAATTTGGCCTAGAAATCTGACAGAAATAATGATTTAGGGGTAAAGTTTTTAAGAACTTGACATGCGACAACTATTTGCTGAATTGAATTACCCCCGACTTCTAACTCCAAGGTGGCTGCCAATTTAAGGGTCACAAATGATTCCATTTTGATAGAGAGTTGTTCAAAATATTTATTTGGGGGTTTTAGAGACAAGAAATCAAAATTGGGGCCCTGTTGTACAAAGAGTTGCCATTGATCCGATCAATCGCAACTATGAAAAACCAGCAAAATCAGCATATGAAATGCATGTTTGTTCAAAAAGATTTCTAGATATGAATGTATATCTGTAAAGTCATTAATTTCTTAACGATTTTGTGTGATTTCCTTTGTTTACAAAGGACATTGTGCAAATTTTTCATAGAAAAAATTATGACACTGATGAATTTCCAGAGTTACGATTGATCGGATCAATCGTAACTCTTTGTACAACAGGGCCCATTTACATTTGACACACTGACCTTGCCTTTAAAACGAATGGCGGTCGGTAGTAATTAAAAATGGGTGATGGGTTTGAATATGGCGTTCCTCAGGGTTTTGTACTGGGACCTATAGTTTTTTCTCTGTATTTATTACCACTTGGGGACACTTTGAGGCAGAATAATGTTGAATTTGATTTCTTTAGTTCCCAAATCTCCAACTAGTTTTCACAATGCTATTGTATTCAGGAAATTAATGTATCAATGATAAGAAATAAAGTTAAGCCTACTCTTGAATGAACAAAAAGTCCTAGACATAGACACTATTTACCTGCCCATGATCATTTGTTAATTGGTAATTCTGAACCTGCTGAATCTGTTAGAATTCTAGGTGTTGAACTTAATTCGTCATTAACGAGTAAGCAAGTAAATTTGCTTTGTAAAACCCAAAAGATATTGACGTATGATGCTTGCCATCATGCTGTTCAATCACTGGGGTTCAGGCGCCTAGTCAAAACAGCACATTCAGAATCGAGCAGTCGGTATCATTACAACAGCCAGAAAGTATGATCATGTTTCCTTTGTTCAAAGAGCTTCACTTGCTACTGGTCAAAAACAGTATCATAGAAAAATTGCTTTGTTTACTTGTCGATTAATAACTTGACACCACAATACATTTCATGCTGGGTTTTTTCCATACCCTTTTCTATCCCCAACTTGGGTAAACAGTGCACAAGTTTCACTGGTCCCAGTATTCAAAATCAGTTCATGTCCTTCTGTACAATTATTTTTTGAATTTTATGTATAACACCCACTTAATATATTGTAAGTACTTGAAGAGTAGAATTATTCATTTTTATAATAATAAATGAAATAATATAGCCTAGGATTTGTATAGTGCTACTATATTACCCTGGCTAAGCTAGTCTACCGCATCCGGTGCTCACAACTTCCTTCAAGTATCCATTTACCTCACCTGGGTTGCAGTACAATATGGATAATTTTCTTGCTTTAAAAGGAAAACACACCCCGGCTGGGAATCGAACCCATGTCCCTCAGATTGAAAGAAAGAGGCTTAACCACTAGACCACGACGCCCCCACAATGTTAAGCTATATTGGAAAGTGCTTTGAGCATGTTTACATGAAGAACTTGCTATAAATGTTAAAATGTATTTATTTTAAAGGACAAGTCCACCCCAACACAAAATTAAGTTTAATAAAAAGAGAAAAATCCAACAAACACAACACTGAAAATTTCATCAAAATCGGATGTAAAACATGAAAGTTATATTTTATATTTTCGCTTAATTTCACAAAAAACAGATACTTGCATTTTCTGGTCGGTATGCAAATGAGAAGACTGATGATGTCATCCACTCACTATGTCTTTTGCATTTTATTATGTGAAATATGAATTTTTCCTATTTTCTCCTCATTCTCATGTCTAATACAAAGTTTTATTCCTCCATGAACACATGTAATTAGCATTGTTTAATACTATATGGTTCAGTCAAGTTGGCCCTTATTGTCAAATCTGTATAAAATGAAATATTGTATAAATAAAACAATAAAAACAAAAGAAATAGTGAGGGACATCATCGACTGTCTCATTTGCGTATTACTGAGTTGTGCATATCACTGTTATGTGAAAAATAAGCAAAATTTAAAAGGCCACAACTTTCTTCTTTTACATGAAATTTTCAGCATTATGCTAGTATGATTTTTCTTTATTTATTCAAATCAACATTTATCGGGGTTGGACTTGACCTTTAATAGAAAGCTGTTAAAGATAATAATTATAACTGTAAAGTTTATTTGGCAAATTGACATAATCCTGGCTTTCTATTAGATACAACTGACCTTTTGAGGATACAAGGTAAAATTCTTCCATGTGCTAATGTAGACTCAATGTGGGACTTTCATGAAAAACCCATTCATTTAATAATAGAATCCTGAGAAGTTTTTTTTACCTCAAAAGACCCTTAACCTTCACCTTGTGACATGATATATAATTAACTTGAAAATTAATAAACCTAAGTAAAGTTTTTGATGTTGATACCACAGTACAGTCAAAGTTCATTGACCAGAACTTAAACCTGAAACTCCTGCACAATGATCAGTGATAGTTGAATACCTATATGCACTCTCAAAGTTTTGCCTTATCAGAAACTTGATGAGATTCAATGATGATAATACAACATGGCCAAATCTTGGCGATCGTAAAAGACCTAAGACCTTGATCATATGACCTGAAACTTGAACTTTATGATTAATGATAATGATTATGTCGATTGGACTTTATTATAAATTGAAAATGGCCCGAGGGAGTATTTTTACATTAACAAGCATATGGATGTTGAGCACCCTAACATTAGGGGAAATGAAACGAAAATCAGAAGTTTTTATCAACTTTGTATTTTTTTGAGAAAAATCAGCTGTTACCATGGCAATGGGGGGGGGGTTGCATTCATATTTATATTAAATGCAAGTCTTACCAAGGCAACAGTAATTATTTTCTTTCAAATGAACTCATGCAGACCACTTACCGTATGTTTTGTTCAATATTAAACGAATGGTTCAAAATTTACGCAAGTAGATTGTGATTTTTATGGTATTTTCCATTATTATCTCCCCATATTATTCGGTTGCCATGGCAATGGCTTAAGATGGTATTTATACATTTAGCAACAAGCATATATAGATATAGCATCTTGTAATTAGAGGAAATGAAAGAAAATTCAGATTCTGTAATATTTTCTATCAAATGGATACTTTTCTGAGAAAAATAAGCTGTTACCATGGCAACGGCCAATTTGCAATATTCCTATTTATCTTTAAATTCAAACATTGTCAAGGCAACATCAATTCCTATCATTCCAATAAACTCCTGCAGAATACTTACTGTAGTTTTTGTTCTAAATGATTGGGAAAAAACCCAACGCATGTAGATTAGGTCGCTTTTATTGTATTTCTCGCCATTATCTTTTTTACCATGTTATTCCTTTTTTACCAAATAAGGTTTTATTTGGTTGCCATGGCAATGTAATGAGAGTGTATTTATACATTTAGCAAAAATCACTCCTATGTTTAACACCGTAAACGCATGGAAAATGAAACAAAAAAAAAACAACAACAGATTCTACAACTATAAATCAAATTTTTTACTTTTCTGGAAGAAAAATGAGCCGTTACCATGGCAACGGGCCAGTTGGAACTATTTTGATGATCTTAAATATTTCTTAATTTCATTTGTATTTAATTGGAACCTTGATTTCAATCTATTTGCTAATTTTTATCATGTTTATCTACCATTTACAGGGGTACACATGCTATTTTTGAGAAATTAATCCGTTGCCATGGCAACGGTCAAAGACAGCATTTATAAATTTGGCAACAAGCAGATTCATGTTCAGCACCCTCAAAATAGGGGAAATAGCACAAAAAATCAGATTCTACAGAAATTTTTTGGTAACCTTTAATATTATGACGAGGAGCTGTGATACTAATTATTATGTAATTGAATTGTGAAAATGCTGTGTAATCAAATGTTTAACATTACAATTGTAAACTTCATGTAATTCAGCCTTTTGGCTGCGATATGTTGTTATTGCCAATAAATACCATTTTACTACTACTACTACTTCTTATCAAAATACAAGGAAATAAATTGTTGGAAAAAAATCATCTTTGTATTCAACATTATTACTTTTCAGCACGCAAACATGATAAGTATGCTCATTATAATCAATACAAAGAGGCACATTGTACACAAACGGAAAGTATAACAAAAGAACAGATGGGAAAGGATATAGAGACGGCAAAGGGAGACAGACAGAGAAAAGGTGAGTAAAGGGAAAGGCTAATTAAAAGAAGATATGGACAATACAGAAAGAGGATTGGGCCAGAAAGATTGAGAAGGTAGTGGCGAAGATTAAAAATGAAAGCAAACAAAAGCACGTGGATGTTTTATCATGTCTCCCTTGTAACAAAATCAATTGCAATGATATTTATCCTTCAATTACCATGATTACTGCAGTGCTGTACACAAAAATCGTCCATTTCTGGTACCGTTGACAATATTTGAATAAATGTAATTTCAACCAATAAAAAATGATAAGTAGGGATATGACATCATGAGCATGCTTATCATGTTTATTGCATATTCATTGAAGACATGCCTCAAACTGTTTCATCAAAAATAAAGCAAGCTTCGTTATTCCCGGCCTGGTTATATAATCAAATTGTGTTCTTTGTCTAAGTTTGCTTTATCTGTTATATTGCATTCAGCGCAAAGTACGACGATAATGAGAAATCAGATTAACAGGTTACCCTAATCGGTCATTCTGTTTATTAGTCATACTTATTTCAATTTTGAATTTCATTCGAAGGTACAAACATGCTCAAATTGCTTTTTAAAGAAAAAAGAGACATACTATATAGATTTGATGAAACACTTCGAATGGCACTTCCATATTCATAGTTTATTATTTCAATGCAGTATTAAAGCATTATGCATATTACTAGAGGGACACATTTGTCATTATTTGAATTGCCCTCGTTTGATAAAACAATATCGAAGGGGAACATACATATACACTTTTCAACAATTGAAAAGGAAACAAAGGTTTCTACAATTTTGGTCCGTTTCAATAAATAATTTAAGTAACCATTACCTGAAGATTTCTACCAAATAATAGGAATGGTATTCAGGGACGGAATAATCCAGGGACAAAATGTGACATGTTTTATCGAAAAATGTGCTGCATGGGCGAAGGCTTATTACTGATTTTTATTTTCTACATTATTTTTTTTTCTACGGATACATTCTGGATTTCAAAATCTTAAAGATTTGTTTGTTTTTCCTGATCAAAGAAGTGTGCAACTTGATTCTTTACCGTAAATATATGGGAAGAAATCAAATGTATTTATATACAAAAAACCTTTTTTTTCTCACTGATATCTTTAACAGTTGATTGTGCACAAGTAGTGCGTTTAAAGTTAATATGAATACAGAACTTTCGAAACTAAAATTACCATTTAAAACATTCGGAAATCATACCGAACATTGGTCAATTTAATGCGTTTGATTATTTTGATTTCATTTAAAGTCGTAGAAAAACAATAAATATGTTGAAGTTTTGGGTTTAATTTGTTTAAGGCTTTTCTATCATGACTCCAGCAAATTGTTTTTTTACAATGTGAAAAGTGTTGAGAATATTTGCTTCATTCTTTTATATTTCTGATCCATTAAGCTCTTGCATCGAAATCAAACTGATTGATTCTTCTTATAATTGTTGTATACACAGTTTGTAAGCCTGGATATAAATTAGAGATAGTCTCAGGTATTTGACGCCCTCTACAGTGCGTAGCAATGAAATGTTTACACTTTGAAAAAGTCCTGGGAATTGAGAACTATACAACTTGGGGATATTTTTTGGCACATACTTGTTGAGTTTGGGTCTCATCTATTAAATAAAAGTAAACATTTTGACAGAATGTTACACCTCAGTAAGCACTGTCCATTTTTTAAAGCTCGCAGAAACCGGTTTGCGCAGAAATGCACGCTGTCAATGAAATGAGGCGAAGACAAACTCCTCTGTGTTTGGAAATTTAGCCAATTGAAATAAAACATAAACATTTTGTAACGGCTTATGCCACCCAATTTTAATCCTAAGTAAGCACAACCTTTACCCTTTTTTTGTTCCAGTCAGATGTGAGGACATAACTCAAAATTTCATCTCAGACACCCCAGCATTTCTTCCCAAGCTTTTTTTTCTAAAAAAAGGGGGGGGGTAAAATTTCTTTACACTTTCCCCAAGCTTGACAATAATTAACGTATAAATCAAGCCTAAGTCATTCCATGTGCATCACAGCTGTGTGTAAAGCAGATCATCATGATGGCCTTGGAATGTGGGGCTTGGTGCGCAATAAGCCATTTCTTAGTTCCTTTCTGCGCATGATCAAAAGATTCTACGCATGATCAGAAGAAGAAGGTCATTTGTACTAAAGTGACATGGTGCTTTAAAATATAATGAGATAAGCACCAAATTTGATGTCTCGATTATTCATATATTCTTTTGAATTGTCGTTTTCATTTACATCCACAAAGAACAACAATGCTTCCACGAACGACTGGTATTTCACAGTTTGTCAAGTACATTGTGCAACATGCTAAGATATGTATTCAAAGTAGGAATGAAACAAATACCTTCATTAAGAGTTCATTGGTGTGCTATTCTAGTCACCTGGTCTATTCAATTTCTTCATCCTGCTGTGTAAGGCAAGCTTACGTAATATCTTGCTTTGAAATCTGCCTATCATTATGAAAGAAATGAAAGGTCATTTGACCTAAATTGCCCATGAAGTAACTACGAACTGGTCTATTGCGCTCTATCATGTCTATGAAGCGTTCTGGGTAAGGAAACACATTAAAACTAAAAATATATCTTCAATTTACCTAGCTAAACACCATGTGTTCTTCATGATTATCGTCTACTCGTATTCATATAATCATTTCAAAGTTATGTGCAAACCATTTTTACGAACCTTTCAAAAGTAAGCAGGCGGAAAACTTTTTGACAGTTATATCGTCATTTGCTTAAAGGAAACCAAAACCCAAGAAGAGAAGCAATCTTATTGGAAAGAGTAAAATGAGAGGAACAATTTATGGACGATTAAAAAGTCTTGTACTTACTATGTGGACCCTCAAATTAGCAAACGTGCTTCAAAATGGCTGATTTTGTGGACAACTCTCCATTTGTTTTGTACACATATTTTCAGATTTTGCCCTTTATTTTACATATTCATATTATCTCCTCCTGACCTTAACATAAATGGTGTGGATTATATTTTCCCATGACATATGTTGTACTGAGAAGGCGGCAAGATGCAATTTGAAAGATAATGAGGAAAATCTGAAAATTTGTGTACAAAACAAATAGAGAGTTGTCCACAAAATCAGCCATTTTGAAGCACGTTTGCCAATTTGAGGATGCCCATAGAACGTACAACAAGAGATTTCAAACTCCCATAACTTGCTTATTTTAAAACCTATCTTGATGATTTTTTTTTAATTGTTCCTCTCATTTTACTCTTTCCAATAAGATTACTTTCATTCTTGGGTTTTGGTTTCCTTTAAAGAGATTTGTACCGATCATTAAACATGTTAAATGCGGAAGAAGATTCAGGGTATTATACGCCATTTCAGACAACTATTTCTCAGGGCAAACTTGTTTTTATACGCACTGTAGTCAGTGTTGTATTTGTTTGATGTATAAGTACGAAAGTTCATTTATTCATTTTACTATGTAAGAAATTATATTAACGAAGTAAGTAATGCAAGGAGAAAAGTCCAAGACCGAAAATAAAAACCATTACAAAATTGTTTGGGGGCACCCCCTCCCCTTCCCATCAATTTATAATGAATAAGCAAATCAAGAATAAACCAATGAATAAACAATTTAAGCGATAATATTGGAGAAAAATGATAAATGAACAAATGGAATTTTGAAAAAGGGAAAATAATATATATTTCATTTCAAATCTACGACCGTCGACCAAGATTTTAAACAAGCGTTTTAAATGGTAAAGTGAAATGGCATAAAAGTGTGATTATTTTTATATGTTACAGTCATACTGTTTTTATATAGCTTTATGGCCAATTTCAGGCAACGGCAGTTTTTTATATCAATGAATTAATTGGTTGATCAATAATTTATTTCATTTGATATTTCAACAGAGAATGGTATCAAATGAAACCTACTGGAAGGCAAACCTTGTTGTTGAAAGCTCCCTTCAATGAATGAGTGATACATTAATACAGAAATGAATATGTATAACAAATCATCACATTTGATTTATATTCTGTCAAATATTAATGACTTTTAATTGTATGGATAATGTTTATTTTTTATATTCTCTCTGATATCAGGAAAATGAGAGTGGATATCAACATTATTTTACTTCTACACGAGAAAAGGGCCAACATTGAACAAAACGTTACACAAACAAAACAACAGAACGGTACAAGGACAATATATATAAAGAAAACTATAAAATAAATAAAAGAATGACAGCATGGGGCAAGAGCGGGACATTTAACAAATCATACAACGGCGGACAAAACACAACAAGTACAATTAAGCACACAAATTAAGAACTGCACGAGATTAAAAGAAAATACCGAGAATAGAGCCAGGAAGGGACAGAGACAAGAAAAGCGAAATTAATCATATCATGTGAATAGAAGGAAAGGGAGGGAGAAGGGAGAGAGCAAGGGGGGTGAATGCGGAATAACGAAAAATCACTGAAATATCTTAAGTAGCCTGAGCAAAAGGATAGTAATACTTTTGATAGTAAATAGCAATTAACATTCATCAGTAATGTTCTCCTCTAATTTCATACAGATAGACGCAGTGGTGATTGCCACCATTCCTGGTCATGATATATAATTATATATTACCAAAATGTTACAGTCAGTCGGCAAGCCCTGAAAAAGTAGCTTCTTTTATCCAAGTGATATTCATGACTATAGGGTTTTTGCATTATTAATGAGCTTGGTGCGAACCAAAACACCTCTTTTTATTCTGCCATTGCTGCTCTAAATATGAACCAAGTTTCATGTTTTTGGTATCTTTGTAAAGAAGAAGAATCATTCTGTCAGGTCATGTGTTTGGAATTTTTAAAAAATGTTGTAATATAGGGAAAACTTTTGATATAAAACATGAAACAAAATGTTTTCATGCAACAAATGTTGTTGTTTTCACACTTGATTTCTGTTTGAGCACAAATGATTTTGTGATCATAATAAAGCTGAAGATCTACGCTTTAATATGATATAATTTGTATAAGAAGATGTATCTTAGATGGGTCAGCAGCCAGCTTTTCTTAGGCCAAGTACATTTAGCAGCTCAAAAACAAGAATACTGCACTCTGATTAGTCACAGAGACCACACACCCACGCAAATTCCAATGTTCCCCACACTGGGCCTCTGCAAGGTCATATCACCATGTGGTAATCTCTTCAAATGACCCGCGCCTGTGGTTGTGAAAACATTATTCAGCCAATCAGAACTCTGGATTTTATGTTACTCAGAAATTTTAAAAATCTCGTCTTGCATCTTGATGGAAAAAACTGGCTGCTGACCCATCTAAAAGATGCCACATATCAAGAGTGACATTGTAAGAAAGTATAGAGTTTGAGCTTTCTGATGATATAAATAATGTTGGTACCTAAAACACAAAATGTTGCACAATTTGCAAGTGAAAACAGAGGAGGAAAATTCTGTTTGATGCATCTTTTCTTGTAAAAAAATCACTTATTTATAAAAATATTTTATTCAAAAGAAATAACCAATATGAAAGAGAAACATTTACTCTTCCCGATGGTACAAAAATAATCAATTTTACTCCAGAAGAAAGTGGTTAAATTCTTTGAGAAAAAAGTCTCACAATTCACGAGATTTTGCAGGGACATGAATTCAGCCACGAGAGGACTTGGATAAATCTTGCCCATTTGCTCATTAATACAGGGCCTTGCCGACTGACTGGTTACTAACAAAAATGACTTTAATTGACATTATATTACACAATTTGTTATATGGAAAAAAAATCATCGTTAAACGAACCTTTGTATCAGTGGCGTTCCGAGCAAGCACCGAGTAGAACACATCATGCATATGTGCATTCCCTCGGCGTCCAAGTATACGGATCGTCAAAGAACTCAGGGTGTTTGAGGAGCACATGAATTCAGCCAGGTCCTCTGAAGCAGTCCGTCGACATGGCTTTTCAATTACCAGTTCTTCCTATTATGTACAATATTTTTGAGAAAAAGATCAATTCATATTGAGACAACCAAACATCAGTTTCATCTGATAGTTTAATATCATTTATCGCCCAATCTATCTAATTTGTTTTTTGTCATTCATAAATATACTGTATACCAAACCAATGTGAATGAAATATACACCAAAATGAAAGTGGCCAGAAACGCTAAATAATAATAATGATAACAATTATAGTAATATACTTCAAAGGTTTGCTTTGTCATTTTATGTCAACGAATGAGCTTGATAATTATCATTTCATGGCTGAGTTTACCAACAAACTGGAAGATCAGAATCATTTCCATTTTATCATAGATAAAAGTATTGCAACACATTGTAGTTTTGTTTAATTTATTTTCAAAATTTGTTACGAAATTTCATTGATTTGTCTGTATTATCGATTTTATTGAATATGTAAACTATTTATAGTCGATTTGACAGTCTCATAGGCTCAATACACCAACCTAGAAATGTTCTTTCCGATGAAGCTTTTTTCCTGATTCGTGTTCCTATGGGGTCCTAGAACAAATTCAGCTTGGTTGCCAAAAGTTGCCGTTTGGGCAATTTTGCTAATTTGCATAAATCCAAAATGGCCGCCAGATGACATCTTAAAAACCTAACTTTTGAACCCCTGTCCACAAAATGATGAGTAATAACTCGTTTTAGGGGTTTAGAGATGTGTAGAACCGATTTCTGTAATCATTTTTGCAATATAAGGTCATCTTCAGGTCAAATCCAAGATGGCCGCCAGATGCCATCTTGAAAAAATGACTTTTGATCCCCTTGCCCCAGAATGACGAGTAATACCTCTGTTTAGGGGTTTTGGGGTGTGCAGAATCTCTTTCTGTTTTCTATTTTGCAATATAATGTTATCTTCAGGTCAAATCCAAGATGGCCGCCATATGACGCCATCTTGAAATATCAACATTTGAACCCTTTGCCCCATAATCATGAATAATAACTCTATTCGTAAGTCATTTGGTATGTTGATTCAATTCATGCTGTAATTTTGCATAATGGATAATCTTCAGATCAAATCCAAGATGGCCGCCAACCGCCATCTTGAAAAATTACTTTCCGAGGCTTATACGTGTTAGAACTAATGTAAAGGGATATCAGTATGAATACTCATTTCTTTTATTAATTCTCAAGTTTTTGTCCCAGAATCATGAATAATCCCTCTTTTCGTGAGTTATTTGGTATGTTGATTCCATTTCTGTTAATAATTTTGCAATATAGGATCATCTCCAGGTCAAAATAATCCAACATGACAACTAAACGCCATATTAAGAGAAAAAACTTCTTCCGAGACTACTGAACCTTGAAGAATTGCTCTCCCTAATACGGTTGTTGTTATATATTCGAGCTCATGTAAGGGGATTTCAGTGAGATGATTCATTTCTTTTAATCACTCCATTTTTAGTTCGAGGTCAGGTCATGTCTAAGATGGTCAGATGGTTGATAGATTTCGTCATCAACCGCTTACTTTAGAATGAAACCATTCAAGGTTTGGGCTATGATTTCGGGAGTTTTGATCCTTTTTTATTTCTGTGCAACCATACTTTTCCAGTGAAATGACTTTAAAGTATTATTTGAATTAAAAAGTGATTTCTCCTTATTTTTTTTCAAAAAAATTAGTTAACTTATTAACTTCCTTTATAATTATTATTAGACTTTTCCTCCAGACAAGAGCCATTGACTTGGTCAGCAGGAGTGCATTCTTTAGCCTCCTGCAGAAGATAGGCTCCCCCAAGACTGTTCCACGGTCAGGATTGTTCTCATTTGTGAAATGTTTTACGGAAACGATGTCGCCCCTGCCTCCCAAGAGGAATATACATAACAGCTGCCTGTCCTGTGCATGTAAGGGGTTTGGATCATCCATCAGCCTTTGAGACAGTCAGAAATCCTGATAGACTCAAGACACCGACTGTCCTCCAGATGTGTATATCAACAGCACACACTTGTCTGGTTGTTGTGGACTCCTCACCTACCTTGGACCGACTATATCTCTCTTGCCCACTTTCACAGGACCAGCATATAAGCATCATGATTGTAAAATCTGTCACAGTCATGGCCAAGCTCCTGCACGGAAGTAAGTCCTGGAAAACGTACGCCGACCAAGAAAAGTGGCTAAACACCTTCCATGTCAGCTGCCTCGGATGTATCATGCACGTTAAATGGCAGGACAAAGTGAAAGATACAGTGGCCCTTCAGCGTACCTGCTGAAAAGCTTATTCTCGCTCCTTAGTCAAAGGCACCTCAGGTGGTTGGGGCATGTTTGCCGCATGGAACGTTGGCGAATCCCTTCTTGCATTCGCCAAGGTAAGGTGAGATGTGTGATTGGTCTCACCCCATCGGTAGATCACACCTCCGTTATAAAGTCCCCTGCAAACGTGACATAAAACTTGCCGGCATAGACACTAACACTTATGAAGGTGTAGATGATAGTCGCCATTCTATGGAGAGCTACTAAGTACAGGGGTCAAGACGTCAGAAAATGATCGGAATGCTAAATTGGCAGACCAAAGGCATAGTAGGAAGGCTAGGACAGCATCTCTATATAAACGTGTCTCAGCGCCATCCTCCTTCATCTGTAGAAATTGCTCTAGAGACTGTCACTCTAGAGTGGAGCTCTGTAGTCACTCTCGAAAATGTAAGGTCTAGCGCTACGCCATCGTCTTTTAAGGCGAACTGATGCCTACCAGTCATTGGACACATTGATTTAGAAAAATATTGATAAAACACTTTCAAATTCAAATAAGACCCTAAAAGCCTCTTCAGTACAAGGGTATGGATGGACCTTAAAAAAATGAAAATACTCTCGAAATGGATCATACCCCAAACCTAAAGAGGATTCATTCTAAGTTGAGCGATAAATGTTGAAATCTGACATCTATGATGTAACTTCACCTTGACCTTGAACTTGAGAATTGATAAAAGATTCAGTATTCTTACTGAAATCCATTTAAATTAGTTCTAACACGTATAAGCCTCGGACAGTAATTTTTCAAGATGGCGGTCGGCGGCCATCTTGGATTTGATCTGAAGATTATCCTTTGTGCAAAATAACTGCATGAATTGAATCAACATACCGAATGACTCATGAATAAAGTTATTATTCATGATTTTGGGGCAAAGGGTTCAACAATTGATATTTCAAGATGGCGGCCATCTTGGATTTGACCTGAAGATGACATTATATTGCAAAATAGAAAGCAGAAATGGATTCTACACACAACAAAACCCCTAAATAGAGGTATTACTCGTCATTTTGGGGCAAGGGGAACAAAAGTCAATTTTTCAAGATGGCATTTGGCGGCCATCTTGGATTTGACCTGAAGATGACCTTATATTGCAAAAATGATTACAGAAATCGGTTCTACACATCTCTAAACCCCTAAAACGAGTCATTACCCATCATTTTGTGGACAGGGGTTCAAAAGTTAGGTTTTCAAGATGGCATCTGGCGGCCATTTTGGATTTATGCAAATTAGCAAAATTGCCCAAACGGCAACTTTTGGCAACCAAGCTGAATTTGTTCTAGGACCTCATAGGAACACGAATCAAGAAAAAAACTTCATCGGAAAGAACATTTCTAGGTTCGGAAAATGTCAAATCGACTATTAGGTTGGTCAGTGTTTTCAATATTCGATCGTTTAAATTGACGAATGAACACTTTATTTCCAGGCATGCTTGAGAGAAAACGAGTATTCTTCATATTTTCAATATTACGACACAGTCACTTAACTTTACTATTTAAGGATCCTTAGACATATTAACTTCGAGATGATTGCAACTTTCTTTAACCGGTATTGTAAATCCAATTCATGACATGTAGTAAATAAAAAAAATCTTTTCTGGTTTATTTCCCAGTTCTGATTAAGTCGTGCAATGGAATACGTAAAAACGCAAATTTTGACAACCTAGCAACGAACCTGTATTGTTGATAGTTAAACTTCGTAATTCCAAAGCTTTGTAATTTCGAAGGTTCTTTATTCCGAAGGTTCGTAATTCCAAAACACGTAAGTTGCCTATACCTTGATGTTCGTTAATCCGAAAACAAAAAGGGTTCGTTAATCCGAACATTTGTGGCGTTATTCCGACGGTTCGTTATTCCGATTCCGAAGGTTCGACAATCCGAAAACGAAATAAGGTTCGTTGTTCCGAAGGTTCGATAATCCGAAAACGAAATAAGGTTCGTTGTTCCGAAGGTTCGTTAATTCGAAAACGAAATAAGGTTTGTTGTTCCGAAGGTTCGTTAATCCGAAAACGAAATAAGGTTCGTTGTTCCGGAGGTTCGTTAATCCGAAAACGAAATAAGGTTCGTTAATCCGAAACGAAATAAGGTTCGTTGTTCCGAAGGCTCGTTAATTCGAAAACGAAATAAGGTTCGTTGTTCCGAAGGTTCGTTAATCCGAAAACGAAATAAGGTTCGTTAATCCGAAAACAAACTAAGGTTTGTTAATCCGAAAAATGAAGACCGGGAAAGCAGAGGCAGAGGCAAGGGGGCGGGGGACATTGTTGCCGTTCAATTGTTATGAGGATGGGAAGGCAAGGGCGGCCGAACGAATTTTCGTTGGAGGTAAAGCCAAAAAATAAAACTCATGCGTCAAAATGGGCACTTTGGTGATATTTTCACCTGAAGATTATCATCTGCTTGAAGTCATTGTGTGTTTGATAGTGATTAAGTAGACAAAAAAAATTTGAAGTGACTTCTTATTATGGCAAAATGTATATTTACATTTGTAGGCTTTACTTTTAGGGAAAGAGTATAATGAGCGAGCAGCTTTGTAAAACGTTTTTGAGGGTCAATTATTCTTAAAATGGCATTATTGCGAGGTGTTGTGAGCGTGAATCACATGCTAAAACTTTAGGGTATTTCAATAAAAAATGAAAATAAGTTTTTAAAAATCCGAGCAGATTTCTGCTGTCCTTGAAAATATGTGCATCTAACTAAAGAATTAACACGAGCGCAAAACGTGAGCTTTAACAAACTGACCAGAAAAGAAACCTGTGAAAGAAAGTATTTAGTGACCTCTTTAGGATGCATATTTCACCAATCGAACGAGAGTGCGAAGCGCAAGCTGAAAATTTGCAATATTCCAGCCTGAAAACTTTACTTGTATACTTTAAAAAGAGTATTTCATTTTGAAAAAAAACATGAAAAACGGCATATTATTCTTGAAAAAGGAACTTTCCCATTTGGGAAAATATTCATTTCATTTCATTTTTGGGGGGTGCAAGTGCCCCCTGCCTCCCTCCCTGCGGATCCAACATTCTTCATATGGGGGGGGGCAATTTTTTTCAGCCATATTTTCCTCGATCGGCAGCTTAAAGTTGCTTATATGTAAAATAAAGTAATAATAATAATTATACTTGCTTATATAGCGCCTAACACTTACTTTGTCAGAAGTCTCTAAGCGCTCTACAGTAAATGCAGCATAATTACCCTGGCTTAAGCAGTGCAGCTGTTACGCGCGCTGCGTTTGAAGGAATAAATTCCTACCAGGTACCCATTTACCTCACCTGGGTTGAGTGCAGCACATTGTGGATCAATTTCTTGCTGAAGGAAATTACGCCATGGTTGGGATTCGAACCCACGACCCTCTGTTTCAGAGTAAAATAACATAGAAACCCTTTTTAAATAATGCAAGCGCGAGCTATATATATTTTTTAATAAAATGGGCAATATGTTTGTGATTTTCAACTGCGAGCAAGAAGCGCGAACAGAAATTTTAAATAAATAAGTTCTGACCTAATCTAAAGGGGACATTTTAAGAACTTTTTGCACTTAGCCATGAAGAAGATGCGTGTTTCAACCAGTGGCGGCGGAACAAATTTTCCTTTTTTTTTATTTTTTTTTGGGGGGGCTGTTACACCCACAAATGTAATAATCGCCCACAAATGTAATAACGCGAACAAATGTAATAACACTTTACCCACAAATGTAATAACACTTTACCCACAAATGTAATAATTTCACCCACAAATGTAATAATGCACTTTACCCACAAATGTAATAATTTTTGATCGCCCACAAATGGAATAATGACTTTACCCACAAATGTAATAAATTTGAAAGGATTTTTGGCATATCCGGTCTGAACTAAAATTGTATAGTAATGCGTTCATTTAGCACAAAAGTGCAAAGTCTCTTTTCCTGACCCGGTCAATTAACAAATTATAATATAAATCCAAAGTCTTTATTCCAGACCAGGTTGTTTCAAAAATAATATGAGCCCAAAGTCTTTATTCCAGACCCGGTTGTTTCAAAAATTATAATATAAATCCAAAGTCTTAATTCCAGACCCGGTTGTTTCGAAAATAATAATATGAGCCCAAAGTCTTTATTCCAGACCCGGTTGTTTCAAAAATAATAATATGAGCCCAAAGTCTTTTTCCAGACCCGGTTGTTTCAAAAATTATTATATAAATCCAAAGTCTTTTTCCAGACCCTGTTGTTTCAAAAATTATATTATAAATCAAAAGTCTTTATTCCAGACCCGGTTGTTTAGAAAATAATAATATAAGTCCAAAGTCTTTATTCCAGACCAGGTTGTTTAAAAAATAATCATATGATCCAAAAGTCTTTATTCCAGACCCGATTGTTTCAAAAATGATAATATAAGTCCAAAGTCTTTTCTCCAGACCCGGTTGTTTCAAAATTTATACTATAAATCCAAAGTCTTTTTCCAGACCCTGTTGTTTCAAAAATTATAATATAAATCAAAAGTCTTTATTCCAGACCCGATTGTTTCAAAAATGATAATATAAGTCCAAAGTCTTTATTCCATACCCGGTTGTTTAAACAATAATAATGCAAGTCCAAAGTCTTTTTTCAGACCCTGTTGTTTCAAAAATGATGACATGAATCAAAAATCTTTTTTCCACACCCGGGTGTTTAAAAAAATCATGATATAAATCCAAAGTCTTTTTTCCAGACCCGGTTATTTAAAAAATTACAATTTTAGTCCGAAATGAGATACATAAATGATATTCCAGTGGAATAAAAATGAGAATCGAGCTTAGTCTTTTCTCCAGACGCTAATGGTAAATTGAAAATCAAGCATAGTCTTTGCTCCAGATCCGGTAACTAAAAGCTGAAACTTTATAGTAATGTGTTTATATAGCACAAAAATGCGAAATCTTTTTTTCCAGACCCGGTTAATTAAAAAATTATAATATAAGTCCGAAGTCTTTTTTTCAGACCCATTTATTTCAAAAATTATAATAATTATACAAAAAACAAAGACCCACGATCCTTTTTATGCTGAATAACATGGAACTGTAGCGTATTCTTTCTGTCAGACCCAGTTATAAAAGTCATTAAAAACACAACAACAACAACAAAACAAAGACCCTGCAACCATTAAAGGTCAAGTCCTCTTCAGAAAAATGTTGATTTGAATCAATAGAGAAAAATCAGACAAGATCAATGCTGAAAATTTCATCAAAATCGGATGTAAAATAAGAAAGTTATGACATTTCAAAGTTTTGTTTATTTTTAACAAAATAGTTATATGAACGAGCCAGCTACATCCAAATGAGAGAGTCGATGATGTCACTCACTCACTATTTCTTTTGGTTTTCATTGTTTGAATTATACATTATTTCAATTTTAACGAATTTGATGATTAGGACCTCCTTGCCTAAAGCACAGAATGTTAAAATAATAAATTTCCACGTGTTGCAGGGAGGAATGAAACTTCATTTCACATGACAATGACGAGAAAATAAAAATATTTCATATTTCATTTAAGAAAATACAAAAGAAATAGTGAGAGATGTCATCAGTTCCTCATTTGCATACCGACCGAGATGTGCATATAACTGTTTTGTGAAATTTTTCTCGTTTTATTCAAATCAAGTTTTTGTTGGGGTGGACTTGTCCTTTAAAAAAAATAATTTCTTGTATGTTCCTTCCTTTTTTCTATGAAAAAACCTAAATAACAAAACATTAAAATACATATGAAAAAAAACTGAGAAATAAGATATCAGTAAACAATATGGGGATTACTTCCCGAAAACGATAAAGTTGTTGATTGACGATCTATGATATATTATATAAAAGAAAAACATTCTAACAAGAGGGGATAACCATTCCATTCCATGTTTTTATTTGGCAATAAGTCATGATTGACTATTTTTTTTGTATGAGAAGTAGGGTAACAATTTTATTTAGTATTATTTTTATTACTTCTTTTTGTCTCACCTGCATAGCAGAGTGAGACTATAGGCGCTGCTTTTCCGACGGCGACGGCGGCGGCGGCGTCAACATCAAATCTTAACCTAAGGTTAAGTTTTTGAAATGACATCATAACTTAGAAAGTATAAGAACCTAGTTCATGAAACTTGGCCATAAGGTTAATCAGGTATTACTTAACATTCTATCAGAGTTTCATGTCACATGACCAAAGTCAAAGGTCATTTAGGGTCGATGAACTTAGACCATGTTGGGGGAATCAACATCAAAATCTTAACCTGAGGTTAAGATTTTGAAATATCATCATAATTTAGAAAATATATAGACCTACTTCATTAAACTTGGACATAAGGTTAATCAAGTATCACTACATATCATGCATGAGTTTTACGTCACATGACCAAGGTCAAAGGTCATTTAGGGTCAATGAACTTTGGCCGATTTGGAAGTATCTGATGAATTACAATCAAAACTTAAAAAGGTTTTGGATCTGATTCATGAAACTTGGACATAATAGTAATCAAGTATCACTGAACATCCTGGGCAAGTTTCAGGTCACATGGTCAAGGTCAAAGGTCATTTAGGGTCAATGAACTTTGGCCGATTTGGAGGTATATGATGAATTACAATCAATAACTTAAAAAGGTTTTGGATCTGATTCATGAAACTTGGACATAATAGTAATCAAGTATCACTGAACATCCTGGGCAAGTTTCAGGTCACATGGTCAAGGTCAAAGGTCATTTAGGGTCAATGAACTTTGGCCGAATTGTTTTTTTTTGTGAATTACCATCGTAACTTTGCAAGTTTATTGATCTGACTTTTGAAACTTGGACATAAGAGTAATAAAGTATCACTGAATATCCTGTGCAAGTTTCAGGTCACATGATCAAGGTCAAAGGTCATGTGAGGTTAATTAATTTGGGCCACATTGGGGGTATTTGTTAAATTACCATCCTATCTCAGTAAGTGTATTGGTCTAGTTTATAAAACGTGGAAATAAGAGTAACCAAGTATCACTTAACATCTTGTGCGAGTTATAGTAGTTTTCAAAGTCAGCACTGCTGCTATTTTGAATCGCGTGATGCAGGTGAGATGGTCAGAGGCATTCTACTTGTTTATTATTATTATTTCTTGTATATTTATTCCTTTTTTTATGAAAAAAACACAAAACCTTTAAATACATATAAAACAAAAAACTGAGGAATAAGATATCAGCACACAATATGGGGATTACTTCCCGTAAACGATAAGGTTGTTGATCGACGATCCATGAGATATTATATAAAGAAAATCATTCTAGCAAATGGGGATAAAGTTTTAACAAGTTCTTCGGTATTTTAAATTTTCAGTGTACCAAGCACCATTTGTAATATATTCAGCATTTCTTTTTATTAGTTACAATTCCAATAATCTCAGAGGCCTAAGATATATTTTCTGGGGTTATATTGACCCGTTAAGTAAGTAGAGAGAGAGAGAGAGAGAGAGGATTTATGTGATCAAGAAGTGATAAGATTTGAAAAAAATGATTTGAAATGACTGAAAGAGAGACAGGCAAAGAAAGAAGGGCCCCCTCCCACACCCGTACCAGAGTTACGGAGTTAGGCTGTCCCGTCGGTGGATTCAGGTCCATCAACATCTTGAGGTTTAATCTTTCCAGGAGGCAAACGTATGTGTGTGTGGATTACAGGTGCACGCCACAACGACCGGGGTGTGTGTGTGTGTGTGTGTGTGTGTATTTGAGTTTTGTCAGACGTGTATCAATCAGATATGATTATTTACGTCTGGACCGACCTTTAACGTCACCATCCGAAAGACGTGACCAGGGCTCGAACCTCGACCGTCTGCATCAATTTGTAACTTCCCCACAGCTTGGATTACAGGCGCACGCCACAACGCCCAGTCTTTAAATATGGTGTAGTCTTTGCTCTAGACCCATGCAGTTATTTCAAAATAGAAAATTATTAGAAACGATAAAAACAGACAAACAATATTAAACAAGACGCCACAATATCATTGATGTAGAATAACGTTGTTGTTGTTGTTATTTTGGGTTTTTAAGGCGCGTACCATTCAGATCTGAATATTTACGCCTTTTATTAATTTGACGTTTTGTGGTATTCAATTCAATTCAATTTTATTTATTTCACTTCCATCAAACAAAAACAAGTTGTATACCAACTTACGGTATGCCTCATCACAGGGTTTTATAGTTTGGGAGATGCTGGTGTCTAAGTTTTTAGATTAATCTTTTGCTTAATTTGTATTTTAAGAGAACTGGATGTGGGGTAAAGACAACTCTCTAAACCCAAGCATTTAACTGGGTTTGATTTTAAAGATTGGTCTTAGCTTTGATTTTTTTTTCAATATTTGTTTATCTTATAAATAGCTGGGTCTAGATGAAGGTCTAAGCATAATAATAATGTTATGCAACAGGAATAAGAATATGACAAAGTCTTATGTTTTTAAGATTGTTTGAATTAATTTCTAAATGACTGGGTCTGGAATAGAGCCAACACTCTAAACATGTGCTTTTGTAGTTAATTTGGAGGATTGTTGGTTCTTAGATTCGTTGTTGGGGGTTGGGTCTTATTGGTTTTTTTTATTCTTTAAATAATTGTGTCTGGAGGAAAGTCTACAATCGATCTCCATGTTATTCCACAGTAGTTAGATTATTGGGTATTTGTTTTAGACAAATTTATTTTTAAATAATAACCAAGTCTGGAAAATGGACGTTTTCTTTGCAAATGCATAATTACAATGTTTTGTAGGGGTCTTAGTATTATTATACAAAAGAATCTGGGTGTGGGGTACAGACATATTTTTTACTGGGTGTAATTTTTGAAAACTGGTTTTAGATTTGATTTTCTTTTTTAATTCATTTCTTAGATAACCTGGTCTGGAGGAAAGAGTACGTTTTACAACTCATGTTATTCCAAGAGAATATGATAGGGTCTTATGTTAGATTTTTTCGTAATTTTTGTAATAATTAGGTCTGGAATAAAAACAATATTCTAAACCTCCTTTTAAAAACATGTTCTTAGGTTCAAGGATTGCTTGGTATTAGATTTGGAGTTATTCATATTTTTACTCTTAGCCTTATTTTGAAAAACAAATGACTGGGTCTGATTGAAAGACTACGCTATATGTCCATGTTATCCAGCATTAATAAGATTATGGGGTCTTTATACGGTTTTTGTTGTTGTTGAATTGTTATTTACAATTTTTGAATAACAGGGTTTGGAGAAAAGGCTAAGCTCGATTTTCTTTTTTTCCACTGGAATGTCATGGTATCTTAGTTTGGACTTATATTGTAATTTTTGAAATAACTGGGTCTGGAAAAAAGACTTTGAACTTACATTATAATTTTTGAAACTACTGCGTCTGGAAAAAGACTTTGGACTTACATTATAATTTTTGAAACTACTGCGTCTGGACTCTTGTGCTATATGAAGGCATTACTATAGGGTTTTAGTTTTTAGTTTTAAATAACCGGGTCTGGAGAAAAGACTATGCTTGATTCTCAATTTACTCATAGCGCGTATATTCACAATACGTTCAGTATAATTTAAAACAACAACAAAGACTTCGATTCCACCAGTTTTAATTAACTGGGTCTGGAGAGAAGACTAGGCTCGATTCTCATTTTTATTCCACCGGAACATCATTATCGTATCTTAGTTTGGACTTATATCATAATATTTGAAACAACCAGGTCTGGAATAAAGACTTTGTACTTATATTACAATTTTTTAAACAACCAGGTCTGGAATAAAGACTTTGGGCTCATATTATTATTTTTAAGCAACCGGGTCTGGAATAAAGACTTTGGATTTATATTGATTTTTTGAAACATCCGGGTCTGGAAAAAGACTTTGGATTTATATTATAGTTTTTGAAACAACCGGGTCTGGCGAAAAGACTTTGGACTTAAGTTATCATTTTTTAAACAACCGGGTCTGGAATAAAGACTTTGGACTTATATTATTATTTTTTAAACAACCGGGTCTGGAATAAAGACTTTGGATTTATATCATAATTATTTATACAACAGGGTCTGGAAGAAAACTTTGGATTTATATTATAATTTTTGAAACAACAGGGTCTGGAAAAAGACTTGGATTTATATTATAATTTTTGAAACAACCAGGACTGGTGAAAGACTTTAGACTTATATTATCATTTTTGAAACAATCGGGTCTGGAATAAAGACTTAGGATTTACATTATAATTTTTGAAACAACCGGGTCTGGAATAAAGACTTTGGATTTATATTATAATTTTTGAAACGACCGGGTCTGGAAAAAGACTTTGGATTTATATTATAATTTTTGAAACAACCGGGTCTGGAGAATAGACTTTGGACTTATATTATCATTTTTTAAACAATCGGGTCTGGAATAAAGACTTTGGACTTATATTATTATTTTTGAAACAACCGGGTCTGGAATAAAGACTTTGGAGTTATATTATAATTTTTGAAACAACAGGGTATGGAAAAAGACTTTGGATTTATATTATAATTTTTGAAACAACCGGGTCTGGAATAAAGACTTTGGGCTCATATTATTATTTTTTAAACAACAGGGTCTGGAATAAAGACTTTGGATTTATATTATAATTTTTGAAACAACCGGGTCTGGAAAAAGACTTTGGATTTATATTATAATTTTTGAAACAACGGGGTCTGGAGAAAAGACTTTGGACTTATATTATCATTTTTGAAACAATTGGGTCTGGAATAAAGACTTTGGACTTATATTATTATTTTTAAAACAACAGGGTCTGGAATAAAGACTTTGGATTTATATTATAATTTTTGAAACAACCGGGTCTGGAGAAAAGACTTTGGACTTATATTATCATTTTTGAAACAATTGGGTCTGGAATAAAGACTTTGGGCTCATATTATTATTTTTTAAACAACCGGGTCTGGAATAAAGACTTTGGATTTATATTATTATTTTTGAAACAACAGGGTATGGAAAAAGACTTTGGATTTATATTATAATTTTTGAAACAACCGGGTATGGAATAAAGACTTTGGGCTCATATTATTATTTTTTAAACAACAGGGTCTGGAATAAAGACTTTGGATTTATATTATAATTTTTGAAACAACCGGGTCTGGAAAAAGACTTTGGATTTATATTATCATTTTTGAAACAACCGGGTCTGGAAAAAGACTTTGGATTTATATTATAATTTTTGAAACAACGGGGTCTGGAGAAAAGACTTTGGACTTATATTATCATTTTTGAAACAATTGGGTCTGGAATAAAGACTTTGGACTTATATTATTATTTTTAAAACAACAGGGTCTGGAATAAAGACTTTGGATTTATATTATAATTTTTGAAACAACCGGGTCTGGAGAAAAGACTTTGGACTTATATTATCATTTTTGAAACAATTGGGTCTGGAATAAAGACTTTGGGCTCATATTATTATTTTTTAAACAACAGGGTCTGGAATAAAGACTTTGGATTTATATTATAATTTTTGAAACAACCGGGTCTGGAAAAAGACTTTGGATTTATATTATAATTTTTGAAACAACGGGGTCTGGAGAAAAGACTTTGGACTTATATTATCATTTTTGAAACAATTGGGTCTGGAATAAAGACTTTGGACTTATATTATTATTTTTTAAACAACAGGGTCTGGAATAAAGACTTTTGGATTTATATTATAATTTTTGAAACAACAGGGTCTGGAAAAAGACTTTGGATTTATATTATAATTTTTTAAACAACCGGGTCTGGAGAAACGACTTTGGACTTATATTATCATTTTGGAAACAATCGGGTCTGGAATAAAGACTTTAGGCTCATATGATTATTTCTTAAACAACCGGGTCTGGAATAAAGACTTTGGATTTATATTATAATTTGTTAATTGACCGGGTCAGGAAAAGAGACTTTTCACTTTTGTGCTATATGAACTCATTACTATACGATTTTAGTTCTGAACGGATTAGCCAAAAGTCCCTTCAAATTTATTACATTTGTGGGTAAAGTGCATTATTACATTTGTGGGTGAAATTATTACATTTGTGGGTAAAGTGTTATTACATTTGTGGGCGTTATTACATTTGTGGGTAAAGTGTTATTACATTTGTGGGCGTTATTACATTTGTGGGTGCAACAGGGGCAAAGCCAAAAAAGGGGCCAATAGGGGTAATTTGGTGCAAACGGATATTTTCACCATGAGATTATTTCTGCGAGCGTAGCGAGCAAGCGATTTGGGGGAAAATCAAATCTGAAGATGTAAAATTTCCCTTTTTGGTCAATTACTGATAAAAGGGCATCCTCGTTAGATATTGCGAGCGAATCACGTGCTCAAACTTTTGGAAATTTCATGTAGGCCTAGAATGATAATATTAATATAGATATTATTTACCCAAGGAAGCCACTTCAGTTCTGAAAACTGTTCTCCCAGCTATTATTTTTTTACAAGAATGCTTAGAATGTCCAGTTTTCAGGTTGGAAAATCGGAAAAATTTGGCTCACGTTTCTCGCTTGCATCAAGTATTATTTATTGAGGATTTCATTCTATTCCTGGTTAAAAAATATATATAAGATGTCCACTTTTCAGGTTGGAATATCACAAATTTTAAGCTTGCGGTTTGCGCTCTCATTATTTAGTTCGTGAAAAATACATTCTATTCATGAGTCACTAAATGCAGTCCTTAAAAGATTTTCAGGTCAGTATATATAAACAAATTACAGCTTGCTCTCGCATTAATTCTTTCGAAAGATACCGGTACACACCTTGTTACATGAAATGTCTACTAGTTTGAGCTTGCCATTCGCGCTTCAACATCTCACAAGGATCATTATTAGTATTATTTTTATTACCAGCAGAAGCTGTTATTAAAAATGACATCCCCTCCAATACAAATCCTATTATCTAGAGGTTACTTGCACGCGACCAACACACTTGATCCCCTGCATCTTTAAACCGTTTGCTTAGGCAGCAATTGCTCAGATAAAATCGAAATTAGCCTATGCTTGATCAGGGCGCCTATTCTTAATGAAATACATGCATTTGGCCACAACACGCGCATGTTTCATCGATCGTCATTACTATCATTGCATGATATCGTGTAATCTTGTAATGACAACATCGTTTTTGTTACCAAAATGAATTATTTTCATTTTCGGAAATACAAACCTTATTTAATTTTCGGATTAACGAACCTAATTTCGTTTTCGGATTAACGAACCATCGGAATTACGAACCTTATTTCGTTTTCGGATTAACGAACCTTCAGAACTACGAATCTTATTTCGTTTTCGGATTGACGAACCTTCGGAATTACAAACTTTCGGAAATACGAACCTTCGGAATAACCGAACCTTCGGAATTACGAAGCTTTGGAATTACGAATGTATGCGATTGTTGATCACTAGTATTTTATGATTCTCATCATCCCTAGGTTTGGGGCCATTTTGCATAAGAATGGACATGGGCCCTAATTGCAAAAAAACGTTTTGATCAATTCATACAATCATCCTTTATTAGCCTCGTCTTTTTTAAGAAAGTACAAATATAGCAATCCCTAAATACTCCGAGTAAGTAACTATTCTCTACTACTTGCTTGACATACATAGCAACACCTACATGATTCAAATTAGAGCATCCGTAACTCTTTGTCTCGACGGGATGGTGTGTTTTATTTTCGACAATTTTTAAGTTCCCAGTCTAGCACGAATATTTACTCACAATCTGATAATGTTGATCATCCAAAGGGGCCATTAATTATATCATGTTCACTGTTGATAAAGTTGTATTGATCATAATGAGAGTAAAAATACTTTTAAATTTTTCAATTTATCTGTCAATATTACAACACAAAGGGTCTACCAAATATTTCAGAAAAAAATAAGATTACACCAAGTTTTCTCAATTGTAATCACTTTTGGTGATAGGCCCTAGAATTTATTCTCCTCATGAATATTTGAATTTTTTGTGATTTGTTCACAAAGTAATGTATTGTTTGGCAGCCCTCCCCCCCCCCAAAAAAAAAAGTCCTCTTAACTTGAGAGAAGAGATGAAAAAAGGTACAAAGAAGGTAGCATATCCATGTTTAATTTACGGCCTCGTAACAGCAGGCCCGATCCCCACAGTTGTAAGCAAACTACGCTACCGCAAATACACGTGCATCAAGACATTCTCCTGCACATGGGTCTCCTGCATTCCATCAACAGCCGATTTGCTTGACGATTACCATATGCGCACATGTAGGCCGTAAAACAATATTTCAAAAATGCCTAAAATTTCCGTTTTTCAGGCCTTAATATCAACAGATTTCTAGCTCTCATTAATATTAGATTGATAAATTAGGCAACAATTTCATTAATTCTTAATAATAAAATTGTCCTTTTTTCAGAATGGAATATCAATATCGACAAGATTCATCTTGCGCATAGGAAGAAGAACAGGAAAATAGTAATTTTCATATGTTGAAAAAATTAATATACTTGCAATTTCCCCGTGTGCCTGGTCTTAAAAAATGCTTTAAATCAAATTGGCTCGCGCTTCGCGCTTGCATCATTTGTGAAGTGCGATACATATCCACTTCACGATTTTCCTACGATGCTTGAAATAGTGTTTAGATTGACCCTTTTCAGATCGCCATAATGGGTTTTTTTCCGCTCGCGCTCGCACATTATTGCTTTTCATAATAAACATGATAAAAGAATTTCGAATTCCCAGATTCTAGGTCTAAATCTCAAAAGCATGCGGACACAATTGATACGCAGTTTGTTCTTTATTCAAAATGTGCTTGAATTATCCAGTTTCACATCAGAATATCAAAACATTTCTTCTCGCTCTGCGCTTGCATTATTAATGAAGGAAGATTAGTCATCCTTTTTGTGATTAAGAAATCTGAAAAGCGTGCTACATGTTTAGGTCTAATTCTAAATGTTTATTTGTACACCTATCCTGTTTGTGATGACAAAAGTGCTTAGATTGTCAAATTTTTAGGTCGAAATGTCATAAATTTTCAGCTCGCTCTTCGCGCTCGCATTATTTGATTGTTGAAATATGTATCGCTTTAAATGGTAACTGCAAACAGCAGTAGGTCTGTTTTCCCATCAAGCCAGAGCGGATATCAGAAATTTCTGCTCGCGATTCGTGCTCGCAGTAATTATTTAGGTACATACACATCTTGTTCATGATCACAATCGTTGCTCAAAATATTGAATTGTCAGGACAAAATACATAAAATTTCCTTTAAAGATTTGCTCGCGCTTCGCGCTCGTACAATGCAATTAGGCTTATAAAACCCCACAAAAAAATTTGGAAATCTGAGTTTGGCCATTTTTTCTCCCGAATTCCAATTTTACACAATGCATATTTGACATTATTCAAAAGATCACTCAATTGATACCATGCTTGTTATGATCAAGCCACCACAAAAAAGAGCAGGACTCAAAAGTATTGGATGAGGTCTGAACTGAAAAGCTACAAAACAAGCAGAAATGGTCATAAAAAGGTCAATACAAACATGGTTCTTTTGTCTGTGTCAATAGAGATGAAAATCCACTCAAATCAAGCCCCTGCTCTTCATTTGCTATGTTTTATTGTGGATTATGTAGTGATGGTTCTGTGAAATAAAATGGTTTGAGTGGTGGTTTGAAATACCCATGCATGTTGTTTTTTATATGTTTGCTTGTGCAGAGGTGTGTTTGAGTCCATGTTAATGTTGATGTTTATGAGCATGAAAACAATTAAAAGAAACTGCTGAGAAACTCACTCATCACAACGAAAAAAGAACAGCCACTGCACCTCCATGTGAACCATAATCATATTATATAGGGTATCGTTTTAAATAGAGTTAACTGATCTATTCATTGATATTAATTACAAATTGACATTTATTAAAACAGGTTAGGGATTCTCGATCAAACTCAAAACAAACAGCAGAGTAACTCATTCATCACCATTGAAAAAAGCACAGTGACTTTCTATATTGTGTCATTTTGCAACTTTTGAATTTATACCTTGCCCCACATTTCAAGGCACTGCACCTCCATGTGAACCATAATCATATCATGTAGGTTATCACTTAAATGACAATGAAATTATTTATATTTTTATGTTAATTCGATATCGATATTTACTAAAAAAAAAGGAAGAGGGACGATCGATGAAAGTCAAATTTCCAAACTTTTTTTAAGGAGTTTATATGAGATTATGATTTATTTATGTTTTGTGAGAATAAAGCGAACAAGTTACTGTTAGGACTACCCCTTCAAAGAAACAAATAAAAATCAACTTTGAGTTGCCGATCGGGGAAAATATGGGTAAATATTTGCGAAAGCTGGATCCGCCCCTAATTACATTTGAGTCATATCTGCATACCCGAGGCTTAACTCTTGTACGTTTAAAGGAGAATGAAACCTTTGGAAGGAGACAGCTTGCGTGAAAACAGAAAAATCAAAGAAACAGATCAATGCAAGTTTGAGAGAAATTGGGCAAATAATAAGAAAGTTATGAGCATTTGAATATTGCAATCACTAATGCTAAAGAGATCCTCAAATTTGCAGTGCGACAAAGATGTGTGGTGTCACTTGTGAACAGCTCTCCCCATTGCTTCAGTATATATTTCACTTAAATTGCCTTTTTTACCACATCAATCAGTAGAACGTGTGTTTTTTTATATAGGGGGGCATGTAATACAGTACAGATTTTTAAAGAATAAATCATGGATAAACAGTTTGTATCACCATAAGGTTAGTTAAGGTAAGTTAACAACAGACAAAATAAGGTGGGTGGGGGCGTTGCGTTATATGTTTCACAATCATATGATTATGTCGTTCGAGACGAGCTTAACAGCATGACTGATACAATTGAATCTCTTTTTAATGAAATTACTATCCCAAACAGCAAAAACAATATCATAAGTGTTGTATACAGGCCTCCGAGTTCGAACATCAAATCATTTCTAGATCATCTCTCTGACTTGGTTAAAAATCCAATTTTTGACCGTAAAAATTGCTTTATAATGGGCGATTTTAATATTGATTTATTTAAACAAAATAATGTTACACAAGATTTTTTGGAAATATTTCTATCCGCTTCTTACTTACCTTTAATATCTAAACCAACACGCATAGTCAATGAATCCGCTTCTCTTATTGATAATATTTTCTGTAAGGTTCTTCCCCCACCCGATTCCTTCATATTATTCTTTGATATCACAGATCACTTCCCTGTTTCGACTAATTTCTCTTTAAAAGACAGATTCAATTACAATTGCCGTCCACTAAAACGAAGAATAACACACGAAAATATAGCTCGTCTGGGTGCTAGTTTTGAAGATGCTGATTGGTCTTGTGTTTTTGATAGTAATGACGTTAACTTGTCCTTTGAAAATTTTATGAATATTTTTAATCTACACTTTGACACTTATATTCCGAAACTTAGAGATAAGCCATCTAACTACAAAAAATCACCGAAGCTTCCATGGATTTCTAAATCGCTCTTGCGTTAAATAAATAGAAAAAATAACTTATATTATAAATACAAAAAGAAATGGTCTGAGCAATCCAAACTTAAATATACTTGTTATAAAAATACACTGACAAAGATTATACGTTTAGAAAAGAAAAGATATTTTACTAATCAGTTACAACTTTACAAGCGTGATATGCAAAATACATGAAAAATTTTAAAACAAGCAATGAATATATCAAATAATAAATCCAATATTACAAAAATTAGATCTGGTGATGACATTTTTGAAGATTCTCGCCAAATTTGTAATATCCTAATAATAATTTGTAATCACTTTTCTTCAATTGGGGAAAATCTTGCAAGTAATATTCCTCCCGCAGCAAAACACTTTTCTGAATTTTTAGGACCACCGAATTCTAGTTCAATGTTTCTGGCTCCAACTTATAATCAGGAGATAATTAATATTGTTTCTGATTTCAGTTCTAAAAAAAGTACAGGACATGATGACATCAATAATTTTCTTCTTAAGGGGGTAATATTGTCAATTGCGGATCCCCTAACTCATATATTCAATCTGCCGCTTCTTAACGGCATTGTTCCCGAGAGCATGAAAATAGCAAAAGTCATTCCTTTGTTTAAAAGGGTGACAAATTAGATGTTAATAATTACCGCCCAATTTCTTTGTTATCTACATTGTCGAAAATACTAGAAAATATTATTTATAAAAGAACTATTAATTTTCTCAAATCAAATAATATACTTTCAAATTCCCAATTTGGATTTAGGGAAAAGCATAGCACTACACATGCATTATTGAGTTTCATTGAAAAAGCGGCACATTCAATCGATAAATCTTCTCATTTAATTGGTTTGTTCCTGGACTTCTCCAAGGCCTTCGACACCATTAATCATGATATTTTACTAAACAAATTACATCATTATGGAGTGCGTGGGAAGGCCTTGGAGTGGTTCATGAGCTACCTCTTGAATAGGAAGCAATATGTCTTTTTAAACGGATGCAATTCTCAAATGAAAAAAAAATAATTGTGGAGTCCCAGAGGGTAGTCTTTTAGGCCCGATTTTGTTTATAGTTTATATTAATGATTTTTGTAGATCATCAGATGTTCTTTCTTTCATTCTCTTTGCGGACGACTCTAACTTATTTTTTTCACATAAAAATCCTCTTCACCTTGCTAATACAATCAACTCTGAACTAAAAATGTCACCAAATGGATAAGAGCAAATAAATTGTCAATAAATTTACAAAAAACAAAATATATGTTGTTTAGCAACTCTATTAATACACTTCCTGTTGATATTATTTTGGATGGAACTCCCTTGGAAAATGTATCCCATATTAAGTTTCTTGGAATAACAGTCGATAATAAGCTCTCATGGAAATTCCACATAGATAACATATGTAAAACTATTTCACGCAACATTGGTATAATTAACAAGCTTAAATTTTGTTTACCATTATCGTCCCTGCTTACATTGTATTCATCCCTTATATTACCTTATTTAAATTATGGAATTTTAGCGTGGGGCAGCACACATCAAACACTCTTAGACAAATTACTCCTATTACAAAAGAAGTCTCTTCGTGTCATATGTCACAAAGCATATTTGTCTCATACTGACCCATTATTTTTGGAACATAAAATATTGAAAATTAAAGACTTGTATTTGTTC
The DNA here is from genome assembly GCF_018143015.1 of Lytechinus variegatus. Taxonomy (NCBI): domain Eukaryota; kingdom Metazoa; phylum Echinodermata; class Echinoidea; order Temnopleuroida; family Toxopneustidae; genus Lytechinus; species Lytechinus variegatus. The sequence goes on from NC_054743.1 coordinate 56,524,496, forward strand.
AATCTCGGTCAGTTTATGTACAATTATAACAATAACAACCTCCCAAATGTATTTCATTCAATGTTTCCAAAAAATCAATCCATTCATAACTATCCAACAAGGCGATTGGGTGAATTCCATTTACCACTTCTAAGAACTTTGCTGGCTCAGAACACATTTATATATGAGGGACCGAAGTTATGGAACTCACTTCATAATGATATAACAACAGCAAAATCTTTGAACTCATTTAAGACTAAATTCAAATTATCTCTATTAAAATCTTATAATGTATCCTCAAATTAAATCTTATTCATCACCTCTGTCAAGAGGTTGGTCATCATTTTTACTATAAAGACTATAATTAAAACATAAATCATCCCTTTTTTTGAAAAAAATCTGACACAAGTCCTTCCCAATTGTGCTCGGTTTTTAACCTCATTTTGTGTCTATCCTCTCATCCTTTTCTCTTTCCTGTCCGCTTATCCGCCTTCCTACCGCTTATTTATTTACGGCATCAATCACATTTTTCGCGCATTTTATTCTTTCCAGGTCATTTTATATATTTTTTTCTCCTTTTATACACATTGAATCCAGTTTGCTTGAGTCCACGATGGCATGTGTTCTACCTACGTTTAGCAGCACCCATCCATCTTATCAGGGCATTCTCCCCTTTCTCTTTTCTTTTTTTTTTTTGGGGGGAAGGGTGGATATATTTTAGGACGGGTTGTTTTGTCCTATAGAAACTATATTTTTATATCTTCGTTATTTATATTTTGTGAGTATTATTTCTCTCTCATTTATTTTTTTTTCTCATTTGATTACATATGTCTGTATTTGTACTCTGTTATTGGTTTTGTTATCTATTTTTGAGGGGCCCACATTGTACAAGCATTGCTTTTTAGTGGGTCCCTCCATTTCCATCTTAATTTAATTTCTATTGAAAAATAGTATACTTATTTAAAACCTCCAATGTGTTGCCCAAATCGTGTAATTTTTTTTTTCACAACATATGTATTATTATTTTTGTTTCTTTGCAATGGATACAAATACTTATTTTTATGTATATGGTATACAATTTGTTTTTGTTTGATGGAAGTGAAATAAATAAAATTGAAATTAAATTGAATTGAAATAAGAAAAAGTAAAACGAGACATTTTGAGGTTATTTTATAGTCGATCAAAGGGAAAGTTGTTCGCATGTGACATCACACATCCCTGTTGCATTGCCAATGTGAGGATCTCCATAGCATTAGTGATCGCAATATTCAAATGCTCATAACTTTCTCATTGCTTGTCTGATTTTTCTCAAACTTTCTTTGTTCTTATTCTTTGATTTTTCTGTTTTGACAGAAGCCTACTTGTTCCGAAGGTTTCATTTCTCTTTAAGAACAACAACAAAACAAAATACATGTACAGTGCCCCCTAGGGCGGACGCGGTAGCCCGTAGCGGGCATTTGAGGGGAGCGGACGCGGGAAGACGCCCGCGTCCACTCCCCTAGAAAATTAGTGCCCTAGGGAACCGCCCGCGTCTATCCCGGGGCACTGTGACGTTTCCCGCGGCCGGCACTGTAACACTAAAACTTTTCGAAAACTATCTTTCAAATCGGAAGCAAAAGGTAATAAGAGGCTGATAAAAGAAATAGAAAACTGGGAGCCCGGACTCAGAGAAGGGGAAAGGTGAGAAAGAGAATAGAGGGGGGGGGGAGAAGAGAAAGAGGGAAAAGGTAAAATTGAGAAGGGATAAGGAAGGGGGAAATTAAAACAAGAAGAAGAACCTAGAGAGAAAGAAAACAGAGGTGATGAAAAAAAGCGAAGGTGAGATAGAAAGAAAAGAGGGAAGGTCGAAGGCAAATAAAAGAAAGAAGGATAAAGAGAAGGAATAAGGGGTGAGAAATTAAAAAGGAAGGGAAAATTGAGAAAGATGAAATAGCGGGGATAAAAGTTACTGAAGGCGAGAAAGAGAGAGGGAAAGGGACTAAGAAAAGAAACAAGGAAAGGGAAAGAAAAGGATACGACTATTCTTATCAAAATACTGGAACCCCTCTCTAATTTTCATCATTTTTTATCCCCTTCCTGATTTACCTTTATCTATCTCAACCACTAGCTCTCATCTTTTCCCGATGTTTATCTGTGGACATCATTTTCATATGCACCTCTCATCATCAAATTTATTTTCATTTATCGTTTAGTTCTTTCTCAATCCCTCTCTAAAACTACTCTTTCTCTCTTCCCAACATATAATGCTATGTTAAATTAAGCTACTTATACATTTCTATAGAATACAAGAAACTGTTGTTTCGCAATATAACGGAGGGGGTATTACAAAAGAAGGGGAAGGGAAAGCAATAGAAAATAAAGGGGAGAAACAAATCAAGGAGTGAAAGGGGGCACAGAAAAGGAAGGGGGAAAGGGAACAGAAGGGATAAAGGAAAGGGAAAAAAATATATAGAGGGACAGCAGAAGGAGGGAAAAAGAGAAAATATGAAGGGGAGCAAGAAGGAAAAGAGTGAATAAATGGGGGGGGGGGGAAGGAGGGGAAAGGGAGAGAAAGAGAAAATATAGCGGGGGATATCGAGCGTGATGATAAAAGGGATTTTCGACTATATTGTATAGAGGTGAACCCGGACGGGCTTTTATTCTTCAACTTGGCTCGACTAACTCCTTTGTTCCCCGAAAAGAAGTTAGGTTTGATAGCGTTTGCGTGAGCACCCGCTAAAATTCTTAATAAAAGAAAAAAAGGGTTTGTATAGCTCCATTCTTGCTTTGTCGGCAAGTGATAATTAACTCGCTAAGTACCCATTCCATACAACACGTCATAGTAGCTTTCAAAAACATACTTTTGCTTGGGTTTAAGCATTTAAGCTAAATGCGTTAGGAAAGTTTTTCATAGTTACATATATGCAAATAGTTTTGTTGTTCTGCTCTGGAGCACATTGAGCATCTAATCAAGATGGAAAGCGCGATTTACAAATCTCATGTATTATTATTTTTATCTTCCATATAACACTTAATTATGTATTGTACCAAGCTGTGGTTTGGTTTTGTGATTTCGTTTTATCATTTCCAATTCATATAACAAAATATATTCGAAGGAAAATATTGTTTCACTGAAATGAAATAACTGAAACAATGTCTAGACCCTAAATGATATCTAACTAATCTATCAATATAAAACTGCAGTTCGTAAAAATGATAGGTTAATCTTTACTTCGACGATCATCATATAAGTGTATCAAGGATATTAATATTCGTTTTAAACCCATCTATAACTTTTTATAAAATTGCGCGTAATAAATGCGTTGGACAAGTAATCTTTACTTTGATTATGTTAATTATTATTATCTTCCCAATCCGAATATCTACCGATGTAACTAACACCGCAATCGAGAGCAGATAATGTAATCAGATGTTTTAGCAAAAAGACAAACTTGTTAAATCTGCAACATTGGGGTAAATTTATACTTTTTACAGGTTGGGGGGTTTTAAAGACCCGATTTGAACCGAATTGAAAAGAATATCCTTATTCATTGTTGTTGACGCATCAGATAATTAATACCCCCCCCCCCATTTCTAAGAACATCCTGTCATAAATTGGGAAGCGGATGTGATCAAAGGAGAGGGGTCGGCGTGGACGGGGAGCAAGACTCTCCCAGACTGCACAATAACAAAAGAACCAAATAAAAAAAATCGATGAGCACAACCAGTTTTGCTGGGGTTCGCTTTTTGCGCGTCTACTTTTTATGATGTGAGAAAGAACAATTTTCCCCGATATGAAAGGGTTTTTTTTTGCTCCCCCCGGCCCCCTATATACCCCGCTTATTATGATAAAGGTTTATAAAATATCAATACCGAAATGAGATAAAATGACAATAAGTGGGGCTCTTGCCTTCCGTGCATGATGTGATGTCGAAAGAACACACCAACGTCGGATCGTAATCGACAACCCCCTTTAAAGAAATCAAAGAAAGATCGTGACACAAAAAGGAGGCGGTGAAATATCATGAGTCGACCTCGCGCATGACCAATGTCATAAACACGTCGTAACGTTGTATCGTAATCAACGATCATGGTGACTATTCCAGCGAAAGGAAATGATAAATGAGCACTGAAAAAATGTCAAGACTCGGGGAAGGCCTTCGTCCGAGAGTATATGCATGTATCTATATGTCGAAAAGTTTAGATTCATTGCGACAATAGCTTCGACGTTCGAGCCGAGGTGACCAGATTTCACAAAATTAAATACGGGACAATCGGCAAAGCACTACATAGGATCGACCGAGCCAGGCCAAAAAATCAACAAAAAAGGCCACACAATGTTAGACTTGTTAACAAAATATATCAAGAAAGGGAAGAGAGGGTTAGTGGAAGAAAGAAGGAAGCAAGGAATGAATTTAGAGGAAAGAAAGAAAGAACAAATTAAGGAAAATTCAAAGGAAAAAGTATGATTAAAACGTTGAAAGAAAGAATAAAGGACAGATAACGGTTTCTGTCATTACTTGAAATGAATAAAGAACGAAATAATTAAAATAATGGAAGGGAAGATGAATGAATGTGTGAAAGAAAAAATATATTGAGAGAAAAGAGAAAAAGTAAGAAAAAAGAGAAAGAAAGAAGGGAAGAAGGAAAGAAAAATAATTCCTTCATTATTTGAAAGAAACAAAGACAGAAGAAAAACGGAAAGGAAACAGGGAAGGAAAGAAGGGAAAGAAATAATAAGGGAAAAGAATTAAAAGGGAAACAGAAATGAAAGAATAAAAGAAAATAAAACAAATAACATCTTAAATCAAAAATTCAACCTACAATAGATCCCGATCACGCTAGTTTAAAAACATAATGGTCTATCACAAGATAATCGAAGTACATGTACATGTAAACATAGTGCAATGTACGTACCCTAGGATTTCCGAGGGTAAGTGCGGGCACGGCCAATATTATATAGCACGCGGGAAACCGCGGGCCCGTCTAAACGCCCTAGACTGTTCCCCTTGAATACCCTCGGTTAGACGCGAAAGCCTCCTAGGCTGTTTGCGTGCTCGGGCGTGACGTTTCCCGCGGCCGGCACTGTATATACACGTTTTGTATTACTTTTCCACCTCCTTCTACGTTTTGTTTGTTTTTTTAATAATTATCTAATAAATGTTATCAAATATTTGAAATTACATTATTATTTTTGCGTCATTTGATTTCTTTTACAAGGGGTGTATTTTGTGACAGATATAAAAATAAATAACAATGAAATTGGGCCGAGTGATGTTCTGTGAATGTTTCATGTTTTTGATGAGCAGTATTCTTTGGTCTCGTTTGTTTTGAATATTGCCGGTAGAAAATAGAAATAAGAAAAAATAATATCTAAGATTTTACAAATTATATCTTCGAATAAAGAGGGTGTGTACTTTTTGTTTAAATTATTTACCACTTTACGATGATTCATGATGAAGATATGTCCGGATACCGTGTGGGCCTGCATCTCTTCCCCGATCTCAAGTGTGTTGCTGGATGAAGTCAAAAGATTATCTGCCACAGCTTTGGCCACTGTTTGGTCTTGACTCTCATATGCTACATCGACAATGTAGTCATCATTGTCATAATTGTTACGATCATATCCCATTGATCGTGTTGACGTTGACGCTTTGAGACGAGTTATGATATCCAATCCGACCTCCTTCTGTTGGGCCGAGGTGAAGTACAGAAGCTCGCGGAATTCACGTGCATTTCCGACTTTATCCTTCATCAACCTGTCGTACTTGCTTCTGTTTGAGTTGTGAAGAGATGCCAGATACATCCCTGATAGATACTCCTGAAACAGCTTATGAGGAAACTGCACAGATGAGTCTGCGGAATGTGCGTGATACATTCTGCTTCTCCTCTGAAGGATCGGTGCTTGTTTAGTGAGTACTCCAACTTGACAACCTATTGTCACACACCCGGGCCAGCTCTTGAACTCCTGTTCAGTGAACACCAATCGCCTTTCCATGAGCCCCTGGAAGGCAAGACAACCGATGTTGGATAGATGGAGAAGTATTTCTGCACGCTGTACACGCCATTTCTTGTCTATTGCGGACAGACCGAGCTTTGAGAGATAATGATCGACCAAGAATTGGACCATCTCATTAATGAGCTGAGAAAATGTTTGTAATTTCGACATTGCTATGCGTCGAGCTCCATCGAATTCTTTCCACATGATACACAGCATAGCTGTGTATATGGGGTATGGAGCCATGTTCTCTCTGATCACATCGTTATTTGATATAAATCGATTCAAATCTTCAGCCGAAGTTGTGTCTGGATGGAAGAACTTGGTGACGTAGGAAGATAGATTTTCATCAGAGAAACCTTCCACGGCAATGAAGGCATAAAGCTTTCTAAGCTCTTGTATCTTCCGTATCTCATCTGATCTCCATCGTCTTGATGTGATTAGTACTTTCCCTGACTTGAATAGCCTATTGAGGATGAAAAGGGCGATTTGGTAACAGCTATCAAGATCGCCAGCAAACTCGTCAAAACCGTCCAGAACGAGAAGGACGTCTGTCTGATGGGAAAAGACATACTTGTTTAGCTGCATGGCTGTAACCGTATTGTCGTCTGGGAGGTAGGACTTTATAATCTCTCCAATAGTCTTATCCTTTACTTCACGAAGGAGGACGAGAAGTACCAGTTTGAAATCTTGGTAACCTGCTCCATGTATCCAGTCCCAAACGATCTTTGCACAGAGAGTTGTCTTCCCCACCCCACCTTCACCTTCAACCAACAAGCGATGAGGAAAGACCCCGTTTACCTTGGTCTTTAGTAGGTCTTCGTAGAGTAACGGTCTCTTACGCTTTGTTCCCTTATCTTCTTCCATCAAAGTCAAATTCGTGAAAATCCGGTTAAATTCAAGTAGAAGGTCGCTGTTCAGTGGATCGGCTTGAATTTGACAGTGGTGAATGGCCGAATATTTCTTGACCTCTTTGATGACCCGTTGGAATTCATCTTCCGTCATTGATGGTATGTGATCTCCGGCTTTACCTGTAATGAAATAGAAAATAAAATACATCAATTACAAAGGAATGCATTCCTTTATGAGTGTCACTCAATGTCTTGATTTCTTGTTTTGTACCATATTTATATTTTCATCTCATTTTTATGAAATATCTTTTTTGATTTTGGGTATGTTTTTTTTAGTTTCGTTTTTATATTTGCACCTTATGACTCAGATTGAAGAACAACTTCGGTGTCTTGCAATCATTTGTAAGATTTTTTTTATTTTTCATATGAATGAACTGATTAATAAGATTAGTTTTTTTTCTAATTTAAATATTGTCAATGCTATTTTTTTGGGAGTCATTCTCTATAAGCAGTTTTTTTATGGTCCTAACCATATTTTGTACCATTTGTTGCATAATTATGTACACTGTGTGATTTGTATATACATATCTTAATGGTTGAATAAAATTAAATTGAGGTTTGGTGGTTCGAATCCGAGCCATGGTGTGTTTTCCTTCTGCCAAAAATTTATCCACACTGTGCTGCACTCGACCCAGGTGATATGAATGTGTACCCAGCATGATTAATTCCTTGAATGCACCAAACGTCCGTGATGGTAGCTAGAGCAAAAGCCGAGGTAACAATAGCAATTGATTTTCACCCTCAGGCAAAAGCGCTATATAAGTCAAGTTATTTTTATACTAAAATCATACTTATATAACTTACATCGTTTTCACAATTGCCTATCGTTATTGTAATTATCAGCGTAACAATAATTATAATCTTTATCATAAATCAGCGTCAGTATCCTTTCTCTGCATAGGAGTAATGAAAGTGGTGGTAATAACCTTTCTGTGCACTGTCGGCAAGCTGTACCAGACCGATGTCTTTTAACTTGTTGGATAGTATCTCCCTCGCCTCACTATCTCGTACTGTCTTCAGCCATTCATAAAGCATCTTATAGATAGCTTTCATTATGTTCCCAATGTTATCTCTCTCAAACCGACTTATTTGAGCCTCAGTGAATCCTAAAGCTAGTCCAACCTTCCTGAAGTCTGATGGATCCATACCGTCAGCAAGGAGATGGAGTTCGAACTCAGTTAGATTCCCAGGCCTAAACCATATACAAAGACACATGAGAGGCTAAGGGATATTTTTGTTTTCAATTAATTTTCAAGGAAAAAATGTATATTGTATTAAAACATAGAAGTATTTCACATAAATCCTGTTAGGTTTGGCATTTCTCAGAGATGAAATATGAAAGAAAATATACTTTTGCTGGCCATGCAGACTGGAAAATGATCATGTTCAATGAGAAATGTGTACACATAACCACTTGATATACGGTACTCTGTCGATATACTTTTGGATTCAAACCGTCATGAAAATATTGCGAACCGGCGATTGGTATAACACTCCGTCGTAAGGCAAAGGAGACTATTTTGATCGTCCTTTAATGTACTCATAATGGCATAATATATTAGACCGTATTAATGTGTAATGCAATAGTATAGTGTTGGTGATAATAATAATGATGATGATGATGATGAATTATTTCAATTTTCTTACTGGGTATTTGGACCAGGATTTTTCTCCACGTCACCGGACCTCAGGAGGAGCAAGTTGGTCATACCAGATAAGAATGAATTCCTTTGTGTTTCATCTGATCCACTGCTAGGTAAACGTGATCTACTGACTGAAGATATTAGTGCTCCACAAAGCTCTGCGATATCCTAAAACGAATAGAAGTACATATGACAGAAAGACCTTTCAAATAATAAACAGATTACCTTACATAATGTTATATATTTTTTATCAAATGTATATCCTTCCGACTCATTTTGTTTCAAACGGTGTTAACATAACTAAAGTGTAAAAATATTATCCAACTTGGTAACTTTAACTTTATTTCATTCATTTTTCCGAATAGTGCTTCTGCCTAATTAAACATTAATTTTATTCGAAAACTTAATACAGTGTTCAGATATCAACATGGCTCAGTATTTTTTAATGTAAACTACATATATAAGAAAAAATAGCAATGAAATTCGTCACACACGTTATATGCTGAATAATTTCTAGGTAAACTTGTTACGTAAAGATAAAAATTGTTACAATTTTTTAAGGCAAACGCTAAGACACATTTTTTTCTAGTTAGCTGGTAACGATGTATCCCTAAATATTCTTAATGATAAATAGATGGTTCAAGATAGAGACACCTTCTTTTAATATTAGACATACCCTCGGGCACAGTGTGTGTTCAGCGTTGTTAGATTTATCCAGTTGAGAAACAGGAAAAGATTGGTTATCAATCTCAGAGGTAAAAGGGTTCGATATCTCCTTGTCCTGCTTGCCGCCATCTTGATGGCCAGTGAAGTGTGTAGCTACTTGTGAATATACCTCCGATGTGCCACCACCTTGGTCTTGTTCACGTATTTGAGTTGAATTATGGAGGTTAGAATGTGATGCGCGATGAATAGTTATGTATCTCAGGTCCAACTCGTCTAGGTCACATGGCTTGGTAGGTTTGGTGTCAGAAGGATCAGGGAAAGAAGTGGATCTCTTCTTGGTTGGACTTGTTGAGTGTATTGCAAGTGTACGACCATCAGCACACTGAGACCCATCCTGAGCGATGTGATCTGGGCTTTTGGTATGACCCGAAGAGCCATTGTTCCCGACGTAACCAGGCTGAGAACATGTTTCGACTTCGTTACTATTGACTGCACTGTCACTTGAAGATTCATTTTGAGTGAGATTCAGGTTTACATCGTTAGAAGGCGGAGGTTGGCAAGATTTTGCGTTACAAGTTTTGCGAATTTCACCAGTTGAAAAGACATTGAAAGACGATTTGTGGCGATTGCCTTTGTCGTTTTCTTTTGAGTGTTCAGCTGCTTTCTTCGCCTTTTCAATTAATTTAAGACCATAAACATACCTCCTCAGGTAGTAGAAGTAGTCATACACTTTCTGCTTACGGCGCATGTACGTGCCGATCCTGGCACGCCAGACACTAAGCGAGACAGGCATAGTGGCATCAGGAGACTGCGTGACAAATGATAAAAAAACGCATTCGTAATGATGAATTCACTGTGTCAAGTATTAGTATAAGCTTATAAAGCAACAAATGTATTTTTTTCATTTCCGAGAAGGAAACACCAGTATGACTAGTATTTTTTTTACTGGCTTCCAGTATAATTTTGCTAGTTTCCAGTATATTTTACTGGGCCAGTTGATTTTGAACTGGACCAGTAAAAATCAACTGGAGACCAGTTCCAACAATTGCATTCCAGTTGAAGCAATTAGTAATACCAGTTCAATAGTTTTTCATTAAACTGGTGTAACTGGTCCAATAAATGGTTACAAGTAGATTTTTATTGGTTTCCAGTATATGTTTACTGGACCAGTAAAAATGAAATGGAGACCAGCTCAAACAATTGCATTCTGGTTACTGGTCCAATAAATAATTACTTTCAAGTCAGATCATTTAACAAATTATGAGAAATGAATTTTGCAATTCAGAGAAAGTTATTATCGTTATCATTGTTATCATCATTGCTCTTATGATTATCACAATTATTATTATTATGATTATTATGATCATTGTTGTAATCATTCTTATTACTGTTATTATTGTTATTGATATTGCAATTATCATTAAAATCATTTCCTCTAATTATGATTAAGAGCAAAGCAAGATGTATTCCTCTGATATATAGTCAACTGGTCTAAGTTAATTCCATGTTTGAAATTAAACTGGTCAAGACCAGTAATACCAGTAATTCTGATGATGCTGATCACCAAGTTTACCTCATTCGCATATTTCCTGTTTTTTAAAGAAAAAATCAGGATTTGTAATAGAGTATCCTTGCAATAGCACTCATTGTTTTTTGAAAACCTTCTAAATAAGTGTGTGGACTAATTCACAATGAAAATGCGTAATTTCATACATCACATCCAAAATAACAGCAGAAAGATTAATTTACTAACTATCTTTTCCATCACATTTCACTGACCATGGTATATAACAAACCAAATGCATGTAATAAACTGATGACCAGTTAGACCAGTATGAAGACCAGTGACCCAGTGAGACCAGTAACAACCACCAGAAACAAGACTGGTATAAAACTCAAGTACTTCAAGACCAGTTTAATCTTACTGGACCAGTGAAATTTTAACTGGACCAATTAGACCATTAAACCGCTGTTCCAATTTCCAGAGTTACCAGTTAAAATTATACTGGTCTTACTGGTCCAGTGGAACTGGTTTTTCCTTCCGGGTTGTTTTAACACTGAGCATATTGATTGATAGGAGTTTGTTAATTTTGAGTCACTTTTCACCTACTTAATACCTGAATGAAAAATATATAAAGTGGAACAACCATAATATGGTTGTTCCACTTTTTATGTTTGTCATTTTTCCTCCGACCAAGATTCTGCTAGAATCGAAAGCTTAGGCCCCTTTGACTCTCTGAATATATATACACTGTTAAAAACATACTAAAATGCAGAAATATACCTAAAAATAAGAAATTTTAGAAATAAACAAATAAACAAATATAGAAATTCACAGAGTCAAACATTAATGCAGAAATAAGGACAAACTAAAAAACAAGACAATCGCAAAAAATAATAAATGATAATCATATAATTGAACACAATCACAGAAATATATACAGAAAGAGAGAAAGTTTGAGAAATATAATGACTTCCACAGAATTAAATACCACTTCAGAAATATAGACAACCGCAAAAATATAGACACCCAGTGACATGTTGACAACCTCATAAAAATAGATACAGACGTGTGTAACCAAAATAGAACAGAGTTACGAAGGCTAATCACAATCATGAATTCAAAATCTTGTCTGGATGTGAACTCTAGTTAAGTTTGACTCAAATTATTGTACGAATTTTTCGTATGAAAGGCTTGACCTCAAAAACATCTTTTGGAGGCGGAACCTACGTGACCTATCAAGCCCTTCCGTAGATAATACAATTGCCATTCACTCATCGTAGTTTGTATTATTGATGCAGTGATTTGATTGGCAAGTCACCAAGGACCCAAACCGCCTTTGCTCAAGAATTCGAATTCAAATTATAGTTCTGGGGTGAGCGTGTGAAAGGTCCGACGAAGACGAATGTAAGATGAAAGATGAATCTAATTGAAACTCAAAAGCCAATGAAGCAACATCTTTTATAAAATGAGACATTTATTCATTCTTTTACAGGATAAAGGAAAACTTTTTTTGAAAGTGTAAATTTGCAGGAACATAATGGATGTTGCTATGTATTTATTTATTGAAATAAATTTGACTTTAAAAAGAATGAATGATGATTCAATAAATATCGACTTTTTATTTGTCAATGAGTAAAAATACCGTCATTTTCTATTTAGAATGACAAAGAGCAATTTATCAAATCAAAATCATCAAAAAATTGAGCAATATGGATCTTAGGCTCTCCAAATCGTTGATATTTTGATGAAAACACTGTTTTTGGCTGCAATATTTCACGCAGCTCATATAGCTGCGTCAAATATTGCCGCAGAAATTGTCATTTGCCGCTGAAAGTATCTGCGGCAAAGTTTTATGAAACGGAAACTTGACGCTGGTTTTAGATTTGCCGCAGAAACAAAGATTTGCCACAGAAAATGGCAGTTGCCGCTGCGGCAAATGTTTTATGAACGGGCCCCAGGGTACCAGTAGAAAATCAAGTATGGCGCCCAAAATGGCTTCCACTGACGTAGGCTAACCATCCAAATTCCTGTATTTCCTACTTTAGTTGCTCTAATTTGATTTATATTCAATAGTTTTAAAGGTGAAAAAGTTCAATTGGAACAGGTTATAAGGACAGTCAGTGGTCTGGTTTCTCCAAATATCAAAGTTGACTTCCAAAAAATCATGTCAAACTCGCTGACATATGCGAGATATGTATTTGATGTCTAAACCACTGGTTTCAAGGATCAAAGTACACAAGGACAAGTTACAAGGACAGTCATTGGCCCCGTATGTTTTACAAATTCAAGATGAATTCCTAAACTTTATTCTGAAAGTGGTGCTAATATTTAAAGCGCACATATAGTAGCTCTGTTTATATCTGCATGCCTGCCTGGAAGATGATTGTGGTGTCTTAACACTGGAATAAAGGGTCAGGTCAATTAACTTATCAGGATAAGTTACAAGGACAGTCGTTGGTCTCGTATTGATCAAAATCTAATATGCCATACACACAAAAAATATATTATAACATGGCTGCTGATACTTAAGAGTGGACATGGCACATTTTATATCTGTCTTTTAATTATGATTGTGGTGTCTAAATTATTTTTTAAGAGTCGAATGTTTCAATAAGGAAATTTTATCAAGGCACTTAGTGGTCTAGTATGTCTAAAATATGGCTTCCAAAAGTGGAGTAAAAATTGTCTGATGGTACATGTTTAGTTCGTTTAATATATGCATGGGGAATATGGGTTTGGTGTCTAAACCATGGGTTAAAGGGGCAAGTAATACACTAGCATGATTAGGGAAGGTTACAAGGACCAGTGGTCTGGTATATTAAAAGAAAATCCAGGATGGCTTTAAAAAATTTGTATAAATTGACTGTAGTTACTTAAAAGGAGACATAGAACATGATAGTTGTTGGTGTCTATATATTGGTTTCAAGGGTCAAAAATACTTTGGGTCTGGTTACAACCGCATGCAGTGAGCCGTAATACAATTGTCATTCACTAATCGTAGTTTGTATTTGTGATGCAGTGCTTTAATTGGCAAGTCATCAAGGACACATGCCGTCTTCGTTCGAGAATTTCAAATCATAGTTTTGGGGTGAGCGTTTGAAAGGTCCGATGATTCTAAAGACGAATTGCAATTATCATGACAATTATCAAACAATAAACCATGATATTCAATCAATCATTAACCTCGTTATCAAAGTTATTTAAACAATACACACCATTTATTTCTGTTTGTTTCTTATTTAAGTAAATAGGAACTTTGAAATTGTTGTTTTTAATAATTCAGATAAACTGTTAACTAATATTCCTAAATCACTATCAGGCCTTGTGCAAAGTACGTCAATATTTTCCTTTCCATGTGTTAACCCCTTTGAACGCAATGGGCCTAAAGTCCAAGATAAATCAATAAAGGAATACAACATAAAATATGATTTAAAGGGGAAATTCAATTCAGTTGTTCTAAATCCTCAATCAATACCCCTCCCCCTCATCCAATAGGGGCCTATATATTTTTAACAGCTTCACATCTTCGATAGATTTTAATACAATAGATATTACCTGATATGCTCTGGCAATTTTGAGAGTAAGCCGCCAAGGAGGGTGTAAACTTACAAAACGAGTGCCAGGTAAAATAGCCAGGGGGCCAAATTTGTACCTCTGCCATTTTTATATTGTTAATGAGAATGGTCTTGTTATACATTTTATTTTTAGTGTTTCTTGAGTTCAAGCTTATCACTATCGACATGCCATATTTTGTTAAGCATGTCATCCCAAATATAAATGATGGAAATATCCATCCACGCCTGAATGCTATACTAATCCGCTTAATTATTAACATCTAGCTGGCTTATCATTCTTATGACATGGAAAGTTTATTCAAGATAAAAATGTATACTGAAATAAACAGTGATATGGGTGAGCGCTAATAATGCAATAACCCCTTTTAATGGTATGTGCTATACGGTAATACAGGTGGGTCTTACAGCTCATGATTTACCAAGAAACTGTCTTGGTTCTCTCTCCGAAAATGTATACCGAAATGCATGGCCCTTGGAACAATTTTTCGACTGATGTCATTTTGACAAGCAAATCGAACCCGGGACCAAAGCTGGGTCCCGGTTTCGATTCCCGGCAGAGACATTTTTCGGCATCACCAATTTTACCAAAGGGTAGATAGCTCTGGGAACCTTGATTTAAGCCACGCCTACCATTGTTCTCTTCATCAATTTCTTTACAATATTTAAACAAAAAAGAGTTGCAAAAAACTGTTGTACATGTATAACTTTACTTTTCGGAGAGAGAACCAAGACAGTTTGTTGGTAAATCTTTTAATATACCAGACCACTGGTCCTTGTAACCTTCCCTAATCATGCTAGTGTATTACTTGCCCCTTTAACCCATGGTTTAGACACCAAACCCATATTCCCCATGCATATATTAAACGAACTAAACATGTACCATCAGACAATTTTTACTCCACTTTTGGAAGCCATATTTTGGACATACTAGACCACTGATTGCCTTGATAAAATTTCCTTAATGAAACATTCGACTCTTAAAAACATAATTTAGACACCACAATCATATCTAAAAGACAGATATAAAATGTGCCATGTCCACTCTTAAGTATCAGCAGCCATGTTATAATATTTTTTTGAGTGTATGGCATATTAGATTTTGGTAAATGCGAGACCACCGACTGTCCTTGTAACTTATCCTCATAAGTTAATTGACCTGACCCTTGATTCCAGTGTTAAGACACCACAATCATCTTCCAGGCAGGCATGCATATATATACAGAGCTACTCTATGTGCGCTTTAAATATTAGCACCACTTTCAGAATTAATTTTAGGAATCCATCTTGAATTTGTAAACCATACGGGGCCAATGACTGTCTTTGTAACTTGTCCTTGTGTACTTTGATCCTTGAAACCAGTGGTTTAGACATCAAATACATACCTCGCAAATGTCAGCGAGTTTGACATAAATTTTTAGAAGGCAGCTTGGATATTTTGAGAAACCAGACCACTGACTGTCCTTATAAACTGTTCCAATTAAACTTTTTCACCTTTAAAACTATTGAATAAAAATCAAATTAGAGCAACTTAAGTAGGAAATACACTATGGTTAGCCTACGTCAGTGGAAGGCATTTTGGGCGCCATATTGGATTTTTTACTGGTACCCTGCGGCCCGTTTCATAAAACATTTGCCGCAGCGGCAACTGCCATTTTCTGCGGCAAATCTAAAACCAGCGTCAAGTTTCCGTTTCATAAAACTTTGCCGAAGAAACTTTCAGCTGCAAATGACAATTTCTGCGGCAATATTTGACGCAGCTATTTCAACTGCGTCAAATATTGCAGTAGAAACAGTGTTTTCATCAAAATATCAACAATTTGGAGGGCCTAAGAGCCATATTGCACAATTTTTGATGATTTTGATTTGATAAATTGCTCTTTGTCATTTTAAATAGAAAATGACGGTATTTTTACTCATTGACACATAAATAAATAGATACATAGGAACATCCATTGTGTTCCTGCAAATTTACACTTTCAAAAAAGCTTTTCTTTATCCTGTAAAAGAATGAATAAATGTCTCATTTTATAAAAGATGTTGCGTCATTGGCTTTTGAGTTTCAATTAGATTCATCTTTCATCTTAGATTCGTCTTCGTCGGACTTTTCACACGCTCACCCCAGAACTATAATTTGAATTCTTGAGCAAAGGCGGTTTGGGTCCTTGGTGACTTGCCAATCAAATCACTGCATCAAAAATACAAACTACGAAAAAAAATGTCTCTGACGGGAATCGAACCCAGGCCCCCAGCTTTGAACGCCGGTGCCTTAACCACTAGACCACAGAGACGGGTTAGTGGCTAGACAACCCTGACCGTCAGATAGACAGATTTTCGACACCATACCAATTATAATTTGAAGTTAATGTGAAGTTGGGTTTTGAACAATGACAAGCCGCCATGCCTCAGCTGGATCAAAGCTATTGCTTTTATACAAAGCTAGTGCTTTGATACAGTACAAGTATGGGAGAAAGTATGGGTTCGATTCCCGGCAGAGACATTTTTTCGGCATCACCAATTTTTCCAAAGGGTAGATAGCTCTGGGGAACCTTGATTTAAGCTACGCCTACCATTGTTCTCTTCATCCATTTCTTCACACAATATTTAAAATAGGAGTTGCCAAAGCTGTTGTACATGTATAGCTTCACACACACACATACAGTGCGTATAAAAAAACGGGACAGTTTTGAAAAGTCTATAACAAATTAGTTTCAAATTATTATATCTATATTTTGATGTTAATAGATGCTCTAAGATCTTATCTTTGAAATGCCATTAAAAAATAAATTTTGTTCATGCTTGAGCGAGCACTGGACGTTTTTGTCGGGGGTTCAAAAAGAGGCTTGCGCCAAAATGGCAGAAATGAGAAATTTGATGATTAGACTTTTGGCTAATCAGCAGACTTCCTCTTAATGTTTTCATTATCTTTGCCATAGTTTTCAAATTATGCTGTCAAATTTTATTTACGAATGTATTTATTTACCTGAATTGTATTGTTTTTCATTTAAACTTATTTTACCTTTGACTTTTCCTTCATAAGTAAGAAAAGAAGAGACTTTTTGCCAACCCAAGTAAGAAGATTTGCATTATTAATTGGGAGAATTTGTAATTATTCAAATCCTTTTATTATGTGAAATAAATTATGTAATGGTACCTTTAATAATTATTAGGTGAATCAAATTATGCTATGGAACCTATAAAAGACATGAATCCTATTTTCACGAGGTTATTGAATCCTCCACCAAGTTTAATTATGTGCTAGACAGGACAAACAGGAAAGGATTCATGTCTTTCAATGGCAATGGTGTATTGTGTCAATTTTGAAGGAGCAAGATATGGCAGATCGGATAAAATGTATTCAAAAGTTGTGAAGCGAGCAAGCAAAAATTTCCACTTTTTTATCAAAATATCCAATCTTGTGATTTTGACATAATATTCAGAAAATGATATCATATTTCACTTTCTATGTTTTCTGTTATTTTCCTTTACACTTTTTTTTCCTTGCTCATAACTTTTTGTTTGGGGGGAGCACCCCGAGTCCCCACCCTCAGTATGCCACTGTTCATTGGCATCATAACTTTTGAAGCACACAATGAAAGGATTTGAAAAAATCACGCTCTCCCATACTTTGGTTTGAAAAAATGTTCTTGCCTAAAGAAGGATTATTCAAAGCTAAAGGAACAACAGAACTATTCAAGCAAATAAGTAGATTTGGAAATGAATTTTGACCGCATAATTTTAAAATTATGGCAAAGATAGTGAAAAGGTTAAGAGGAAGTCTGCTGATTAGCAAGAAGTCCGACCATCATATTTATCATTTTATGCCATTTTGGCGAAAGCCTCCTTTTTTACCCCAGACAAAAACATTCCGTGTTCGCTCAAGCATGAACGAAACTAAATTATTTTAATGGTATTTGAAGGATAAGAATCCAAAGCATGTATTGACACCAAAATTTGAGAGATTATGATATGAGACAAACATTTTTATAGACTTTTCAAATCTGTCCCGTTTTTTTTGATACGCACTGTATATATATCTTGAGGTGCTTCAGTTCCCAGGGCCATGCCGAAATATGAAAACTGCTGAAATTATCGGTCAGGCTATCACAAGCAAAATGCTGAATTCATAAGGAAGCTATATATTATTGTTCACTCTGCATAGCCAACCTGATAAAGATGATTAAACTTATGAAGACAGTGGTGGTGGTGGTGGTGGTGATGATGATGATGATGATGATATTGATGATGATGATGATAATGATATTGATGATGACGATGATATTGCACCATCCAGGCACAGAATCAAAAGGTAGTCAGGTCCAGATTTGAGAAAAGTAGACTGATTTAGGCAAATCATGTTAATACTGAATTAGAAAGTGTTTTAGCATAAATTATTTGAGGATTCTGTGTCCAAATTTGATGTTAAAATGAAAAAAATATGGCCGCCCTATTCTTGACGTTTTTGCTCTACATGTATTTTGACACCAAAATTTGCAACAAAAATGGTTATCAACTGTCTTTAAATGCGTTTGATCTTAGGAATAACATACTAAACATTTACCAAAATCCGCATCAAGGGAAGTATTTATTATAAAGATGGCGTGTAAAATGGCCGCCATTCACTGAATATAGCTTTATCCAGCCTAGATTTCCTTTTCGGGGGTTATTCAGGGGATTTGAGCGTAAATGGTCTGCTGATGCACTTAAGAGTGAACTACAGAGTACCTGGAAATCTAAGATGCAGTAAAAATGCCTGTCATAGATTAAACATTCAAAATGTATGTATTACCTATTTGAGTGTATCTAATTTGGGTGTTATTCATTGGTGGTTTTAAGGGTCAAGGAGTAATTGAGACAAGTTCCAAGGACCGCATATATTCGAAATTCCAAAGCTTCGTTATTGCGAAGGTTCGGATATTCCGAAGGTTCGTTATTGCACGTACCATTCAGCCACTATCAACTTTTACATGACATTTGTTAAAATTCTGCCTTGTCTGTCGTAGCATAATATTTGGCTTAGACCCATACCTATACCCCTTTGCTCGAGAATTTTAATTTAAATCATAGTTTTTGAGTGAGCGTGTGAAGCGTCCCCTGATTCTAACGACGAATTGCAATCATCATGACAATTATCATACAATAAAGCATGATATTAATTAATCATTAACCTCGTTATCAAATTTATTCAAACAATACACACCATTTATTTCTGTTCGTTTCTTATTTAAGTAAACAATAACTTTGAAATTGTTGTTAATTCAGATAAACTGTTAACTGATATTCCTAAATCACTATCAGGCCTTGTGCAAAGTACATCAATATCTTCCTTTCAGTGTTCTAACCCCTTTGAACGCAAAAGACCTAATGCCCAAGATAAATCAATAAAGGAAAACAACATAAAAATATAATTTTAAAGGGGCATATTACTTCAATGCTCACTCAATACCCCACCCCCTCATCCAATATATATTTTTAAAAACTTCAGATCTTCGATAGCATTTAATTGGATGCTTTGTTACCTGATATGCTCTGACAATTTTGACGGTAAAGGCGCCAAGGAATAAAGACAACGTTCTAAACCTCTTTTTAAAAACAGGTTCTTAGATTAAAGGATTGCTTGGTCTTAGATTTGGAGTTATTTCTATTTTTACTATAAGCGTTATTTTGAGAAAAAATGACTGAGTCTGGCTGAAAGAATACGCTATATATCCATGTTATCCAGCATTAATAAGATTATGGGGTCTTTATACAGCTTTTGTTGTTGTATTGTTATTCACAATTTTTAATAACAGGGTTTGGAGAAAAGGCTTAGCTCGATTTTCTTTTTTTCCCACTGGAATATCATTAGGGTATCTTAATTTGGACTTATATTATAATTTTTGAAATAACCAAGTCTGGAAAAAGACTTTGGACTTATATTATAATTTTTGAAACTACCGGGTCTGGAAAAAGACTTTTGAATTTTGCGCTATATGAAGGCATTACTACAGGGTTTTAGTTTTTAGTTTTAAATAACCGGGTCTGGAGCAAAGACTATGCTTGATTCTCAATTACTAATTCCTCATATATTAACAATACGTTCTGTATAATTTAACAACAACAAAGATATTGATTCCGCCAGTTTTAATTAACCGGGTCTGGAGAGAAGACAAAGCTTGATTCTCATTTTTATTCCACTGGAACATCATTATTGTTATTAGTTTGGACTTTATATCATAATATTTGAAATAATCTGGTGAAAAGACTTGATTTATATCATAATTTTTTAAACAACCGGGTCTGGAAAAAAGACTTTGGACTTATATTAATATTTTTGAAATAACCGTAAGGTGTTACTACATTAGTGGGCGTTATTACATTTGTTGGCGTTATTATATTTGTGGGTGCAACATCCCCCCCACTTTTTTCAAAAAGCATGTGAAAAAAAGTAAAAATGACCATACGATTGTGATTTTTTGCATGGTCAGCCCCCATCCTCCAACTTTTGGCTCAGCTCCCTCCCCCCCCCCCTTGAAAAACTTTCCGCAGCCCCAGGCCTGTATTATGATGTATCATCATAGGGGGTTAAGGTAGTATCCTTCACAACTTGCTTGATCATGTTAAAATTTGAAAATAATGGTGGCTCCCCCGATTATAGGCCCCTCCCCCATTTTAAAATTCTGGATCCACCACTCATTTGCCCATAAATTAAAGTGGTCATGAGGAATTGTTACGAAAAGAATACATTTATGCCGTAGAAAGAGTATACATTCCTAAGTTTTCGAATGTGCTCGCTCAACAATGAAAATGTTTAAAATGAGTCTGTGACATTGAAAATACCAATTTTCCCACTTTGATGCGTGCTCACTCATCCATGAATAAACATATCGATTCATTTTTGAACTGAATGCTGCCAATAGGTTGATAAAAATTACGGCCAAATGACATTGCTAAAGACAGCCTTTAAAAAATGTTCCACCATATTGTATGAGGGATTACTTATTCTTAAACATATGCACCGAAAATGTACACAAGTTTATGAGAGACGAAGTCAAAATTTTCACAAATATGAAATGAGGGTTTGTTTCATGAACGGTTTTTGCTACTTCTGCCAACCGTTATTTCATGAAACTTCATACATGGTTTCAGAGTAACACTATCCAAAAGGCGCGCACACCAAAATAACCATTCAACGCGGCACAGAGTGGGGCAAATGCTTATAACTTTCTTCTCATTTGCATAATTTTCGAATATTGTGTGCTCACTGATGCATTAAAAATCGGGATATTCATAAAAATCAATGAATTTGGACCATTTCAAAGTTATAAACGCCATATTTAGAAGGTCATCTTGTACTCCTTTTACACACTCAACGCCTATCTTAGTCTACAAATGTAGACCCACATCTGCAGTGTGTGTGCCTTAGCTGATTCAACGAGTCTGCATAGCAGAATGGCTCGCTACGCTCGCCCTTTCAGGCTGGTTTGCTTCGCAAACCAGTAGCAGATCCCACCTCATGAGCCATTCAGAGTCTGCATAGCAGACTACGCCTATCTTGCATGTCTTCATGCATTTTTTGCCTTGAAAACTTTTTGATGATTCACTTTAATTTTTACGGTTGATAGTAGAATAAACTGCCGTTTTGGACGCCATCTTGGAATTCCAGATACCCCGGACGATCTTTTGTAACGTTATATACATGGGTGTCGATCGGTATTCTTGGTTGGGGGGGATGATTGACACAAATGTTCTTGTGGACGGGGATATTTCAACATTACCCCCACTAAAATATCAAGTTAGGACATTTGGGAGTGGTTGATATGCATGGTGTTCTTGGAAATTCCTTCATTGTTGTAGTGTACTATACTTGTATATTTTTTGTGAAAATTCAATTTGTGTTACAAGTAAGCCTATTCTAAACTCATACCGAGAAAAGAATGACAAAAATTGACTGGACCATGTACATAGTGATCTGTTTATTGAGCATGATGTATACACAGGGGCGTCGATCCATTTTTCAGAAGGGGAGGGGGGGCAAAATTATGAATCAACGTTCCAAAGGCGCTCGATCACAATATATATATATATATAACTCATAAGAAAGAGCCACATATCTCACCTTCACCAACAATGCGAGCGCGAAGCGCGAGCTAAATCTTTTTAGTATGTCATGAAAACAGGAAAAATGTACCTGTTTAGGTTTGTTTGTAGTAACTCATGAGGAGGGTCGATACATGTATCTCACTAGAGAGCGAGCTGAAATTTCTTTATATTCTGACCTGAAAGCTTGATATTCTAAGCATTTTTGGTACCAATGATTAAGATGGGTATCTAGAAGAACAATAGATGCGAGCGCGAGCTGAAAATTTTGATATTTTGATCTGGAAAAAAGGACACTTTAATGAAAGATATATATCCAACAACAGATTATTGCAAAATCAAAGTTCTTTTGAGGTTTAGAATTGAGAACGGGACATTATATTCACCTATATGATCATGAAAAGTATGGGTTTTGGGTACATGATGCGAGCGCGAAGCGCGAGCTGAAAATTGTTATATTCCAATCTGAAAAGCAGACATTTTGAGCACGATTTTAATTCAAAATCGAGTTGGTATCTCAATCTCCCTTGCTGATTTCAGTGTAGCATTACAATCTTATTTTATTTTTTAGTTGCACATGCGGAATTATTGGGGGGGGGGGCAAAACGATATGTTTGCCCCCCAATATTTTATTGGTGGGGCGATCGCCCCCTGCCCCCCCACCCAGGATCGACGCCTCTGTGTATACAACTTCTCTCTTAAATCTAACCTGACTGGAAATATCTTTATTCTTCTTAATGCATGATGATAAAGTTCAGATTCGGACCAATTAAGACTAGCACAAATTACAACCTGTGTGGCTTCTCGTGCGCCATCGGGCTTACCGTCATTCGTTTATTTATCTTGCCACCCTTTTACTCCCGTTTATTTTTCCACCCTTTTGAGTTAATGATTTATTTAAATTAATTTATTCACCACTGGTGGGATGCAACACCTTATCAACAAAAGTTGATTTTCGTCGGGGTCCTTTTATGTCATGTGTTAAAAAATATCAGATACATAAACATTTCATTCTTTTTCATCTTGAGCCTCCACCCATCTGTTTAATAGTCCTGAAAAAGAATGTTTTTATTTAATAACAATATACACAAATTGCGAGGGAAACAAACTGATTGATGGCATACTATAATCATCATGATCAAATTTTTCATTTTTTCATCATCATTATTAAATTTTTCTACCCTAAATTATTGGGGGGATGATAATACAGGCCATCCCCCCCACTTGAAATATTGGGGGGATATATCCCCCCACCCCCCCCCCCCCGTGATCGACACCCATGGTTATATACATGATATAACCTGTCTCAATACCATTAAAATTATGACATTTTGAAAACTAATTTCATTAAGATTTAGTTTGTAAAATGTCATAACATTAATGGTATAAATATTATGACATTTCAAAAACTAAATTTCGTTAAGATTTGATGTTGACTACGCCGCCGACGGAAAAGTGACGTCCATGCTTGTGTTTTGCAGATAAGCGAGGAAAAAATGACGGACACGCCGAAGCTATCCCAATGTGATTGTACCAGTATTGGCCGAAAATCATCAAACATTTGGCCATGTTATTTATCAATCAGCAGCTGTGAATCAGAAACTTGGCAGCCATCTTGGAATTAAAGATGGCTGATAAATTGATTGGATGCTTAATGTTTGCAACCCTCGATATCAAAGACAAAGCATACACCCCTATTTCTGAAATACAATCACCCAGAGAAATCGTTTTATATGAAAAACTGCAATAAAATGCCGCCATTTTTGTCGATTGGAGGATAGAAACGTCGGAATCAAGTTTGGCAAACAGCATTTTTGGATTCAGACCGTTGGGCTAAATAACTTCAAAGCAATTGACAAAGCGGCATGAACAGAAATACCCAAAGCTTTTTTTAGAGCAATTTTTTTTTAATCTGGATCTACTTAAAAGGGGACATAGAACATATATCATAGACCTGGGGATATGTTTGGTATCTATGCTAGGCTTTCAAATGCATGCGGATAAGTTACCATTATTATTTCATGAATTTCTAACAGACCCATTTGATGTAATTTTAGAATCTACCTTGGATTATTGGAAAGCTGACCATCTTTGCTACTTGTCTGGATGTATTATTTGACCCTTAACACCATGGTGCAGACACCGAAAAATATTTCTCACAGATTGATATTGTATGAACTCTCACCATTATTGATTAAAAAAATAATTTTACATGTAGATGCCACATTGAAAACCCTCTTGGGTTTTTAGGCAAAATGGACAACTGCATATCTTTGCAGCAAGTCCAAACGAATCATTTTAAATTTGAATTTTCTGGGTGGATTTTCAGTGAATGGAGGCAAACTCGGATGCCATCTTAAAAATAACTACCTTCCCGAATGCTGATTTCGGTACATCATTCCTGAGGTCAAGAATTAACAAAAACAGTTGAAAAACCATTGGTTGAAATTTGTTCCGGGTAAGGATATATTTGTTCGTATATTGACCCATCTAATAATGCTATTGTAATGAAACGATTTCCTTCATTGGCGTGAAAGAGTACTTCACACAGATATTCATTCATTAACGGTGTAGGGCTAAGCCCGAGGGCTGTGCATGCTAAGGCAATTTGAAAGGCTAAAATAGTACAAAAAGCTGACATTATTTTCATGAAAATAGAAAATAATATGTGTTGTCTACAAACACTAATTTTTTTTTATTCTGAATATTTTGACCACAAAAACGGGCCGTTAATCTGTCTTAACCTTTTTTTTCTTACCTCTGTCATATTTTTCATCTCTTTCTCTCCTATTGCACCCTTAGTCAGATCCAGATTTAAAAAATGCTCGGGTCCAACAACTTTCTATGACTTTAATTTGCTAAGAACCACAGTTCCCGTAGTAACCGTCGGATAATACATACTTTTTTTCTGATAATAACAGTCATTTGTCGGGTTGCTGCTTCAGTCGTCATGTTCATCCTTATTACTATTTTCATACATATTTTTTATTAAAACGATTTAATCTATTCAGTAATATCACCGAGCAAACAAATACAGCTATATCTCCAACAAGTTGATTCAGATGAAAACTGACAATATTAAACAAGCATTAGAGCATAAAAAGGTAATCGGACTAAATTCAATTTTTAAATTGAAATTTTATGTTCTAAACTTTCAAAGTCTCTCTTCTGCAAAACCGATACATTATTGCAAAGTTCTCCCAAGTTACGCCTGGTTATCTAACTGGGAATTTTTTCTCTAAAAGTACAAACCTTTATAATGCTTTTCTAGACGTTTGAGAAACATATATTAGGTTAATTACACATTTCAATAACAAATATAACATGTCCCATAGTCAGTCAGGTATGGAATTTTTTTTATAAAACGTTACGAAAATATGCAGGGAGGAAAATCTACCGGGATATATCAACAAACCAATTATTTGATATTCATAGACCAGGCAAGAGAAAAAGAATGTGATATGAAAAAGTCTAGGCTAGCCCTACAGGTAGATCTACATTTTGTTTCCTTCTAAAAGTTAGGAAACACGGGGTCTATATTTTTGTATAAGAAGGATATGATGAAAATCGATCTAATCAGTACTGTTTATTGTTATCAAACACGATATGAAATATTCACACAATTCTCTTTCAACCTTCATAATAATGCCATGAAGAAAAACTGACTATGTAAGATACCTGTCTGTCGTGACGATGACTTTCGGCATGTATCAATATCTCGCTGTGAAAACTGAAAGAGGCATATCCTTATATAACAGCTGGTAACAAACTGTCCGACCAAAATATGGTCTTACATAACTGTAAACAGCTTTGAAGAGTTCCAAGTTGTCAATTTTATCGAACGTACATAAATTAGGTGCAAGAGCGAACAAAAGCTGAGATTATACTCAGTCCAGAATCTTAAACTCTCAGTGAAGAATCCAAGGTAATTGCCAGGTCTTCAAGTACGCGTCGAGACTACAAGTATCGAGAACAAATAGCTGGAAAGACATAGAGCTCGGTGCTTGTTGCCGCATACCCTTAACTGAATCTTCAGAAAGAGCAATCCAGTAACAGAACATTGAGTCATAACCACACCTAAAAAACGTATGCGCACGCACAAGCAAGAGAAAAAGTTTAGAGAACTTTGTGCACCCTTGACCTTTGGAGCAATTCTTTCTTAAGGGGCCTTAAAAAGCGCGATGTCGGTCTATCCAGATATTTTTTTTCCAATATTGTATTGTATTTGGTCATCCCTCTTTAGTTTGAATTCATTGGCCAAGACTAGGATTTGTAGATTTTAAAGTCACATATTGTATTTTTTTGTGGAAGGGCCGTAGTGTAAGTGTTCTGACTCTAGCCTTGAAAAACATACGATCGTGTGTTCGAATCCCACCGCGGTCTACCGTCCCTTTTGGCAAGGCGTCAATACAACTTTGCCACTGCCGACCCATATGCTAAATGGGTACCCGGTAGGATTCGAAAGCAAATGGAGTATTACTAGCAGTTTAGTCTTGGCACTCTTTCTGGAATGCTCCCAAGGGAACGGAGAAGGTGCATACATTGCAGGCGAGCATGCAGGGATCTGATGACCGGGGTAATAATATGCTGTAAAAGCTGTAAAGCGCTTTGGGCCATTATGGGGAAAAACGCTACATAAAAACTAGCTATTATCGTTAATGAGCAATCCCTAAAGGTGATCAGACATAATATCTGTATTTGATATGTTCCTTTTGAGACGTGGTAATCCACAGTCTTACTCCTATCTACATTATTTTACTTCTCGTCCTCCATTGTGAATACAGTGTTGACTCTATTGGCGATGCGTTTCTGTTTCCGGTGGATTCCAAAGGTCGAGTTGTTGCTCTTTCCAGCAATATGGATATCAATGGTACAGAAACGTTATGAGGCGTTTATAGTGTAAGCAAACATTGCATTCCCAACTCAGCATTTTGAGTATGAAATGTAATGCTATATGTTTATTTTACGTGTTTGGGTATCCAATCTTAAAACCATTTTTTTTTAACTTGAAAATAATTTCGAAATATACGCGTATAGGCCTGCTTTTATATTCTCGTGAAGCATTTTGTGAAAATAAAGATCTCGTTTTCGCGTATTTGATGTTTTTTAAGGTTCTTCAAAGAAGTATAAAATTGTTCTTTACATTCATTAAAGGGGATTCCAGCCATGGTCATATAATGTTTTGTGGGAAAGGAAAATATATATATATATATAACAGAATGGTGAAAGTTTGAAAGAAATCGGACAAGCAATGATAAAGTTATGGCTGCTTTCAAATCGAAATCCCTGAGAATATTAAGATTTAAAATTGACAAGTGGGTAAGTAAATTATGAATGGCAAGTACAACTATCCCATAGGCCATGTGCTTTATAATTAGGGATATGTGGTTTTCTCCAAAGTACCCACTCCTTGGGGCAGTAATCAAAATAAAACTCAGATAGCTTATCGTTTTATGTTCTCATGAAAAAAAATATAAATTTGAAATATAACTTTTGAAAAACATGACATTTTAGTCATTTTATGTAATGGAGTGAATGGAGGAGTAGTCCTTGCCTTTCATAACTATGCCTTCACATATGTGACAATTTGAAGTCTCCATGAATGCAGTGATTACCAATTTTTTACAAATTTTAAAAGTTTATAAGTTTATTATTGGTTGTCCTATATCAATCAAACTTTTATCTATCAACTTGTCTATTTTTTATATTTTTCCTCTAAAAACAAGTGTTTATTTGAGTTGGATTCCCTTTCAAGAACCGTTTTGGTTGAAACCATTAAAGGTCCATTATGCAGCTTATAGGGCTATCAGTAGCGTGGAAAATCCCGAGAGTTTTAAATTGTCCATGATACAACCTTCTAGGTGTTTTTTACACCTTCAAACATTCAAGAGGTTGTATAAAGAAACAGAAAGGGTTCCCTTACGAAGAACAAAATTGGTTCTAAAGAAAACCCGTTTCTTCATAATTCTTTACAAGGAACAAAAAAAAATCAATTTCTAAAATTTCACAGAGAGTATACTGGACACAAAAAGATTTGAACAAATGATGAAAAGATTGTTAATTATATAAATGATCATTGTTTACAAAACATCACGTCATCACGGTCTAGACGTTTGGAATTTAACGTAATGATATCATATAAACTTTATTTATCTTCCCCCTAAAAGCTTTGTTAAAGAAGTAACTCGTATCAGGTACCTGTAAAACTCTCACCTAAACGTGCACCCACACTCATTCACTTCACCTCGCCCTTTTTACCCTTTCTGCTTTTGTCTTAACATTTTAAATAATAAATGACATTACTTTTACAATATAAACCCGTGATTGTTTCTCTCACTGTTGTCATGTAGCTCACTCCAACTCGGTTGCTATTCTCTCATGCAGTTTGCTTCCGATAGCTGCCGACTGCATTCCTTATCTCTTTTTTATTGCTTAAAGTGGCGTACCGTGGGTCTCGGCATTGGGGGCATGAGCAAAAATTTAGTGGGCACGCGAAGCACACTCAATTATCAGGAAGGCTTGTACTGACATGAGAAATTTTAAGGATTGTGGCATTAAACGGATATGTATCTCATTGATCAATCAATGTGAGCTCGAAGCGCGAGCTGAATTTAGACCTAAAAAGAGACATTATAAACAAATGTTTATAGTCATGACACATACCTGTCTCACTACACAAACAATGCGAGCGCGAAGCGCAGGCTGATTATTTTTTGCATATATTGAACCCAAGCAGGGACAATTTAAGGACTTATTTTTAGAAATTATGAAGTGCATCTGACCATAACCATCTAATGCGACCGCCAAGCACTTGCTTATTTCGTCAGAATTATTTTTAAAAAACATGAAGCACTTTTTGTAGTCATTGTAGCCATGAACATGATAATTCAAATATTGCGAGCGCGAAGCGCCAGCTGAAAATTTCTGAAATTCAAACCTGAAGAGGCATTCTAAATGCTTGCTCGTAGGAATTAACGAAGACCATAAGCATTTGATTATACAAATGAAGAGCTCGCTTGCAAAAGGGGTTAGGTATTTTTTTCATCAAATTTGATTGTTTTTTGGTCTTAACGTATAGCTCTATAAGATGATACCGCAGAAAGTTAAAGTTCCCATTGAAAAGTGATCTCTTTTATTAAAAAGGGGCTAGGTCCATTTCAGTTTAGTTGCAAAAGGGGTTAGGTCCACACAGAATCATTTTTTGAAAAGAATATTTAAAAAAATATGAAGACAGGAAGATTTATTTTATGCCCAATGTAATGTTCTCAAGGTAGGATATCGTGAAAATTTAATTTCGCATAACAATATTGCAATATGGGAGAATAAAAAAAAATATTTTCTTGGAGCGGACCTAACCCCTTTCGCAAACAAACTCTCGTGAAGAGCTCATTTGTCAACAGGGGTTTGGTCCATTGTTCATAAATTTTATTGTTTTCCGTCTCAAAACCTTTATATTTTTATTCGCTCTGATGAAAACAAGGAGAATATTAAATTGATATGAAAACGTGAATAACAGAATTCATTTCAGTTTACTTGCAAAAGGTGTTAGGTCCTCAGTGATAATTTTTTTAAAGAATATATCGAAAAAAATGAAGAGAGGTAGATTTATTTTATACCCAATTTTATGTTAACATGATAGGATAGTGCACCATGACAATTTAGTTTCTCATAAGAAAATTGCAGTAAGTGAGAATAAAAGAACATGTTTTTTCTCGGATTGGTCCAAAGTGGAACTAACCCCTTTTGCAACTAAACTCTTCAAATGATGCAAGTGCGGAGCGCGAGCTGAAAATTTTCGATATTTAGACTAGAAAATTGACATTTTAAGAATTTGTTTTTAGGAATTCATGAAGAGCTAACATATCGCACCAATCCACTAACGGAAACGTACATGTATAACATATTTGTTTTTATATTTTGAGGACAATGACCTTTAGAGGTCAGCAGAGGTCAAATATGACCTGCATCCTAATTTTAAAATGAAGCCTATGTAAGATATAACACTGGTAAACGTTAAATGCTTTAATCATAATTCTTTAAGGTCCTATAATAGGACCAGTGCTGGTACTTTTACCAATAATCATGGAAAGTTCTCGCGATGGCTGCCATCTTTCCGCGACATGGGTTTTTCTCGACTTTTAGTTTGTCATTTTGGAGACCTCATGGAAATGCATTACAATATCTACATGCTGAAATAAAATGTTGCAACTTTACACGAGAGGCATATTTGTCATAAACCAATGATGCTAAGTGTCAATATTCTACATCTAGTATGTTTAGGTCATTGACCTTTGTCAGAGGTCGGGGGTCAAAATGTATGTTACACAAATTTTATTCTAGAATATCAAGATTACCCGAAAGTCAATATTGAATAATTTTGTTTGCATCATAACAATATTTATCAAGAACTGATGATGCAAAACGTCACTTTTCTGATATTTTGAGGTCATTGACCTCTAAAGGTCAGCTTACATGTAAGTCAAGTCTGACTTGTATTCTAATAGTAGAATAAAGCCTATGGTAATATATACATGTAACACGTTTAATATCTTAATCATAACTTTTAAAAGTGCTATGATTAGACCAGTGGTTTTACTACTATTAATAATCATGAAAAGTTCTCACGATGTCCGCCATTTTGGATTTATACAAATTAGACGTCCTACACCACTTGGATTTTTCTGGACTGTTAGTATGTTTTTTGGAGACTTCATTGAAATGTATTGCGGTGAAAAAAATACAATAATACAGATACAATTCATTTGAGGTCAAACCTTATTTTTCCTGGACTAAAAAAGAGATCAGGGCTTGTTCAAGCATTCACAATGGTTATATTTTTATTGTCCTCTGATGGGAACACTTTTCTATACAACTGCAGTAGGTAGGCGGCACTACCGAATCTCAATAATATCGAAAGCAAGCAGTTAGAAACTTCAACGAGCCAAATTTAACGTGTTTTTTTTGTCTTCGTTTATGCAATGTAAATTTGAGCCTAGAACTCAATACATAGAATATCTTTATTAAATCATGTAGAAACAACTTTTCAACATAAATACATGTATATTGAATATTTATTTGTTTTGTGTATTCTTTATTCAGTAAATGAAGAATATACAATGAATATGTAACACATCATTTAATTTATGATATGTAGTAGAAACAAAGATTTTGAGTGACGGGCAGGAATGGGTAATTAGGGCAATAAACCTTCTGTAGCACTGTATTATTACTCACAGAACGATCATGAATAATAAATGTATTTAAATATTAAGTATTTCTATGTGCCTCCACAGAATGAATCATTCATGATCTAAAAATCTAAAAATTTATCCACAATTTATATAAAAATCGATCTTACCAAAAGCATCATATCTAGTTAGTCTATACATGTTTAAATGAATATGAATTACGAATTAAAAGAATCACAAAACATTAAACAATATGGAGTATAAACGATTTCTGCGAGGCAAAATAAACCTGAATAATAACAGATAATAGTTCTTGTTCTGATTCTTCCTATTAAATCATCGGGTCGTAGGATCGAATCTTACCTCAGGCGTTATTTTCACTCAGCAATATAAACATAAATTAAAAATTAAAAATAATCACAAGACAATAAGCAATATAGAGTATGCGAAAAAAAATTCACCGAGTCTACATAAACCTGGATGATAACAGAGACTAGTAGTCATGGCAGTGGTTCTGATTCTTCCTTGTCAATTATCAGGTCGTAGTATCGAATCCAATTCCAGGGCTAAATCCAGGCGTCATTTACACTCATCAATTATTTATCAACAACACCCATGATGTTTGTTAGGGACAATAAGCACTTAGTAACCAGTATGTTACACACGTCATAAACACGCCAATCTTGCAGCAACATTCTTCCCCTTCTTGACCTTTAAAAAAAAGTACATGACATTGTACACTTGTTAGAAAATACAGTATGTATACATGCGATCATGTCCAACTTTATAGTTGTTATTGGGCATTTTCTTTAAAAGCATACTTAGAATACAAATCCATTGATTAGATATCTATGCAGTATACTACACGTTGCCTCAACAGCAAAAATTTGTATTTCTGCTGGCTAGAACTCGATTAATCAACTATATTTAACATCGGAACTGGGCCTCGGAATAGTAAAATTTACAACGTTAAAACATGTTTATACTGTAACACAAGTACTTTAACTTAGTGGAAGATTAATGTAACCTCTTGATGATCAATATATGATAATACCCGGAGCAGACAGAGTCTTAAACACTTTTTTAACAAACTATATACAAATTTAATAAACTTGCGTTGTAAGGTTATAACCATACAAATATATATACGACATTGTGCCACGTGCCCTTGTAGACTTCAAACATAAGAACTAGAACTATCAATGTAGGTTACCAATGCCCCACCTGTATGTCGTTACCATGTCAACAGTTTCCAACACATGAACATAATATCTGTACTATTCTTACCTCAAGACTAATGTGTGAGATACATATCATGAAAATTGCTTATAAACTGATGAAGTAGTACAATTTTTTTGGCAATTTTTTTTAAATATGGCATATGTATTTACCACGGCAACATGTTTTGTGACTTATGGAAGCATTATTTCCTGCACATTCTTACCTCGAGACCAATGAGTGAGCCATATTTCATTTCATTTCAAACTTCGTTTGGCGGGGCATACCAAAACACTACAGTGATGCAATACAATGCACAAAAAGAACAATGAACAAATAATGTAACCACGTTATGTAATATAGTATTTACACAATATACAGACATCACTTTTAAACTATTTACATCAGATACTATGTGATTTGATCCAAATACAGTAACAAGCAATATTGAGAGTTTGTAGAGATTGTTGAACATAATCCGTTTTTTTAATTCAACCTTATACTGTTAAAGCGAACCATTTATGATTACCCATCTTTTCCTGCACGCCAGTTTAAGGTTTACCATGCAATTTTGTCACGTACTTCGCATTCATTTTACTGCCCTGTATTGACAAAAATGGTTATCCTGATCTCTTTTGTGTTATTTCTCTTTAATTTTGTATAATAACGTTTTTCCTTTTTCTGATTTTTTTTTATTATTCATACTATTTACAACAATATTTCAAAAAAAAGATGCACTGTACAATAATAATAATAATAATAATAGACATTTATATAGCGCCATCTATCTAGAAATATTCTATTCCGAGGCACGATGTCGTTATTATTACCCCGGCTTTAGCTCGAGCTGCCTTTCAGCGCTCATGCATTCAATCTCTCTACAAACTTTTTTGACAGCATCCTCCATTCATAACCAGTTTGTATGATTGTACTTAAATATATTTAATGTATTTGCTTATTATGTCAAGATGAACAAAATATTACATGCCATCGCGGGAAATGGAATGGAGTGATATGAAAAATTAAATGAAATTATGATATGATAGAAACTCATCAGATTTTGTTTTTGTTTGGTCATCCCCTAAATATCTACAGTACACAACATGCTACAAAACAAGACATCGAACCAATGATGTAATGAGCAATATAAAATTATAATTTGTTTTTTAATAAACATATTAGGAAGTTTGCATTTCTCTGCTTAGATTACGTTTGGTACAAATCATGTAGTTACCCTATTTACAGACGATTCAACTTCATATCCAACATTATAATAATTGCTTGTTTCTAAACAAGATAATAACAATGTAAAAGTTCAATGAAATGTAACTCTTTAAACAAAAATAGAATAATAAGTATCGTATCAGGCATTAGAATTAATTATGTCATATTCAAGGTTGTAACTGCTCGGTAAGAATGAAATATCTAATAGAACTATGACAATATTCGATCAAATACAACCCTCCATGGTAGAGGACGGTCTTAAAGCTGCAGTGGTTATGTTTGGGTATCTTTTTATCTTCGAGTCTTTGAATCGGTTGGTCACAAAACAATTTAAGGACCCGTCCACCACCAGAAAGATAAATTTGAATGAAATTGGGGACGCAAAACAAGTGTAACAAGCGAAATTTCTTCAAAATCGGATGTGAAATATGGACCGACGTTTTCAGTACCGAATTGTGACGTCACGGTGTCATGGCAATGAACCGGTTGGTTCTAAACAGAGTCGCAGCTGACAATCGTTTATACACATTCTAATTTTGAAAAATGATGATGTGTTTGTCCCTGGTTGTTACCATTATTGTGAGGTTGATGAAATTCCGATAGCAACCTTCTTTTCCTGAGAAACACGTGCTTTGTGATATGAACAGTTTGCAATACTTCCGGGTTCACTTGTTTAGAACCAGGCAGCCATGGCACCATGGCAACCGACGTCATCGCTTCAGTAAGCTATAAAAGTTTAATAAGTTATACACTTTTTAAAGAGTCTCGCTTATATCCACAATACAGTTATACATCCATGCAGTATTATCCAATGCATGGACTTTTTACATAAGGATATCAATTGTCACTGAATCACCATAGATTGCAACAATGGCACATAGCATACAGGAATACTTGATAATGAAACACAACAGGAATAATGAGTCGGTTATTGTATCAATTCTTCATTTGCATAACGACCAGAATACCAGAATGCGCATACCTCCCCCTCCCTGAGTATTATGCAGGGTCTGCGTAAGCGGGGGCGGTGAGGGAGGGGCGGGCTTCAACCCCCTAACAAAATCATTCCGTGGCCAATGTTGCTGAATTTCATTCGGCTTATTTGTTTTCTACTTTCATCCTACCATGTTCCGCCGTCAATTCGGCCTTGAGGTGAAAGAAGCAGTTCGTGATTAGACATTGATATTGCACAAACTGCATGCGCAGAAGATGAAAAATCACTAAAATCCTAAGAAATAAATGTACAGTTCTGGTTAACCCTATGCATATTTCAAGATAGACACAATATTGTGATTGATTGCCTTATATTTATTATCCCATTTTTATTTTTCATCCTAATATTCAAGAAATGCATGGATCATATTATGTAGAGAGTGTTTATCTCTTAATTTGATTGAGGTCATTATGTGCGTCCGGAAGTCAGCGGATAAAATGATTATATAATTTATTCACAAAATCGGCTGCTTCCTAATTTTGCTGCTTCAAATCTAAAGCATGTTGACTGAAAAGCATTCTCTAACACAGGGCATCAGCCAACATAACTAAAACCAGTAAAGTTGTGCTTTGAAAATAATGAGATACGCCTTGGTATTCGCTATTGTCAAAATACCTGTATGTTCTCATTAAGATGCACATTATCATTGGGCGGCGGATCTCGTTCGATCAAAGAAAAGATAGCGTTGAATGTCTAATAGGTCCATGATTTAACCGACACATTAACAAATGGTTGAGGTGTGGGATCTTCATTATCAGTAAATCTGTTCCAATTATGGTACTCCGAAATGAAATAACTCATGGCTTCTTGTTGGCTGCCATCCTTAAATATTAAGCTCGTCTGATTCATGACCTTGATGCCGCAACTTCAACTCCAAAAGTTCTCACTGTATAGTGGTGTGTGAGAGAAGATAGAGAAATATACACATATTAATAAGGTTGTTGTGTATTGGGAATAAGAAAAAGACTAATAATACAATGAGAAAAAGGAGAAAGAGAAGTCAAGGAGTAAGACAAAGAGAGATTCGCATGTAATACAGTCTGAGAGAGATGGGGAGAGTGAAAGAAACAAATAGCAAGGGAGAGGGCGCTTCCGCTCAAGGGGGGGGGGTATTAAACAGATATCGTAATATTCAGTTCAATTGAGTATTCGAATATTTAAAAAACAAGTCCATGCTTGTGAGGTCATTTCGAGAAATTCGGGAAAAAAATTTTTTTTTTTTATTTGGGCAATTGATGTATATTTTGTGAAAATACATCACAAAACATCATTAAAAAAATTTAAGTTTACATTTTATGAGCATTAATATTCACGTTACTTGCGGGCGGGGCATTTTGTCTGGTGGACTTTGGTCGCTTTAAGAATCATATGGAGTTGGGTCATTAGATTTAGATTTAGTAAAGGAATGAAAGAGGTCGCTATGATATGAATATTAGAAAAGCCCATGTCCTGGACTTGGGCTTTTCTGACACTCATACCATATTTTTCTCCTTTATTTAAAACATTTCTGACATGATATCAGATTTATCATTTAAGAACAAGATGATTCATTGTATAAGGAACGATTTCCCATATGTAACTCAATTTTGCCAAAAATTGGACTTGGGCTTTTTTTTATCCAGATACTCAATTTAATTCTTAATATCCCATATCCATTCGAAACATAATACAAAAAATATAAATCAGATACAATTTTACAGATGAACATTTTTACTTCGTTAAAAAAATAACATTGAGGATACATGGAAATGAGGGGGGGGGGGTACACTAAAAGCAAAGCTTATCAAGCGTGTATCCTCTTTGGAAATGAAAATAGATATATATTAAATTATTCATATATGCGTATATATTATAAAGGGAAAAAAGAGGAGGAACAAAAAGGTGGAAATCAGATTTATGTAAACATATTTCAAATCACTGACCAAATGCAAAGCTATTCACACAAAGAGATCTCCGCTATGAAGGATATATTGCGCATTAGACAGAAAAAAGAAACGACGAGAGAAGGAACGACAAAACATAGAAGACAAGACATAACAAGATGCAAGCCAAGACAGGATACGAACATAATAAGTAAATACGTAAATAAGAAAATAACGGAGGAAAAGTCAGAAGATTGGGGATTATTTTAATTAGGAAAGGTTATTGTCGATTTAGCGTATGCATAGTGTTAGTAAATCAGCGTGTACCACGCTGAGACGGCACTCATTAATAAGTTCACAACGTCATCGGATAAATATATTTCATCACTGTCGTACAAAATCATATTCGATTTTCAGTTACCGCAATGTAAGCTAACGATGTATTCTTTGCATCATCAGATCATAGAGCTATTAATAGCTCCATGATCAGATGGTCTCGTTATTATTATTTTCTTGTGGCCAAGTTCTATGTTGAATGGTCATTTAGGTTCATGAAAATTTCAACTATGTCTAAATTATTATGATAATGTAAGAAAATAGCGGGAGCCATGCCAGGGGTAAAAGAAATTGGTTTCTTCAGCTGATTCCAGGTATTTGTTTGGCCATTGATTTTCAGTTCATATTTTTATTCCTGTCAAAAAAAAGTATGGGAGATCATCTTAATTTAAACTCTTTTAAAAACTCTAAACTTAAGTCAGCTCGTGTTATGTTTGACCCCCCCCCCCCCCCCGCCGAATGCAGACTTACAATATGATTTCTCTGCTAAAGACTACGCGACCCAAAACACATATATTGCTTCAATATAAATATTCGAAGGCATACTTTCTATCTAAATATTTAATATATATTACAAGGAGAATAGATGGAAGAGCACAATGCAAGCATAAGATTTATTTTGCATACTATTTGGTTCTATATCTGAAAAAATGCAATGATGCTCGCCATATATCATGGCCAATTGTAAATGGAGACAGAAAATTCGTACATGAGAAACAAAGACGGAAAATAAAAACACCTAGCTAATTCCTCTGTATAAGAAACTTGAATATGTTGAAAAAGTGAAATGTTTGATAAAACGAGGTCTTATGACTTACCCAACTGGTTTGCCATGTTCTATCTCGACCTTTACCTTATGTTCATCATCGGAATCAATACTAGAACAATCTAATCTCTCATCAGTCCCACATCGTATGAATCTAATAGTATAAACATGTAGAGAAGAAATATTTTGTTTATTTTATATGAGGGAAGGCTGGTGTTTGGTGGGTCTGCTCTGGGAACGCAAAGTAAAAACACCGGCAAAGGCGGAGACAAAACTGATAAGTTCAATTATTTGTTGCAGGGATTAGATTGTAACTACAAGGAAACTAGATTTACAACAAATGAAATCAAATCAGACTGAAATAAAATGTTAGAGCAGGTATTGTCGTCCTTGACTAGAAGCGCGCTTCCCCATGCATGCCCATTGCCCATGAACAGAAAGTGAAATGTAAGACAACAAAACATTTCGGTAATTCATGTATGAAAACATTTAGTAGGATCTTAACTGTCAAAATGTCAAATTATAATAATCATGTCAATACGTGGGGTTGCACATTTTAGACAGACATGCCACAGAGGGATTTAATTTTAAAGTATCATAGCTTTTATCTCTATGGTAAAGAGCAGCGTGGCATACTAATAACGCATTTTCGTTTGCTTCTCTATGATGAGCATTTATTTTACGTTATACATGCGCTGTATATGCATGATGTATTACATTAAAAAGTAACATTGTCACGGAGTTCCAAACAGAGGTTCTTATTATAATTTCAGCAAAACACCTATTCTCCACAATAAAGAACCAAACTTTGGAAAATTGAAAATAGTGTACCTATCAACCGATAAACGCTTATCATGGACCAACAGAGTATTAAAATAAACTGAATATATCATACCTTAGGGTCCTCAGATGTTTGAGGTCGTCCGATGATCTGAAAGCTTGAATGATGCCTCTTATCTTATTGTTACCAATGTCGAGATCTGTGAATGTGACCTTGACAAGCTGAGATGAGACCTTGTGGAGAGCATTGGGTAGTGAGGTGTGATCATCGTGGAGAGAAGCCGGTTCATCAGCATACTCATGTGTTTGAATGGTGAGCTCTGTCACTGCTGGTAGATGGATCCTCTGGATGACGTCACATCCGATCGTGACCCGTACCTGTATGGTGATCCTCTTCACATTGTCAAACATCGATCCACAATCCTGCCATTCTTCTAGTGTATAATCAGTAACGGTCAGATCAGTCACATTTGAGCTCGTGTTGCAGTCATCCTTTAATTGATGAAAAAAATAATAAAGTGAACGAAAGTGATGACAAGACATCATACTAGTGGAAACATTATATTTATAACCATCCATATCGACTGACAATATATAAGCATACGTATATGAAAGTATAATTCATACATTGCCAATAAATGAAAATTGTGTACATGCCGTGCAAATAAATAATTAAGACAGATTAATTATTTATAGACAAGGTCATGTAAAATGAACAATATAATTTACACAATGGAGGAGAGAATGAAGAGAGAGAGAGAGAGAGAAATTATTAAAAACGCTAAAGATGACAAATTATCAATAACAAATCACCAATGAAGTGTTTTCTTTACTACGTTTGTATTATTGTCAGTTTAATCATAATTAAAAAAACAAATGCATTAAGATTGATTTCTAGTAACTTTTCCTGCACCCTATTTCGAATTTGAAGGCTAAACTCACTTATAAACTAACATGTCTTGCAAATTATTTCATGAATACGAACAGCGAACCAATAATTGCACATAAAATAAAACGAGACAAATGAAAGAAATAGCATAGCACTGATGATTTCATAAAAATTTGATTTAAAATTAGAAGCTTATGGCATAGATTTTTTTTACAAAACACACTATGCGTAGCATACCGATATGCAAACGAGATAGTCGATGCTCCTAATTCACTATCCATTTCGTAATTTCTCGTTATAATTAAACAATATTTTTTTACAGTACAGAGACTCTACATCAAAGCACAATGACGTTACAAAAATGACAATTTACCTTCATTAGAGACAAATTTTGTTTTACATGAGGAGAAGTATATCAAAATACAATTGTAAGTGGGTGACTTCTTTGGTTTCCTCATCTGCTTGATAATTAAAATGTGTACATAACTATTTTATGAATTTGAGCAAAATCTCATTTGACATCCAGTTTTTTAAACAAACTAGAAAGCTCGTTTGATTT
Organism: Lytechinus variegatus; assembly: GCF_018143015.1. NCBI lineage: Eukaryota > Metazoa > Echinodermata > Echinoidea > Temnopleuroida > Toxopneustidae > Lytechinus > Lytechinus variegatus. The sequence continues at coordinate 56,564,643 of NC_054743.1, forward strand.
TTATTTTCATTCAATGTAACCCTTCGAAGTGCAGTAAAATGGTATGCGGGCTCGGTATGGCTAGAAAACATAACGCATTTCTCTTCCACACCCTAGTACATTCATCAGTGCAATCACAATCTGTGGCTGAAAGAACTAAATATTTTGAGTTGGCCGAGCGTGGAAAGAGAGGCAAAAAAAAAAACCAACGATAGATTGAAAGCAGCGAATAAATTTGTTTGCCTTTGTAATAAAGGAGCAATCATGTTGTGATTTTCATCTGTAATCCGATGTTCTTTTATTGCTATGCCGACGAATACATCTACATCTCTTTTTGAGCCTGATATGCCCCCTAGTGTACAATGTATCAAGATTGTAGTTTAATCATAACAGCTGAAATCAAAATTAGAATAAAAAAATAAACAAATCTAATTCACAGATCCCAATACAGAGGTAAGAAAACGAGAAATTGATTTATATAGAGAAGGACCAGAACGAAAATGTCACGCACCACATTTTGGGAAAATTTATCCTGCTAAAATATCCCGCATAACACACCTTTTTTTAATCTGCTAAGTGTTAAACCTTAATGTGCATTACGAAGTGTAAGTGTTATATATCCGAAAGTCAATTTAGATAACAACTTTGCGTAATTGGGTAAAACTTACAGGCCTATTCGTCATGTGATACATATTTATCATGAATATACTAGTAATGTAGACGAGGTTAATGGGTCAATCAATTTTAATACTCGATAAGTTTTCAAAAGAAATTTAGCTTTGATAAAATGCTGTCCAAACCTCCGAAATTGTAAGTTTTCCATTGCATAAAAAGCCCTCATCAAAACACAATAAGATTCGAAAATTAATAGGAAAAAACACATATATCTGATTGCATTATGCTTAAAAACATCAGTTCATTATGTATCATTTGGTAGAGCTCAAGAATCAAATAAGGGGGCACTAATCCCTTACTTGTTTGTTCTATATTCTTGAACGAAAATGTAAACAATGGCCGAAAGACTTATACAATTGGTTCATGGCTACTGTTAACTATTAATTGACAATTGATATATTAACAATTCAGTATAGATATGAACAATATCGATTTGAACAGTTAATCATAGCCTCATTAGAGATGATGTCAATAGAATGAGTATTATTTAAAAATATTAAAACTTGTATGGCTTGTTTGTACTACATTTTTCATGTAAAACCTCCTAACAGATATTACCTTTATAGTTGATGCCATCGACAATGCTGTTGAGTAGAAGTCACCATGATACTGACCGCAGAGTTTGAGGTTCTTCAGGTGATTCATCTTACAGATGAACTGAGCGAGATCACGTGATGCAGACGGACGTTTACTGAGATTCTCATTGTGATGAAGAATTTCAATCTGATAGAATGGTAACATAAAGATGGAATCAAGGTTACTGTACATTAACACATACACAGAAATGGGGATATAAAAATCAAATCTAGCATGAATACTATTCACGAAACAACACGCCAATCTCATGAATCTAGTATGGCTGCAATCATGGTAATAAACATTGTTATCATAATCATGATAATAAAAAATCTTAATGGAAATTGCGTTTTGCATATCTGCTTACATTCCACACTCCGTATTTTTGAAAGTATCGGCCCGATTATTAATTGAAAATACACAATAAAAACTTAAGGTGAAAAATATAGTCGTTTTAGTCAGATTTTAGGTTTTTATAAATAGAATTATTCATTTAATTTCAAGAATTGCAAGTGCTATATGAAACACAGTAGCACCAATCAAACCAAGTTGTTGAATAAAATGTTCATAAAACTCTATAATCAACTGAACTAAGAAAGGTGCTACTTTAATACCTGAAACATACTTGAAAGAATGAAATAAGATTTACAAGAATAACAATTCAGTAAAGATATGTACAATTTCACCTTATATGAGGCATCATAGCCCAATTAGACAAATTAATGGCAGCCGAATGAGGAGCATGAACAAAAATCAGAACTTGTATGGTTTGCTTGTAAGTTCGACTTTTTACATGTAAAAACCTACTAACATATATTACCTTTGCAGTTGATGCCATCGATGATGATGTTGAGAAGAAGTCATCATGATACTGACCGTAGTAGAGTGCGAGGTTCTTCAGATGATTCATCTTACAGATGAATTGAGCGAAATCACGTGATGCAGACGGACGTTCACTGAGATTCTCATTGTGATGAAGAATCTCAATCTGATATAATAGTAACATAAAGATGAAATAAAGGTTACTGTACATTAATCCGTAGACAGAAATGTGAATATAAAAATCCAAGTTATCATGAATATCACCCAGGAAACAACACACCAATCTAGTATGGCTGTAATCATGGTAATACAAAGTGATATCATAATATAAAATCTTAATCGAAATCGTGTTTTGCATATCTGCTAACATACCACACTCCGTATTTTTGAAAGTATCGGCCCGATTATTAACTGAAAATACACAATAAATACTTAAGGTGAAATATATAAACCTTTTAATCAGATGAAACAAATGTTTGGTTATAGCACAATAACTTGGTGGGTTTATGAGTTAATAACATTCAAAATGTTTACAAATGATTTTAGGTTTTGATAAATAGATTTATTCATTTAATTTCAAGAATTGCAAGTGGTTTATTGAACACAATAGCACCAATGAAACCGAATTGTTGAATAAAATTTTCATGTTACTCTATAATGAATTGTAATAAGAGGTGTGCTACTTGAATACCCAAAACATTTTTGAAAGAATCAAATAAGAATAACAAGAATATTAATTCAGTAAAAATATGTAAAATGTCGCCACAAATTAATGGCCACAGAATGAGCATGAACAAAAATCAGAACTTGTATGGTTTACTTGTAAGTGCTACTTTCTATACATGTAATAACCTCCTAACATATATTACCTGAGTAGTTGATGCCATTGACGATGATGTTGAGTAGAAGTCATCATGATAGCAACCGTCAAGTGAGAGGCTCTTCAGATGATTCATCTTACAGATGAACTGAGCGAGATCACGTGATGCAGACGGACGTTCACTGAGATTCTCTCTGTGATGAAGAATCTCAATCTGATATAATATTAACATAAATATGAAATCACGGTTACAGTACATTAATCGGTAGACAGAAATGTGAATATAAAAATCCAAGTTATCATGAATATCACCCAGGAAACAACACACCAATCTAGTATGGCTGTAATCATTGCAATACAAAGTGATATCATAATATAAAATCTTAATCGAAATCGTGTTTTGCATAGCTGCTAACATACCACACTCCGTATTTATGAAAGTGTCGGCCCGATTATTAACTGAAAATACACAATAAATACTTAAGGTGAAATATATAGTCCTTTTAATCAGATGAAACAAATGTTTGGTTATAGCACAATAACTTGGTGGGTTTATGAGTTAATGACATTCAAAATGTTTACAAATGATTTTAGGTTTTGATAAATAGATTTATTCATTTAATTTCAAGAATTGCAAGTGGTTTATTGAACACAATAGCACCAATGAAACCGAATTGTTGAATAAAATTTTCATGTTACTCTATAATGAATTGTAATAAGAGGTGTGCTACTTGAATACCCAAAACATTTTTGAAAGAATCAAATAAGAATAACAAGAATATTAATTCAGTAAAGATATGTAAAACGTCGCTACATACACTCTAAAAACAGTCTAGTCAAATAATTAACTAGATTTCTCAGTCAAGTGAAATTAACTTGAAAATCAGTCAATTTCTAGTTAATTTGCTCCCTTTTACTATAATGTCTGTCATCGACGAATAACTAAGTGAAGTAGTTACGTTTGACGGGTTTTCTATAATGCGCTCAGGGGAACAAGCGCGGTCGCTTATTGGTCGATTCCGAGATCGCGCGATGGTACGGTTCGAGTAAAAAGTACCGGTTGCTGCTGTAGCTGTGGCCAACTGGATTTTGATGGATGATTTTGTGAGGAAAATGCTGGTGGAATGGGGGATGGAGGAGTTAATACACACTTTCAAGGGTGAGTTTGAACTGTATTAGTTCTAATCTAGATCTAATCTAGGTCTAGATCTAGAGATCTATTCTAGATCTAGTCTAGTTCGACTTCTAGATCTAGCATATCAAGTCAATGCCCAGCGGCGCACGCACAGTCGCACAAGCGCAGCCCGGCCCGGCTAGCGCTAGGGCTATAGCCTAGATACGATAGGGCACGGCGGCCGTGACCCCTGCCTGCTGCACTGCATATTAGGTACAGTACGCGCCTGGCCCGAATATGACAACTTTTGCCATTATTGGCTTGTGGTCTGATCGACTCATGTTTATTTAAAGCTAAAACGCGAACGCAAAGTTTGACCAATGAACATAATTTTTAGTTTTACATCATCGTAAAGCTTGGAAAAAACTGCACAATGACTCATGGGAACTAAGTAAGCTGTACGATACCATCAAGCGAAATTGGAACGAGGGGAAATCGTTTGTGGTGACATAAAGTAGGATTTTACGTTGAGTTTCATCCTATTTTGATATGAAAGGGGTGTTTTTGACCCCAAAACGCGAATGCAATTAACATCTTTGCAAAAATTTCAATTATTTAATGGAAATAATATGATATCATCAGCATTGTAATCATTGGAACTAGGGATAAAAGTGGGAACTTTTTTCAGGAATGACAAAACTGTTAACAAAACATGAAATTTCCAATGGTATTTCCATAGAGTGGTAGACACGCGCGGAAAGCACGCGCAGTTGTGTCCCGTAGGATTCGATATGATTTAGATCTAGTTTAGGGTCTAGGCCTACTCTAACGTTTAAGACTCTAGATCTAGAATCTACTCCAGATGATCTAGTAGATTTAACTTAAGCCAAAAGGGCTTAGGCCAGGCCTAGAAATCAATCTAATATAGGAGAGCTGCTAAGTATAAGTTTAGGCCTATCCTAGGCTAGACCAAACATATATAGCCTAGGCCGATCTAGGCCTGTGTTGCATTGCATTATGGTAGTTGGTACTCTGTGTGTACATACGTCTGTGCCCACCGGGTGTGTTTGTGCATTGTGTTTGTGTTATCGGCCAGATCACATGATGAAGGTCAAAAGTCATTTTTAGGGTCAATGAACTTGGACTGAGGTTTTTTTTTTGAAATGTCATAACTTTAAAAGTCTTTAAGGCCTTTTTCATGATACTTGAATAAAAGGTTATTCAAGTATCTTGCATCAGTGTCAGGTCACATGATCAAGGTTACAGGTCATTTTGGGTAAATGAACACACATTAGCCATCAAAGTCAGCACTGCTGCTATAATGCATTGCGTGATGCAGGCGAGCATGCCAAAGCAAAGGCGTTCCAATTGTTTTGTAAAAGAGCAGAGAAAATATTGGTGAAGGTTTGAGAAAAATCTAATAAAGATTAAGAATGTTATTTAGAATTCAAAGTTTTGTAAATGCATGAATTTTAATATTTTTATGTTCCTGATTTAAAATTCTATTCATGATTAGGTGTGAAATGATTTGTCTATTGTACATACCGGTATATGTTTTTATTATAGGATGTCAGAGCTATCCTGATGGACTCTTTTAACGGAGAGAACTTTGTGAAGGAAATGGATAATGGAATGCTTTCTGTACAATCTCGCATAAAGGTTGTGCGAATCCTGGTGTCTTGGTTAATACAAGAATTTACAAGCAAGTAAGTGTCCTTCAAATCAAGTGTCTTTCCTTTTTATGGCATATTAAACCTTCCAAAACAAATTTACACTTAATGAAAAAAGGACTGATTACATACATAACATGGATTTCGGTTCATCAATATGTTACTTAACCACACAAAAACCACCAAAAATGTCAATCGCTAAACAAATGCCGGTACATTTTCATATTGTAAAAGAACATTTTTGACAAGTCTTCACTGACCTATCATGTGAAGACTATGTTTCAATTACGTGCTGCACCAAAGAATTAATTTTTCGTGTTTTCCCTTGAAATTCATGACTTTTCTTTATTAAATACAGCCTGTATATTAATATAATAGAAATATTAAACTAATCAAATATTAAGAAATTTAGCTATTTTAAATCAACAGAGTCATATGAAACCCACTTGAAATGTACAGTGTACATGTATATTAAAAACAAGAGAAACAAGAGAAAAAAATCGAAGTGATATGGAATCGAGCCACAAACAATTGGGAAAATTAAAGGCCTGGTCACACCGTCCGAGCGTTGTTGGAGCGGAGAGAAAAAAAATCATCACCGCTCGCTACCGTTCACCATTTTCGATTTCGATTGTTTTTTTTTTTATTTTTTCCCAAATTTTGAGAGCAAAATTCAACCCTCTCTCCCTATACCGCTCCAACAACGCTCGGGCGGTGTGACCAGGGGACCGTTTCATCAACATTTTTGTCTGACAAGTTGGCAGATCTGACATCTTTCCTTGATTATGATTGGCCGAGAGGCACTGTTCCTATGGTAACTGTCGGATAAAATGGGACTTGTCGGATAAAACGTCCGACAAGTCCTTTCATGAAACGCTCCCCAGGTCTTAAAATCATATTGTAGAAAATTTTCAAGTGTTGGTATTGATGAGAATGCAGGTCAAAAATCGCTGAACTGATTTAAGATAAGCAAAAAAAAATTCCATTATTAATTATTCAGGCCACCTACAGATGTCAAGGTCGCTCTAGCCAAGGCGGTGGTGTCGCAATTTCCCAAGCTAAAGGACCTTGAAGGAGTAGGTCATGTGAGTAAAATATGTATTTATGCATTTTATAAAATTAAACGATGTAGATCTACATAGAAATAACGATGGATTTGTATTCTTTGCACAATTCTTGAGGTATGTGCAAAATTTTGTGGCAATCGGTCAGGTCCCAGGGGGGGGGGGCTGAGCCCCCCTCCTCCATATTTAATTGCCTTGAAATAGCCCAGGACAGATAGGGTTATAGGTTGAGTGATGAAAACTAAGCTACTAGTCAAGAAATACATGTAGCTTTATCTTCGTAGTATAATTGTATAGGCAGATTCTCCAGAAATTAAGTTGCGTGGAAGTGTGGATGATAATGAGGATTGCATAATTGTCAATCACAAGAGTAATGAGAGTTAAAGGGATTTTCATTTTTTTTCAGGAAGCATGGTATTCTCCAGCTAGGGAGACTACGGGAGGCATCTGGATATTTGGAATATCGACTTGTAAATGTACGAAAGAGAGGACAAAAAAGTGCACCAATTACATCGGAGCCAAAGTAGACACCAAAAGCCACCATGGCAGACTTAACAGGTAAATTTTAGCGAGCAATAAAGGCTCAAAACATGTTTTGAACATGTATAAATGTTACTGGGTGTACACCGATTTGAATAGTGTTCAGGTACCGCTGAGCCTGTTGAACCTCCACCGATTACCATGTGCAGGCTGCACCAGTATAATCTTAGGCCCTGTAAGGATAATACTGGAGGGGTGCTACAGAGGGAAATGTGCATATGATTTTCCCCCAAGGCATGATCATACTCTTCAACCTAGGGGTAGGGGTTCTTTTATGTTGCTTTCTGCGCCCGGGGGGGGGGGGTAAAAACTATTTTGATTGAGAAAGATTTTGATCTTGGCTCAGCTAGGGCACTGTTTTAGTAGTTATTACACCACTGTGTAAGATACTGTAGTTTTTGGCTGCCAAGTTCTGAAATTTATAAAAGTGCATGTTTGTTTGTATTGCCATTGTGATGAAATCATGTGATATATGTGTAGTTATTTTAAAACTGCTGCTTTTTTCCCCTTTAGTAATCGTAACAAAATGAGTTCATGTTTTGCCAATTTTTCTTTCTGTGGAATTACCCATATTGCTCTTTCCCTTTCAAATTGTAAATAAGTGTATACTAGTAACATTTTATCATTCATTCCAGATTCAGCAGGACTTCAGGATTCTTTATCCAGAGGTTGCAGATAAGCTGTTCTTAGAGTGGCCCAAAATAGCTCCCCTGGTACTGAAGTATGCAGACCTCCATAACCCGACATGGCGGGAATCTTTGACTGTTCCACATCTCGGTAAGAATATTAAAAAAACACATTTTTAATTGAATAATATTTACAACATTGAAGCTGGAATGATGCAAATATAGAAATGATATTTGGAATGGAGAGAAAGAGAGATTTCCAGCAGGAACAAAAAAAAGAAAGGTAAACTAGAACTGCAATCGTATCAGAACAATGTGCATGCATCGACGCCTTTGATTTCCCAGGTTTTTCAATCAATAAGCAATATCAATCTCTGAAAATTTGAGATGTGAAAGAATAGAAACAAGGAAGTTATGGCCATTTTACGATTTTCTGACTTTACATTTCTATAAATATTAAGTTTTTAAAGGAAGACTATTTGAAATTTATTGCATGAAGATGGCACTTTGAAGGGCAGGTTATGTGGCTCAAATGATAGAGCAACTCTCTGACTATCTATAGCAAATTGTTTGAAGTCTGTAGCATGCAGGACAACAGAGATATGAAAGAAGAAAGAATGGTATGCAAATGGACTTGAAATAAACAAAATGGTGGCTGCACGGTCATGCATGAGGGATTTTGGAAAATGAAATTGGAGGTGCACAACAATGGGTCATGGACAACAGGTATACTAAATTTGGAAGGATTTTGGCCTGGGCAGAGCTCACAATTAAGGACCATGTTTTAAATTGGTTGGGGAATTCCATATTATGCATCACCTAATCTTATTTAATTTGTTTTCTTCCTAATTGTGCAGCATCTTCTGACTTGACATGTCCTGCAGCAGAAGTGGAGACCATGGCACTTCTTGCGCTTCCTCAAATCTCGCCTCCAGGAATGAAGAAGGTGGGGAAGCGTAGTATGAGATGCAGCAGGGCAGAATCATCCAAAGCCTTCATCAACATCGGCCCAGTAAGAAAATCAATTTAATGAAATGCAAATTTCTCTAAACATGTTAATTTTTCACTTTTAAAAGTAGCATGGAGTACTGGTCAATGGTGGAACATTTTGATAAAGTTTACTTGGCCTTTGTTTGATTATCAGCAAACAATACTTCATATTTGCACTGTAGTATGGAAACATTTCAACACAAATGTACCAAGTATTTTTAGAATCGTAAGTTAAAACATGCGTGATACGTCAAAAAGTCAGATGTCCCATATATGAATTTCTGTGTTCTGTATCAAAATATAAATTATTATAATTTATTTGGATAATTGTTATGTTACCACTGTTCTACTATTTCCAGCACATCCAATGTGTATCATGCCTTAAATTATTTGCACATTGATAATTTATGTGTATAGTAATGGTTTTAGCAAGGTTCTTTGGAGTTTATTTTATACCGCAAGTATTCCTACATACCTTTAAATTGTCCTTATTATTCATTTAATAATAAGCGTCAATTACTCTACCTAACGTGTTAATTCTCTGCATGGTTCATTTTCAAATATGCATTTTTGCTGTGTTGTTGGAAATGTCCCTACTGTAAACTTTCAAACAGGCATGAATTGACTTGAAGGATCTTTGTATTTCTGGGAGACTTAGTTTGCAAATTGGGTGAGATCCACTTTTTATGGAAATTGAGTTATTGATATAAAGAACATTGTTCAACTGTACCTGTCTTTTGAACAAAAGTTCTGAGCTAATTTTTAGAGCACTTAAGAAGAAATGCATTTCCCGTTTAGTGTAGTCTTGTATCGTCCCGTCTAGTTTGTATCTTTTTATACCATTTTCATTAATTAATGATACTGTAATATTATTTTGGGGAACCTGAATTACAAGCTCCGCTTTCCAAGGTTTCCCCCACAATATACAGCTAGCATTTAAGTTAAAACTGAACTTTCTAAAATTCAATTATACATTATATCTGTGTACTGGACCTTTGTGAACTATTTCAATATTTCTAATTGTTAATTTATTCTATACTCACATTTCTGTTGTAAAATAATTATCTTTGCTGTTATTGTGGAAATAAACGAAATGAAATGAAAAATTTCCTAATTTCACTTTTACTTACATACATGTAGACGCCTGAACAAAATCTGGCAAACAAATGCATTTTTCTCTGAAGTCACAAAAATGGATCAAACCCGTTTTACAAACAAACTTTGAAGATATATTGCGTTGTTCCCAAGACAGGTATTATTAATATTTACTCATTGTTTAAATGGAACTCTTTAAAAAGATCTCACAATTATGCGCCTCTGATCGGGATTTAACAATACTTTGTCCCATGCCTCATTGCAAACACACAAATGAATGAAATTTGTTTTCTTTCAATACCTTCAAATTAGTTTAACAACATTAATGATTTACACATTTTTTTGTCTTGGGATGACATGTGCAAAACGAAAAGAAAAATGAATAACATTTCATATTGTATTTGTCAAATACTCTTAATTGCTTCGTCATGTTATAAGAATTTGTAATTGCTATAATATGATTTGAAAAGTGATAGAGCACCATCATTTTTTCTTTCTTTCAGGTGGGGACAAACCTTCCAGAGTACCTAGAGAACTGCCAGCAAAAGCAACCTTTTGTGCTCGCCCTTGGAGACATCCTCAAGCCAGAGCAAGTGTTCGTTATTTGCGATGGTGCTGCCTTGGAAGCAATGTCCCTCATTCACGGAGCGGACCTTTGCTTTAAGGCCATCTATATATTCTGTGGGTAAATTATCCTTGGGAGGCAGCCAACACTTATGACTTCCTGCAGAAAGTCATTTACAACGCCATCTAGTACCATTTCCCTTAGGCTTACATCTCTAATCTTTTATCATAGAGTCCTAGGCATGGAGTGGTGCAAGAAACTTGCAATTGATTGCAAGTCATTTTCATGTACCGGCCTAATCAATCATTAATCTTACAATCAATTTCAAATTTGCAATTGATTGCTGGTCAACAAATATAAATTATTTGCTTTAGTTAAGATTGTTGTATCACTTGTAAATTTTTCAACCAAAATTTGTGATTGATTGTAAATGTTTTCTTGCAACACCCCCTAAGAAGAACAAACTGCTGTTTGGGGAATTGTTCCTGGAGTATGCAGATTGAAATGCTATCTTGTACATGTTTACTGAAGTCATATCAAAACTCCAAGCAAACTATACTGTTTTGACATATTTTGCAAATGTGGGCTACTACCTTTAAAGTCTTATTCAAACAAGGCACGACAAAGCTCAGCAACTTTTGTGTACAAAGTCAATGGGATATGAGGCGTCAAATATGTTTCAGAGACAAGTGACCTTTTTTGAAAAGTAGACCAATTAAATTTCTTTAAATAGCGCAAAATAATTTTTCCAGATGATCTTTATACAGGTTATAGTTATACTATGTTACGTGTGATGATGCAAAATCCTTTTTGTGCCACTTTCACCATTTAACATAGGAATTGGTAAGAAGGTCATACTGGCTGTTACTTGAATAAATTCATGAAAATGGTCTAAACAATGACAACAGGCTACATCTGGAGGAATAACATAATTCTTAAAAAATGGAATTTCTCGGATTGTCATCAGACCTACCAACTTCTCCTTTTTAAAAGGAGTTACTCCTTTTTAGAAATTTTAATATACATTATACCATATGGTTAAAGAAATCTTATTGTCCAGGTATCTTACACTAATCTATGTGAAATATGCTGTGACTCCTATTTTTTAAATGAATCAGTCCTATATTTAAGTTTACAGGTTGGTAGGCATGTGGCATTTTTGAAAAATTGTTTTTCAAAAACAGGATCACTGTAAGTAGAATTTGATAAATGAATATAAAAAGAGTGGTTTCTTAGCTTTAGGTACATTCAGAATTAGATTGTCAACGACATTCATGATCATCTCATGAATATGTTTTTTTTTCATTGTACTCTAGTTTTGCATGAATACAATGCCAGCAATGGCCGAACGCTATGGCCCGAATTCACAAAAAAAAATTTCAAACCATGAGGCGGTTTAACCCTAAAAAGACTGACCTCAACATTTTTCTCGATAAATCTGTAGCTGGTGCCGCGCAGTTCCATGACTTTATTCTTGCAAGTCTTGTGCAATTTTTTAGACCAAATTTGTGACTCCCGGGTATGCACTTCCGAAATTACACAACATTTCATAAATGCATGTTGACCCAAAATTGCTCAAAAAAGTGAATTTTTGTACAAATCCAATGTAAATTGTGTGTTTAGCCAAAATTCATAAATGTATCATTATTTCCCATTTTACTAATCAAACTCAGTTTTATCTTGTTTATGGTCAGAATAAAGTTGCGGGCGATTTCCAGAAAAAAAACAATAGAAAACTAAAAGTTGAAAAACAAAGTAAATACATAAGAAATTTTAAAAACCATAAAATACAAAAGAAAAGAATTACGATATTGAATTTCCAATCAGAATCCTACAAAGAGTCTGAATAAAAAATGGAAGCATTGATTTTACGTATAAATTAGCATAATTATGAGATTTTTCAACCTATGTGTATATTACAAATGACAGAATCTGCCCAAATGCGCAGAAAAATGTTAATATCTCAAACAACGTTCCCAAATCACATTTAACAATTCCTCTGAAAAAAACATTTCTGGCTTTACAATGATACCAGCCAAAAGTAGGTTTATAACTGAACATCATAATGTTTTTGACCTTCCTTAATTCATTTGGAGCAAAAACTTTGATTCCAGCATAATTTATATTATGCGTAAATTAGCATAATTTATATTATGCGTAAATTCGCATAATTAATGAAATTATATAATTTTTTGAAAAAGTAACTAATATTATTGTAGGTTTTGTCATGGGTGATATAATTGCCAATATTTCTACAGTCAAGATCTCATGCTCGGTCTATAAGGGTCAACTCTAAAAAGCCTGGGGGGGGGGTCAAAATAGCTCAGTATTTTTACGGTTAAGGGAGTTGAAAATAATGATTTTTAATGTTTCACAGTAATATATGTAAATGAAATGTTCTCAAAATACTTTGATTAAAATTTTTTGATTAAACTATTAAATCAAATACACAGTGTATATTTGCATGTTGCCTTGAATGTATGTATAAGATGGTTTGCTCCTGTAATATATGTAAATGAAATGTTCTCAAAATACTTTGATTAAAATTTTTTGATTAAACTATTAAATCAAATACACAGTGTATATTTGCATGTTGCCTTGAATGTATGTATAAGATGGTTTGCGATTGCAATGTCTTATGATTTGATCTTACAGCATGATTGAACTGTGATGGCACAAACACCAAAGACTAAGGAGGTGCAGGAAAGAATGCAAGTGTATGCTATGACTGTCTGAATGGTGAAAATCTACTAGAATATCAGTGAAAGTCGAATGACTATATTTATTGTCAATACTGACTGATAAAAAGAGTGAAAAGTGACTAGAAATGAATAGTGAAATGACTGAAATATCAGTGGAAGTGTGATAACTATATACGTAGTCAAAACTGACTCGGAAAAGTAGTGGAAATTACTAGAAATTCAGTAAGAATTTTTAACTGATTATCTAGTCAAATAAATATAACTAATAATTATCAGTCAAAATGACTGATTATCAGTTGCTCCCAGCTGACCCTTTCGCCCAGTCAGATTTGACTAGATATCAGTCATATTTGACTATTCCTTTTTTAGAGTGGATATGAGGCATCATAGCCCCATTAGACAATGGCAAGATAATGAGGAGCATGAACAAAAATCATAACCTGTATGGTATACTTGTAAGTGCTATTTTTTTACACGTAAAAAACTTTACATATATTACCTTTGCAGTTGATGCCATCGATGATGATGTTGAGTAGAAGTCATCATGATACTGACGGAAGAGTGCGAGGTTCTTCAGATGATTCATCTTACAGATGAACTGAGCGAGATCACGTGATGCAGATGGACGTTCACTGAGATTCTCATTGTGATGAAGAATCTCAATCTGATATAATAGTAACATAAAGATGAAATCAAGGTTACAGTACATTAATCGGTAGACAGAAATGTGAATATAAAAATCCAAGTTATGGCACCCAGGAAACAACACACCAATCTAGTATGGCTGTAATCATGGCAATACAAAGTGATATCATAATATAAAATCTTAATCGAAATCGCGTTTTGCATATCTGCTAACATACCACACTCCGTGTTTTTGATAGTATCGGCCCGATTATTAACTGAAAATACACAATAAATACTTAAGGTGAAATATATAGTCCTTTTAGTCAGATGAAACACATGTTTGGTTATAGCACAATAACTTGGAGGGTTCATGAGTTACTAACATTTAAAATGCTTTTAAAAGGATTTTAGGTTTTGATAAATAGTTTATTCATTTAATTTCAAGAACTGCAGTGGTTCATTGAACACAATACCACCAATGGAACCAAAACATGAATTGATATCTTAACTGATGAATAAAACTATCATAATAACTATATTGAATTCGAATAACGTAAGAAACAATGAATAATAAGGTTGGATCTTAAGTATTAATAATTTTCATGTAGAGCGTTGTGGCCCAGTGTATTAGTCTTGAAACAGAGGATCGTGAGTTCGATTCCCAGCTATGGCGTAATTTCCTTCAGCAAGCAATTTATCCACGCTGTGCTGCACCCAACCCGGCAGAATTCATTTTCTCAAACGCTCTAAGCGCTGAAAGGCAGCTATAGCTAAAGTCGAGTAATAATATTAAGTAACAGTGCGCCTCGGATTAGATTATGTCTTGATAGATTGTGCTATATAAATACCTATCAATTTTTTTCATTATTATGTAGACGGGTTCTGTGCTCAAGATGCTTGTTTCATTTAAAGCATAAATCTAACAATCTTCATTTCTTACGCCATGAAAAATACCACATCAAAATCATACTGAAATTAATGATTTTTTTTTAATACTACAGACTATTGTTAATGTTGGATGAGTCTATTAACTTAAGCAACTTCAGTTCTGGATGTGTTTATCACATTATATTTTATTTCACAGAAATAAAGCATAGTGGCAAATTGATATAAACTCTAAGAAATAAAAGTTTTGACTGAACAGTAGACGCAAATTTCACTTCTTGGGCCATTGTCTGAGGTACATTCATTACAAACCCTTATGCAAAAGATAATTAGACAACATCATAATTTCATGAGATACGAATGCATATACATGTAAAGTTTCATTGAAACAAATGGAAAGAAACGAACAGAGAGAAAAAAACGAATTTTGTGTTCATCTTCCGTGCTCATGAACAATTCAAATGAAATGAGCTTTTTACCCTATACAAATTTTGGTTCATATTGTTAATGTAGAGAATGTGCTAAAAGAAATCTCTTTTCCCGATCGTTTTTAATTATTACTGTTTTTTTTACATCGATAGCACTAATCAAACATTTGCCTTTTTTACATAATAAAGGACTGGACTATTGTTTGTCATTTCGAATATTGTATGCATCTTGATGGCTGTATATTAACTTTGAAATGACAAATTGCCTTTTTCATAAACCTTGCAAAATGTAACTAGATTTATTTTTTTTTCAAAACACACAAAAAAGAAAGCATTAAATCAAGATTATCATGATTAAAACGAAACCAAGGCGATCATGATTATATGCTTATCCCTAGACGCTTCAATAATTAGAAGGTAAAAATAGGTTTAAAGCGGCAAAAATATACCTTTCAGATAATGCTAAAGATTATTTTAACGTAATATTTTAGACATCACGTACATTACCAGACTGACGCGTCTGTCGTTATTTGTTCTTTCATCGTTTGTTTCTTTTATATACGTACTTGTCAACAGGGGAAAAGACTAACAAGTAATGGTTCATTTCAATAAAAAAATCAAATAAACCCCTACCTCCTGACCTTTGGCAAACCTAAAATAAAAATGTTAATGGTCTAATATCATTCAAAAAGGAAAATGTAAAGTACATTGCGTCACCGAAAATAGGGACACCGGAATAAATGTATTTTTTGCCATTAGAATCGTAACTTCTCCTCATAAAATTAATGGAAAAATAATATGCTTCAATTCTTTTATTTGATACCTCAACATTTATATAACGCATGCATGACTGAATTAAAACAATGGAAAATGGTGCTACGAATCTAATTTGCACGAGAAAAATTTGCAATTTTTAGTCAGTTTTTCTGGCTTTTACTATTTTAGAAAAAACAAATAATACATCGATCAGCCATCTTTTCCTCTTCCATATGAGACCAAAAGCGTAAAATATGATTGACGCAAGGTTAAGAAAAGGTTGGATAAAAACATGCTTGAGTTTTACCTATTCAACGGATGGTTGGAAACATGGGCGGAAATCCAGGGGGACAGGGGGTACGTGTCCCCTCTACTCAAAATAGTAGGGGGACACAATATCAAATGTCCCCCTACTATTTTTGGTCTTTGGTGAGGCTAAGAGATATATCACTCAAAATGGGAATAAAACGTGCGTTTTGAGACGAGATGTCCTTTTTTTGCTTGCTTGTCAAATACATTTTCGTCGAAATGACCTTAAATTTTAGGTAATAGCCTTTTCTTTTTTTTTTTTGCTTGTCAAATTTTCCAGACCCTTGTCCCCCCCTACCTTTTGGGATAGATTTCCGCCCCTGGTTGGAAACAAGCATCCCTCCCCTCCACAAACACACACAAAACCGCAGACAATAGGCTAACGTTGAATGCTTCTCGGGCTGGGGAAAGAAAGCCCTTTTTTGTTGCAGGCTGGGTTATGTCACTATAAGATGGTGAAATTAAGATTATCATGACTGATTGATAGATTGACTGAATTTATTCTACTTCTCTTTCAATTCAAACGCAAACTACAATACAAAGTTAAGTAAAATATAAAAGAAAAGGGAATCCACTTTGAAGCAATTATGTCTGCTCATTTCGGTTCCCTGGAATAGCGGATTATGATGAACTTATGATAATAATTAAGAATGTTTAACAGAATAATATAATAATACAAACTGGGCCAAGCGCGTTATGCCTATACACAATGTTCGAACTACATATCGTTCCTCTGGTATATAACATTTGACAAATTTGAGTTGAAGAAATTGAATATCCTTATCGCTTCATACTGCAATAATTGGAAGAAAATAAGAAACTGAAAATATACCTTTGCAGACGATGCCAAGGATGATAACGTTGAATAGAACTCGTCATGAAATGTGGGTCTGTAGTATTCATCACCTAGACAAAGTTCCCTGAGATGGGGCATCTTACAAATGAACTGAGCCAGATCACGCGATGCAGACCGACGTTGACTGAGACTAATGTAATGGATGTCAAGACAATCAATCTGGAATAATAGTGACATAACGTTGAAAAAAATACGTCATCAAACAAGGGTCTAATCATGCTAATTGAACCATTGAACTCTATTCTACATTCGGTTAAATGAACAAACCTGGATCATCGACTTATTGTGAATTACTCTTCGTCAATCACATAATGTTATGAGAATCACAGTAATTAGCTCTAACAACGATGAATGGAAATATAACTATTCTTAATCATGATAATGTTTATCTAATCAAAGGCTGTCAATTTGGCATATTTCCTTTAATGAAAAAACCTGGTCGGTGTTACGTGAAGATTCATCATTCATTAAATAGGCAAGGTGATCCGGGTATTATGTATTCGTTATGCAACATTTGAAATTTCTAAAAAGACATTGAAAAAGACATCTAAGGTCATTTCATATCGTAAAAAAAAATGGATATGTCGGCCTATATACTGCCTTCTTACAAATCGCTTATGTTTTTCAATATATTTATATTCATATTTCTATATCAGCTGGAAACTATTAAGATACCATCCTTTCTACCTTTGTCTCATCTTCTCTATGACTTTGCCAGTGTAAATATATTTCCTTGCAGTTTAAATGGTACCCCGGGGTGAAATAATTATATCTAAATAATGTGAAATTCAACGACCAAAAACTGTAAATTCCGGCAATATCTGATGTATAATTTAATTATCGTATTTCAATACTTATTATTTTGCGAAAACAGTCAAGCTGTCATGAAAACAGTATGCAATTTTTGTGCTGATGATTTCAGTTCCCGGCTATCTTTTGTTATGATATCAATACAAAATTAAACATTTGGATATGGTATGTCTCACTTGCAACGAAACCAGTCGGAAAAATACAACAGTGTTGTAATAAAAATCTTATTTTTGTTCATTCACTGTTGACAATGCTTGAATTAATGTAATTTCATACAATATAAAAATGATATTGAAATGTCATCATAAGCGTCTTCATCATGGTCATTGCATATTCATGAAGACATGTATTAAACTGCTTCACCAAATGTAATGCAATCTTCGTTATTCCATGTAGTTTAGATCAAATTATCAACATGTTATTTCTCTGAGTTTGCTTTATCAATTCAAATTATATTGCGTTCAGCATGAAACAAGGCCTTAATAAAGGAATAGAACATACAGGTTACCTTTATTGTGAGCCACTTAGGTTATATGTCATATTCATTTAAATTTCGATTAAATTTGAAGGTACAAGAATATTCAAATCGTTTGTTTTAAATTAGAAGAAACAGCCTCCGAATATATTTAATGAAACAATTAACATTCGAATGGCACCTATAGGTTCATAGTTTATTATTTGAACGTAATATTTTAGACATTATGTACATTACTAGACGGATGCGTCTGTCGTTATTTGTTCTATTATTATTTACGTCCTTCTGGACAAGGGAAAAGAGTAACAAATAATGGTTCATTTCAATAAACAATCAAATAACCCACTACCTTCTGACCTATGACATATCTGAAATAAAAATTATAATGGTCTTTAATTATTCAGGAGAGAAAATGGAAAGTACAGTACGTCCCAGGAAAGAGGGATTAAGTATAATTAGCGGACTGGAGTGTGTGACTATAAGGACTATAAGAAGGAGAAATCAAGAATATCATTATAGATTGATTGAATTCATTTTGCTGCTATTTCAATTCAAACACAAATTGAAATACAAACTTAAGTAAAATATAAAGAACAAACAAGTGGAATGCCTCTGGCCGTCTCACCTGCATCACGTGATTTAATATAGCAGCAGTGCTGATTTTTGATAACTACTATAACTCACACAAGATGTTCAGTGATAATTGGTTACTCTTATTTCCACGTTTTATAAAGTTGACCAATACACTTATAGAGATATGATGGCAATTCAACAAATACCCCTAACGTGGCCAAAGGTCATTGACCTTAAATGACCTTTGACCTTGAGCATGTGACCTGAAACTCGCACGGGATGTTCAGTGATACTTGATTATTATAATTTCCAATAATGATTATTTCCAATAATAATGGTAATTCAACAGATAGCCCCAATTCGGCCAAAGTTCATTGACCCTAAATGACCTTTGGCCTTGGTCATGTGGCGTGAAACCCATGCAAGATGTTTAGTGATACTTGATTAACCGTATGTATAAGTTTCATGAACTAAGTCTATATATTTTCTAAGTTATGATGACATTTCAAAAACTTAACCTTAGGTTAAGATTTTGATGTTGATTCCCCAAACATGGTCTAAGTTCATTGACCCTAAATGACCTTTGACCTTAGTCATGTGACATGACATTCAGGCAGGATGTTGGGTAATACTTGATTAATTCTATAATCAAGTTTCATGAACTAGGTCCATATACTTTCTAAGTTATGCTGTCATTTAAAAAAACTTATCCTCAGGTTAAGACTTGGTATTGACGCCGCCGCCGTCGGAAAAGCGGCCCCTATATTAATAGCCTCACTCTACTATGCAGGTGAGACAAACAGAAAAGGAAATCAACTTTGAAGCAAAGTCTGCTTATGTTGGTTTCCTGGAATAACTACCGGATTAAAATGTAATTTTAAACTGTCAAAATGAAATCATGGTAATAGAAAAGAATGTTCAACAGAATAAAAAATAATACAAATTGAGCAAAACGCTTTATGCCTATACACAATGATGAAACTATAATAATATATCATTTCTCTGGTATAAAACATTAGACAAATTTCAGTTTGAATAGTGAATGTCCTTATCACTTCATACTGCACTAATTGGAAGAAAATGCAATGAAACATGAAGAGAACGACAATAAGAAACTGAAAATATACCTTTGCAGACAATGCTAAGGATGATAACGTTGAATAGAACTTGTCATGAAGTGAAGGACTGGTGGTTCCATATCTATCCCCGAGATGAAGTTTCCTGAGATTAGGCATCATACAAATGAACAGAGCCAGATGACGTGATGCAGACTGACGTTGACTGAGATCAATGCCATTGATATCAAGACGCTCAATCTGGAATAATAGTGACATAATGTTGAAATAAAAATACGTCATCAAACAAGGGTCTGACTAACCCATTGAACTCTCTTCTACATTCGGTTAAATGAAGAAACCTGGATCATCGACTTATTGTGAATTATTCTTCGTCGACCACAAAATGTTATGAAAATCACAGTAATTAGCTCTAACAACGATGAATGGAAATATAATTATTCTTAATCATGATAATGTTTATCTAATCAAAGGCTGTTAATTTGCCATATTTCCTTTAATGAAAAAACCTGGTCGGTGTTTCGTGAAGATTCATCATTCATTAAATAGGCATGGTGATCCGGGTATCATGTATTCGTTATGCAACATTTGAAATTTCTAAAAAGACATTGAAAAAGACATCTAAGGTCATTTCATCTCGTAAAAAAATAATGGATATGTCGGCCTATATACTGCCTTCTTACAAATCGCTGATGTTTTTCAATATATTTATATTCATATTTCTATATCAGCTGGAAACTATTAAGATACCATCCTTCCTACCTTTGCGTCATCTTCTCTATGCCTTTGCCAGTGTAAATATATTTCCTTACAGTTTAAATGGTACCCCATTTAAAAGGGTGAAATAATTGTATCTAAATTATGTGAAATTCAACGACCAAAAACTGTAAATTCCAGAAATATCTGATGTATAATTTAATTATTGAATTTCAAAAATTATTATTATTTCGCGAAAACAGTCAATTACGCTGTCATGAAAACAGTATGCAATTGTTGTGCTGATGATTTCAGTTCCCGGCTTTCGTTTGTTATGATATGAAATCCTATCAATACAAAATAAAAAATGTGGATATGGTATGTCTCACTTCCAACGATTCTAGTCGGAAAAATACAACAGTGTTGTAATAAAAATCTTATTTTTGTTCATTCACTGTTGACAATGCTTGAATTAATGTAATTTCATACAATACAAAAATGATATTGAAATGTCATCATAAGCGTCTTCATCATTGTCATTGCATATTCATGAAGACATGTATTAAACTGCTTCAGCAAATGTAATGCAATCTTCGTTATTCCATGTAGTTTAGATCAAATTATCAACATGTTATTTCTCTGAGTTTGCTTTATCAATTCAAATTATATTGCGTTCAGCATGAAACAAGGCCTTAATAAAGGAATAGAACATACAGGTTACCTTTATTGTGAGTCACTTAGGTTATATGTCATATTCATTTAAATTTCGATTAAATTTGAAGGTACAAGAATATTCAAATCGTTTGTTTTAAATTAGAAGAAACAGCCTCCGAATATATTTAATGAAACAATTAACATTCAAATGGCACCTATAGGTTCATAGTTTATTATTTGAACGTAATATTTTAGACATTATGTACATTACTAGACGGATGTGTCTGTCGTTATTTGTTCTATTATTATTTACGTCCTTCTGGACAAGGGAAAAGAGTAACAAATAATGGTTCATTTCAATAAACAATCAAATAACCCACTACCTTCTGACCTATGACATATCTGAAATAAAAAATTATAATGGTCTTTAATCATTCAGGAGAGAGAATGTAAAGTACAGTGCGTCCCAGGAAAGAGGGATTAAGTATAAATAGCGGACAGGAGTGTGTGACTATAAGGACTATAAGAAGGAGAAATCGAGAATATCATTATAGATTGATTGAATTCATTTTGCTGCTATTTCAATTCAAACACAAATTGAAATACAAACTTAAGTAAAATATAAGGAACAAACAAGTGGAATGCCTCTGGCCGTCTCACCTGCATCACACGATTTAATATAGCAGCAGTGCTGATTTTTGATAACTATAACTCACACAAGATGTTCAGTGATAATTGGTTACTCTTATTTCCACGTTTTATAAAGTTGACTAATACACTTAAAGAGATATGATGGCAATTCAACAAATACCTCTAACTTGGCCAAAGTTCATCCACCTTAAATGACTTTTGACCTTAATCATGTGACCTGAAACTCGCACGGGATGTTCAGTGATACTTGATTATTATTATTTCTAAGTTTCATGAATCAGATCCATAAACATTCAAAGTTATGGTAATTCAACAGATAGCACAAATTCGGCCAAAGTTCATTGACCCTAAATGACCTGTGGCCTTTATCATGTGGCGTAAAACCCATGCAAGTTGTTCAGTGATACTTGATTAACCTTATGTATAAGTTTCATGAACTAAGTCTATATATTATCTAAGTTATGCTGTCATTTCAAAAAAACTTAACCTCAGGTTAAAACCTGGTATTGACGCCGCCGCCATCGGAAAAAGCGGCGCCTATAGCCTCACTCTACTATGCAGGTGAGACAAACAGAAAAGGAAATCAACTTTGAAGCAAAGTCTGCTTATCTCGGTTTCCTGGAATAACTACCGGATTAAAATTAAAGTTTTAAACTGTTAAAATGAAATCATGGTAATAGAAAAGAATGTTCAACAGAATAAAAAAAATAATACAAATTGGGCAAAACGCTTTATGCCTTTACACAATGATGAAACTATAATAATATATCATTCCTCTGGTATAAAACATTAGACAAATTTCAGTTTGAGAATGTGAATATCCTCATCACATCATACTGCACTAATTGGAAGAAAATGCTATGAAACACGAAGAGAACGAAAATAAGAAACTGAAAATATACCTTGGCAGACGATGCTAAGGATGATAACGTTGAATAGAACCTCTCGTGAAGTGAGGTACTGGTGGTTCCATGTGTATCCCCGAGATGAAGTTCCCCGAGATGAGGCATCTTACAAATGAACTGAGCCAGATGACGTGATGCAGACTGACGTTGACTGAGATCAATGTACTTGATATCAAGACGCTCAATCTGGAATAATAGTGACATAATGTTGAAATAAAAATGCGTCATCAAACAAGGGTCTGACTAACCCATTGAACTCTATTCTACATTCGGTTAAATGAACAAACCTGGATCTTCGACTTATTGTGAATTATTCTTCGTCGATCACAAAATGTTATGAAAATCACAGCAATTAGCTCTAAAGCCTCTAATATCTTTTAGCGAAAGTATTTCGTTAACAAGCGGTTATCCAGAGTCTAGACATCAAGGGCGTAGTTGGAAATCTCCCCGCCTGGCGATCTTGGCGCGGACAGGTGGTCCAGTTTTACGACTTCGTTGACAAAAAATAATTGGCGGGGAGATTTCTTCCCTACCTCCTCACTTTTCTTCGGGGTGTTCAGAGTAGCAGGTCGTACTAATTTCGATCGCTTGTTTGATTATTTCCAATTCCTACAGATTTCTATTTCCT
The DNA here is from genome assembly GCF_018143015.1 of Lytechinus variegatus. Taxonomy (NCBI): domain Eukaryota; kingdom Metazoa; phylum Echinodermata; class Echinoidea; order Temnopleuroida; family Toxopneustidae; genus Lytechinus; species Lytechinus variegatus. Next base: position 56,588,210 of record NC_054743.1, read on the forward strand.
ACAAATTTCGACGCCTTACTGCGCTTGTTTAACATTTGATGTTAGGAAAAATCAGGACGCTTTGCTGGTATTACTACTCTCTTGATAAAGTTACAGTTTCAGGACGCTTTGCAGGATTTGAGTCTTTTTAACTCGTCATTTGTTTATTCTCCTTGCGCTGTACGACCTGCCTGCTACTTAATACTTGCTAACTTATGACAATTTTTCGGAATTCGTTGAATCTACCTCAGTACACCATCCTCCTGTGTTGTCGTCGGTGAGCTCTTTTTGCTTGGATTCTACGTCTCTTTTACGTCTCATTTTCGACTATTGTGACAATTTGTGGGTACTTGAATATACCACAGCTCGTCATTATCCTGTCTGCCGGTTTTCTGTGCCCGGATTCAAAGTTCACTCTAACTTTTGAGCAGCCTCTGTCTTTCCACGTCATCTTTTGGAGTAGTTGAAAATGCCGAAAGTAAAACAGGGAAGGAAAAATGCTAGCAAGCCTGCAACGCCTCGTCGCACGCGGAAGGCTGGGACTGGGACTGGGAGTGCATCGTCTACCTCGGTCGTCGAAGAGGACGTCGCTGGAGCTGGAGCCGGCACGAGTATTATAAACGGTGAGTCTGATACTGTAGGGGCTCCCTGGCCCATAGTTACCCCTCCCGGCGCTGCGCATAGTTCTGAGGCAACTCATGAAATTCAGGCGCCTTCACATCCCCCTGATACTCCTGTTACCCTCCCCATTTATGATGCTTCTGGCATTACCCCTCCGACACAGCCGGCTATGCTGAGCTGCGTATGCGATGAGCTGGGTAGTGAGGTTCCTCTCGGGATCAAAGAAAAGATTTGGAGTGGTGAATATTTTGATCTAGGTTTGCTACTAAAAAGAGACGGCGCGCAGGTAGATTCCGCTCAATCATTCAGCCTCTGTTCTACGGGGGCTGCAGTAGTTTTGCGGCCGCATAGCAAGCCCCCTGTGCTGTCTAATATTGAACAGTGGACATCAGCTTTTCTGATTTTCGCGTCGATATATCTAGAGCGTCATCCAGCTCGGGCTCGGGAATTATTAAAGTACATGGACATCGTACGTTCCATTGTTCGATATGGGGGGGGGGGGTCAATTGGCGGTCTTATGATGCGCAGTTTCGCCTCCGTCAGGCGCGTCACCCCTTTAGATCCTGGGCGTCAATCGACTCTGAACTATGGCTGACAATCGCAACAGCGAGCCATTTTCAATATCCCCCCTCGTCATCCCTCGCCCCCAGGAGTCAGCCCTTTCGCCCATACGGGAGGGGAGCAAGCCGCATGCCCCCGTCTCGGCAATATGGTTCAAACCGCGTCGGCATCCCCCGACCCCCGCTGCTCTGTTACGCATTCAATGACACCGGGTCACGCAGCCGAGTTAACTGCCGTTTTCTGCACAGATGCAGAAACTGTTCTGCAACCTCCCACGGCGCCCACGCCTGCGTCAAACCCACCGCCGCCGCCAGTAGCAAACGGGTGCCCGGACCAAACACCAATTAATTTGAAACGCATGCTTCCTTTTCTTAATAAGTACGCCAGGCGCGATGATGCCGCTCAACTTATTTCTGGGTTCCGATTTGGGTTCTCTCTTGGTTTTACTGGGCTCCGTCACCCTGTTTCTTCACGAAATCTGAAATCGGCAGGGGAGCTGAAAGATATTTTAAAGGATAAGATACAGAAAGAAATTAGCCTGGGTAGAATTGCCGGTCCTTTCCAAAATCCACCCTTTCCGAATTTTCGCTGCTCCCCTATAGGGCTTGTTCCCAAGCGTACCCCGGGGGAATTTCGCCTTATTCAACACCTCTCAGCTCCTCGAGGTCAATCGGTCAATGAGTTTATTAACTCAGATCTATGCTCCGTATCATACACTTCGTTCGACGAAGCTGTTAATCTTGTTTCACGCCTCGGTCAAGGTGCATTTATGGGCAAGGCAGGTATCAAATCTGCATTACGGCTGCTGCCGGTCCACCCTTCTGATTTTGAACTCCTCGGTTTCTGCGTTGACGGGGAATATTTTACGACAAATGTTTGCCTATGGGCTGTGCTATATCATGTGCGCACTTTGAACGGTTTAGCACTTTTCTCGAGTCTTGTTGTCGCAACCTAGCTAATACTGACCGCATTCTGCATTATCTAGACGATTTCTTCTTCGCCGGCGCTTCGCGCGAGGAGTGTGAATCGTCTATGAGGCATTTTTTGGCTATGTGCGAGGCTTTTGGAGTCCCTATTGCAAGCGAGAAAACGGAAGGGCCCGTTTCTTCTATCACCTTTTTAGGTTTAGAGATTGATGCGATAGCAATGAAAGTTCCCGTTCCTAGTCAGAAAATCGACTCCCTGCAGGCAGCGTTGCGTCACTGTGAAGCGCAAAAGAAGTTGACATTGAGACAATTGCAATCGCTTATCGGCAGCCTTAATTTTGTGTGTAAAGCTGTTGCTCCAGGTAGGGCATTTCTTAGGCGTCTTATCGATTTGACTCGAGGCGTCCGTCGCCCGGAGCACCGAATTCGCATATCAAAAGGGGCAAGAGCTGATTTGCAGGCGTGGGCTCTGTTTTTATCCGAGTTTAATGGCACCGTCATGTTTTCTCACCCAAACTGGCGCTCAAACACCGAATTTCAGTTTTTCACAGATGCAGCAGCTAGCATTGGTTTTGGCATTTTCTTTCAGAACAAATGGGCTCAGGGCCGTTGGCCTGCAGCGATTTTGGATGCAGGTTTTTCCATTGTCTTCTTAGAGGTATTTCCGATTGTGGCGGGTATCCGGTTATGGGGGGCGCGTTTAGCTAACAACCGGGTTCTTTTCTGGTCGGATAACCAAACCGTTGTGCATGTTGTTAATTCGCAAACATCTAAGTGCAAACACATCATGAAGCTAGTTAGGATGTTGGTAGGGCTTTGCTTGAAATACAACATTCTTTTTAGGGTGCGTTACGTGCCTGGCTCTTCCAACGAAATAGCTGACTCCCTCTCTCGTTTTCAGATGGAAAGGTTTCGGCAGCTAGCACCGGGCGCCGATCAGCGGGGATGCGTCATACCCATCCATCTGTGGCGGACCTTTTTGTAGAGAGGAATCGTCTCATGCTGGCTTCTCGAGCGCAGAACACTCATTCTACCTATAGGAAGGCTCGGGACGCATTCGAGCAATTTCGGTTGCGATATCACTACGATATAAATGTCGAACCAGACGTTGAACAGGTGGCTCAGTTTATTTATTTTCTTTCATGGCATGGTTATGCGGGATCAACCATAAGTACTTACATATCAGGGTTAGCCTTTGGGATGCAGGCTTCGGGTTGGCCTGACACGACCGGCTGTTTCGCCATTCGGCGTTTGGTGGATGGTTGTCGGCGCAAATTTGCCCAGCATGATACTCGGTGCCCCATAACTTTCCCCATTTTGAAATCGTTAATTCATGCCATACCTCATGTTTGTCCAAATTCTTACAATCAGGCACTTTTTCGCGCCGCTTTTCTAGTGGCGTTTTTTGGCTTTCTCCGGGTGGGCAAGTTTACGGCTCAATCTAAACGGGGTCCCCTTTCTTTGTTGGAAAACGATGTTTGTATACGGGGGGAGGGTCCCCGCAGAAAATTGGAAGTCACAGTCCGGAGGTCAAAGTCGGATCAGACAGGGAAAGGGTGTTGCATTATTATTCCCACGAATACTTCATCTCCAATGTGTCCTGTTCAGGCTGTAGATAATTACTTGTCCATTCGTTCTAGTAGTCAGGGGAGTGAACGCGCCTTTTTCCGCCACTTTAGCACTCAGCCGTTGACGAGGCATGAATTTGGTAAAACATTAAAACAGGCGATATCATTCCTCAACTTGCCGGTGGAGTTTTATTCCTCTCATTCGTTCCGTATCGGGGCGGCAACGTCTGCTGCAATGGCAGGGATCCCTGACGCTCGCATTCAAAATATGGGGCGCTGGGCTTCTCTTTCCCACCGACGCTACATCCGGGCCAATTATGCCTTGCTTGGCGATAGTTTGTAAACAGGGGCGATCGCCACGGCCAAGTATTTTGCCTAAAGTAATTAATACAAAGGTCGCGCTTCTTGGTATTTTGTTCCCCCTTTCTTTTCTAGTAATCTCATTTTACAAATTATGTCGCTTTTAGTCAGAAGCTGGGGTTTTAGCTGCAAGTTTAAGGGTATGTTACTTACAGATAGGCAGCTCAAAATATGAAGTGAAGAAGGGATGTTTTCATTACATTTGATTTGAATGTGGTCGCTGGTAATTTCTATTTTGATAACAAGGGTAGTGAGTGGCGTTATGCATATCTCGGTTATGAGCATGCCCGTAATTTAGTGATGCAAGTTATTTATGTATACTGGAAGTAGGGTTATTCACTAGTTGCATTTTGTACTGTGTTCAAAATACTCAAATATGGCAGCTTTCTCGCTCGCTTGGCAGTGCATTAGTGAACACTGAATACAGAATGGGGTTGATTTCAGTGGCAACATATTTAAGTGCCTACAATATATGCATTGTTATATATTGTTATGATGTGTTATAGCATGTTTTGGGGCCATCAGGCTCCTAAGTTGTAGTTCGCCTTGCTGCTTGTCCTTTTTGTTTTTTCTCTCCCCATTGCAGCTGATATGATTCCGCCTGGCTGTAACCCGTTCAACATTTGGTTTGGAAGGAGCCTGCTTACTCTCGATCTACATGCCACGCGTCCAAGCGAATTTTTTCTCGACCTGGGTCTTTAAACGAACTTGAAGGGGGGGGGGGGCACCAGTCGGCTATACCTCATCCTTTGTTTATCCGCGATCTACTTTTCGATATAGCACAGTCATGAACTAGTTTGTGGGTCAGACCTGCCACGTAATAACACGTGGCATTTCCTTCGGAGCGATGCCATACTATGCCATGTTAAGTGTGTTATAAGATGTTTAGGTTTAGGTTTTTGCTCTTGCGCGAAGCAGAATGTGTTGTGGCGGCGGGATGTCAATCCGGGCAAGATGTACCCATATTTTCCATCCCGTTTGGCGGAATTGCATTTTTTGCCACACCACATTCGTTCGTTCAGTAATTTACTTTATCATTATATAAACATAATTGTATAACGAGAGGCTTCCTGAGAGGTTTATTACAATTCGCAAAAGAATAATGATTATTAGCGCCCACGTTGGCCTGGTGGGCTACGGCAAGCTGAGAAATCTTGTCGTAGATAGGCCTGTGGATGGATATATATGTATTTTTCCCTACTTTGGCCACGTGGCAAGCTGGGAAATCTTGGCACGAAATTTAAGTAGGAAGGGCAAGCTGTGAAATCTTGCCATGGTTTTGGGTAAGCTGTGAAATCTTACCATTAATTATCGAACTTGGCAAGCTGTGAAATCTTGCCATGATTGCGGGTAAGCTGTGAAATCTTACCATTAAATATTGAACTTGGCAAGCTGTGAAATCTTGCTATGTTCGTGTTTTTCTGAATTTTGATTATTTTTATTCCCACCTATATTGGTTGAACTATATTTACAGTATTATCGAAAATCATTAGTAACCTCAGGAGGCCTCCACACCTATTTCTTTATGTAAAAGAACGTATGATAATATTATGACTTTTCTTGATGATTTGAGAATTTGAATACGGCGATGCTACTCGCTTAATTATTAAACCACGAAATACCGCATATAACTGTGTTTGTATCTTTGTTGTGTCTGGACTTGGATAATCAACTATAAATGAAAGGAAAATTATTGTTTTATTCATCCTGTATTTGCTTATGTGATCTGAGGCTGTGAATTTGCCCTTTATATCTTATTAATAAAAAGAAATATGGTTGAAATTCATAATTAAGCTTTATTTTGTGAAAACGGTCAAAAGCGCGCTGCCATGAATGCAGTATGCAATAGTTGTGCTGATGATTTCAGTTCCCAGCTTTCCTTGGACATAACATGATATTCAATCAATTCCAAATTGCAACATGTGGATTTAATTCAATTAAATGCAAAATGGTTGATTAAAACATGCCTCGCAGCCAAAGGCGGAATTAAAAATAAACCTGTGTCCAATATACAATGGCAGAATAATACTTACAGTACAAACATAAAATGATATCATTGTTCATAAATGGAAAGTAAAAGAAAAGAAGAGATGGGAAAGGATAGAGACGGCAAAGAGAAAAGGTGAGTAAAGGGAAAGGCTAATTAAATGAAGATATAGAAAATACAAAGAGAGGATTGGGCCAGAAAGATGAAAAAAGGTAGTGGAAAAGATTAAAAACAAAAACAAACAAAAGCACGTGGATGTTGTATATGTCTCCCTTGTAACAAAATCAGTTGCAATAATATTCATCTCACGATTACTGAAGTGCTGTTAAAAAAACAATTGTCCTTTCGCGGTTGACATTATTTTCAAAAACGTAATTTCAAACAACAAAAAATGATAAGTGAGGATTTGACATGAACATACGCGTCATGTTTATTGCATATTCATTGAAGACATGCCTCAAACTGTTTCATCAAATATAATGCAGGCTTCGTCATTCCCGGACTGGTTATATACTCAAATTGTGCTCTTTGTCTGAGTTTGCTTTATCTATATATTTCATTCAGCGCAGATTAAACAGGTTACCCTAATCGGTCAGTTTGTTTTCATGTCAATAAATGTCGATTTCATTTGAAGGTACAAACATGTTCAAATTGCTTTTTAAACCCAAAAAGAGACAGACTCCAAATAGATTTGATGAAACAATTCGAATGGTACTTCCATGTTCATAGTTTACTATTTCAATGAAGTATTAAAGCATTATGCACATTACTAGAGGGACACGTTTGTCATTGTTTGAATTGTCCTTGTTTGCTAAAACAATATCAGAGGGGCACATATATGCACACTTTTCAACACAGGAAAAAGGACAGGGGCGGATCCAGCTTTCGCCAATGGGGGGGGGGGGCGAAAAATATTTTGATCAACATTTTTCTCGATTGGCCGCTACAATCTGGCTTTTTTGTTGGTTTTTCAGGGGGTAGTCCTAACTAAAGACTGTAGTTTTTATTGATCTTAATATATAAAGCGAGCGCGAAGCGCGAGCTAAAAATCTTTGATATTTTATCTCCTTAGAACTGAAGATTCAGAGCAGTTTTTATAATCATGAACAAAGATAAGTATCCAACTAAAGAATGCGAGCGCGAAGCGCGAGCCGAAATTTTATTACAATAACGTGAAAAGTGACTCAATTAGGACTGTTTTAGTGATTAATGAAGAAGATACAAGTATCACCAAATAAATAATGAGAGTGCGAAGCGCGAGCTCAAAATTTCTGATCTTCTGACCTGAAAAATGGACAGTCTAAGCGCGTTTTTACTTAAATAAACAAGCTGTGTGTCTCAAAGAATTAAATGCGAGCGCGAAGCATGAGCTTAAGTTTTTGATATACTGCGCGAGCTGAACATTTTGATATACATAAACAATTTATGTAAATCAAACAAAATAATGAAAGCTTGATGTGCGTGCTGGAAACATTGTGTGCAAATTTATATCAGAACTGGATATATTTATATATATTGGATATATATTAGTGTCATTTAATTCTCTTGAATGGGATTCATTCACAGGCAATGCGAGTGCGAAGCGCAAGCGAAATTTTTTATATAAAGTCTATTTTCCAATTCTTCCCCTCACCTTTTTTTTTGTTTCCTTTCGGGGTCGGGTCGGCCAAGGCTGTAAATTACACATCATGGGTATGATACCTCTTTCTTACTTACTTATATTTATGTTTTTCGTAGTTTCCATCAAGTTAAAGAGTACACTTTTTTGCAGGTTGTCAAAAAATAGAGGGGCGGTGCCGGCTCGGCCCCCTCCTGGATCCGCACCTGAAGGAGACAACGGTTCCTACATTTTGGGTTCGTTTCAATAAACAATTAAAGTGAAAAAGAAATATAAATGGTATTCAGGGACGGAATGATCCAGAGACGAAATAGAACATGTTTTATCAAAAAATGTGCTGCATGGGCGAAGTTTTATTACTGATTTTTATTTTCTACATTATTTTTTCTACGGATACATTCTGGATTTCAACATCTTAAAGATTTTTTTTTTCTCATCAAAGAAGTGTGCCACTTGATTCTTTACCCTAAAGATATGGGAAGAAAATATATAGATATGCCAGAAACCTTTTTTCCTCATTTATATCTAAGGGGATATTAAACAGTTGATTGTGTACGAAGTAGCGCGTTTAAAGTTAATATGAATACAGACCTTTCGAAACTAACATTACCATTTAAAATATTCCGAAAATACACCGAACATTCATTAATATAATGCGTTTGATTATTTTGATTTCATTTAAAGTCGAAGAAAAAAGATTAAACATGTTAAAGTTTTGGGTTGAATCTGTACAAGGCTCCTCTAACATGACTCCAGCAATTGGTTTTCTGCAATGTGAAAAGTGTTGAGAATATTTGCTTCATTCTTTTATATCTGATCCATTAAGCTCTTTCATCAAAATTAAACAGATTGATTCTTCCAATAATTGTTGCATACAGTTTGTAAGCCTGGACATAAATTAGAGACAGTTTCGGGTATTTGACGCCCTCTACAGTGCGTATCAATGAAACATTTACAATTTGAAAAAGTCCTTTCCCCAAGCTTGACAATGATTAACGTATAAATCAAGCCTAGGTCATTCCATGTGCATCACAGCTCTTTGTAAAGCAGATTATCATGATGGCCTTGGAATGTGGGGCTTGGTGCACAATTGTGCTCTATGAAGTGTTTTGGGTAAGGAAACACGTTAAAACTAAAGATATATCTTCAAACAATCTACCTAGCTAAACACCATGTGTTCTTCATGATTATCGTCTACTCGTATTCATATAATCATTTCAAAGTTCTGTGCAAGCCATTTTTACGAACTTTTCAAAAGCAAGCAGGCGGAAAACTTTTTGACAGTTATATCGTCATCTGCTTAAAGAGATTTTTACCGATCATTAAATGTGGAAGAAGATTCAGGGTATTATATGTCATTTCACACAACTATTTTTAAGTGCAAACTTGTTTTTATACGTACTGTAGTCAGTGCTGTATTGTTTGATGTATAAGTACGAAAGTTGGAGTTAATTTATTCTTTTAACTATGTAAAAAATTATATAAACGAAGTAAGCAATTCAAAGCGAAAATTCCAAGACCGAAAATAAAAACACAACAACCATTACCACTTTGTTTGGGGACACCCCCCCCCCCCCATCAATTAATAATAAATACTCAAATTGAAAATAAACCAATTAATAAACAATTTAAGCGATAATATTCAAAAAAAAATAAATGAGCAAATTGAATTATGAAAATAAGGAAAAAATTATATATATTTTTTTCTTTTAATCTACGACCAACATTTTAAACAAGCGTATGAAATGGTAAAGTGAAATGGTGTAAAATTGTAATTATTTTCTGAACTATCAGGTTTATATGTTACAGTCATACTGTTTTTATAGCTTTATGGCCAAAGCCAGGCAACGACAGTTTTTATATCAATGAATTAATTGGTTGATCAATAATTTATTTCATTTTATATTTCAACAGAGAATGGTATCAAATTGAAACCTACTGGAAGGCAAACCTTGTTGTTGAAAGCTCCCTTCATTGAATGAGTGATACATTAATACAGAAATGAATATGTATAACAAATCATCACATTTTTATTTATATTCTTTCAAATATGAATGACTTTTAATTGTTTAGATAATGTTTATTTTTTATATTCTCTCTGATATCAGGAAAATGAGGGTGGATATCAACATGATTTGACTTCTACACGTAAAAAGGGCCAACACTGAACAAAAGTTACACAAACAAAACAACAGAACGTTACAAGGACAAGATTTATAAAGAAAACTATCAAATAAATAAAAGAACTACAGCATGATGCAAGAGCGGGACATTTAACAAATCATACAACAGCGGACAAAACACAACAAGTGAAATTAAGCACACAAATTACGAACTGCACAAGATGAAAAAATAGAGCGAGAATAGAGCCAGGGAGGGACAGAGACGAGAAAAGAAGCAAAATTAATCATGTGAATAGAGGGAAAGGGTGGGAGAAGGGAGAGAGTAAGGGGGGTGGGATGAACGCGGAATAACGGAAAATCACCGAAATATCTTAAGTAGCCTTAGCGAGAGGATTGTAATACTTTTGATACTAAATAGCAATCAAGATTCATCAGTAATGTTCTCCATTTATGTCATGCAGATAGACGCAGTGGTGATTACAATCATTCCTGGTGATAATATATAATTATATACACAACAAAAAAAGTAAGTCCCCCCTAAATCAAACTGCTGTAACTTTTGAACGGAATTATTATTAGATATGATTTTTCGTAGGTAGTTTTCTACACTCATTAACCAACTCTTGGGTAAAAAAATTAGATTGATCGATGGAGTCATGCATGAATAATTAAAGATTATATTAAAAGTGACCATTTTCGAAAGTCACAAGATTCGTTTTTCAGATTGTGCAATACAAAGTTGGGAAAAGTTGTTTTAGGTGAATTTTATGGTGTTAATGCTGTTTTACTATCCATCATTTAGACACTCAACGCACAATTTTGATATCGTATGTTCATGCTTGAGTGAGCACAATATTGCAGGGGCCGCAGAAGAAGGGTGGGGGGGGGGGGGCTGGGGGCCCCCACTTTTTTCCATAACCATGTACAAAAATGAACAATTGACCATACGATTATAATTTTTTGCATGGCCAGCCCCCCCCCCCCCACATTTTTGGGTCAGCCCCTTCCCCACACTTTGAAAACCGTTCCGCGACCCCTGTATTGTGACATATCATCATAGGGGTTTTTGGTAGTATCCTCTAAAACTTGTTAGGTCTTATTAAAATTTGGAAATGTTGGTGGCTACCCCGATTATAGGCCCCTCCTCCATTTTCGAATTCTGGATCCACCCCTGATTTGTCCATAAATTAAACTGATCATGAGATTTTGTTAGGAAAAGAAAACATTGTATAAAAAGTATTCACTCCTAAGTTTTCGAATGTGCTCGCTCAACCATGAAAATGTTAAAAGTTCGGAAAGTGTGTTGTAATAGAAATGCTGGCTGATAAATACAACAGCAATTAAAGTCACATTTGAAACCGAATTTGCCCCCAATATTCAATTTATTACCCTTTAAAATGAGTCTGTGACATTGAAAATACCAATTTTCCCACTTTGATGCGTGCTCACTCATCCATGAATAAACAAATCGATTTCATTTTTGCACAGAATTCTGTCTATAGGTAGATAACATTACCGCCAAATGACATTGCTAAAGACAGCCTTGAAAAAAGTTCCACCATATTTAATAAGGGGTTAATTATTCTTACACATATGTACCCATAATGTACACAAGTCTATGAGAGAGGAAGTAAAAATTTTTACAAATATGAAATACGGGTTTATTTCATGGACGGTTATTACTTATGCCAACAGTTATTTCATGAAACTTCGCACATGACTTCAGAGTAACACCGTCCAAAAGGCGCGCACACCAAAATAACTATTCGATACGGCACACAGCGGGGCCGAGGCCTTGAACTTTCTTCCCATTTGCATAATTTTCGAATATCATGCATTAAACATCGCGATTTTCATAAAAATCAAATCATATGGACCATGCAAGGTTTGTGACAGATATCCATAGTTACAAATTGCATTTTGCCAATAAGGTAAAGAAGAGCTAATCACATTCCACATGTTTATTCAAGCGTGAATGTTTAATTAAACGCCTTTGAATCATTGAAGCATGTTAATTGCTAATGAACATAACGAAGAAATTGATATAAGATCAGTTTCAGTTAACAAAATAACACAATACTTGCCTATGATGTTTGAAAATTGTATTTTTTGTTTTCAATAATTGTTCATTGAACCGTGAAACGATGAATATTATTGAAGATAATCTTTCCGAAAATAACTGTCATCATATTTGATCATTTTTATTGATACAAATGTGTAAAAAAAAATCCAATTATAGCAAATTAGGACTTGTGTTTATTCAACCGTGATATTTAGCCCAAAAAGTTGTATCGTCTTCTAGAAAGTACCTTTTACAAGCCTTCTCACTATTTTTAAATGAAGAGAATGTGGAATCAGTTCCTATAAAATGGAATCAAAGTCATGAAATTTGGCTTGTGACATGTGAAAGGTGACATTATTGCCTTCCGACGGTGCTCACTGAAGCATGTCGTTAAATACGTCCATAACATTTACTCAGAGGGTAGCTTAGAAAATTACCTACAGGCTCATGTAAAAACACATCAAAAACTAGCATTGGTTCGGAAATTATTGATATTTGTTCAAGGGGGACTTACTTTTTTTGTGTATATATTACCAAAACATATTTATTACAAAAATTGACATTATAATTTATCACACGAATTTGTTATATTAAAAAAAGAATCATCGTTAAACATACCTTTATATTAGTGGCGTCACGAGCAAGCACTGAGTATAACACATCATGCATATGTGCATCCCCTTGGCGTCCAAAGATACATAACTTCACAGATCTCAGGGTGCGTGAGGAGCACATGAATTCAGTCAGGTCCTCTGAAGCAGTCCGGCCACATGTTTTTTCAATAACTAAATTTTCCTATTATGTACAGTATGTACGGGAACAGTATCAACTCATAGTAGATGGAGACAATAATCATACATCAGTTTCATCTGATACTTTAATATCACATATCGTCCAATCTATCTAATTCGTTTTATGTCGTTCATAAATATATACCAAACCAATGTGAATGAAATAAACACCAAAATGAAAGTGGCAAGAAAGGCTGAATAATACCAACAATATTAATAATAATAATGATAACAATTATAGTAATATACTTCAAAGGTGTGCTTCGTCATATTATGTCAACTGATAATTTTGATAATTATTTCATGGCTGAGTTTACCAACAAACTAGAAGTAAGATCAGAATCATTTCTATTTTATCATAGATAAAAGTATTGCAACACATTGAAGTTTTGTTTAATTTGTATTGAACATTTGTTACGAAGTTTCGTTGATTTGTCTGTATCATCTATTATATTGAATATGTATTTTTTCTTTGATTATATTTTGAAAAAATGTTGAGCGTAAATAAATAAATCTGAATCTAAGTGCTCCATGTTGTTCTGACACCGTTTCGGTTGGTCAGTGTTTTTTTTTTCAATATTCGATCATTTAAATTGACGAATGAACAATTTATTTCCATACATGCTTGAGAGAAAACGATTATTCTTCATATTTTCAATATTACGACGCAGTCACATTACTTTACTATTTAAAAATCCTTAGACATATTAACTTCGAGATGATTGTAACATTCCTTAACCGATATCGTAAATCCAATTTATGATATGTACTACATTAAAAAAAGTTATGTTTTATTTCCCAGTTCTTCTGATTAAGTCTTGCAATGGGATACGTAGAAACGCAAATTTTGACAGCCTAGCAACGAACATGTATTATTGATTATTAGTATTTTATTATTCTCATTATCCCTAGGTTTGGGGCCATTTTGCATAAGAATGGACATGGGCCCTAATTGCAAGAAACGTTTTGATTAATTCATACACTCATCCGTTATTAGCCTCGTCTTTTTTAAGAAAGTACACATAAACAATCCATAAATACTTCATCCATTCTCCTCTATTTGCTTGACACACATAGCAACACCTACATGATTCAAATTAGAGCATTCGTAACTCTTTGTCTCGACGGGATGGTGTGTTTTATTTTCGACAATTTTTAAGTTCCCAGTCTAGCAAGAATGTTTACTCACAATCTGATAATGTTGATCATCCAAAGGGGCCATTAATTATATCATGTTCACAGTTGATTAAGTTGTATTGATCATATTGAGAGTAAAAATACTTTTAAGCTTTTCAATTTATCTGTCAACATTACAACGCAAAAGGTCTACCAAATATTTCAGAAAAAAAACATTAAGATTATACCAAGTTTTCTCAATTGTAATCACTTTTGGTGATAGGCCCTACAATTTATTCTCCTCATGAATATTTGAGTTATTTGTGATTTGTTCACAAAGCAATGTATTGTTTGGCAGCCCTCCCCCCCCCAAAAAAAAAAATGTCCTTTTAACTTGAGAGAAACGCTGTGAACAAAAATAAGTACAAAATACGTAGCATATCCATGTTTAATTTACGGCCTCGTAAGGGCGGGCCCGATCCCCACAGTTGTAAGCAAACTACGCTACCCAACTACACGTGCATCAAGACATTCTCCTGCACATGGGGGTCCTGCATTCCATCAACAGCTTGAGGATTACCATATGCGCACAAGTAGGCCGTAAAACAATATTTTAAAAATGCCTAAAATTTCCGTTTTTCAGGCCTTAATATCAACAGATTTCTAGCTCTCATTAATATTAGATTGATAAATAAGGCAATAGTTTCATTAATTCCTAATAATAAAAGTGTCCCTTTTTTCAGAATGGAATATTAATATCGACAAGTTTCATCTTGCGCTTAGGAAGAGAAATAGGAAAATGGTACAGCAATTTTCATATGATGAAAAAATTAATATACTTGCAATTTCCCCGTGTGCTTGGTCTAAAAAATAATCTAAATAAAATCGGCTCGCGCTTCGCGTTTGCATCATTTGTGAAGTACAATACATATCCATTTCACGATTTTCCTACGATGCTTGAAATAGTGTTAAGATTAACCCTTTTCAGATAGCCATAATGTTTTTTTTTCAGCTCGCGCTCGCGCATTATTGTTATCATAATAAAGGAATTTCGAATTCCCAGATTCTAGGTCTAAATCTCAAAAACATGCGCACTTAATAGATACGCAGTTTTTTTCTTTATTAAAATGTGCTTGAATTATCCTGTTTCACATTAAAATATCAAAAATTTTCTTCTAGCGCTGCGCTTGCATTATTAATGAAGGAAGATTAGTCATCCTTTTTGTGATTACGAAATCTGAATAGTGTGTCACATGTTTAGGTCTAATGATAACTGTTTATTTGTATACCTATCCTGTTTCTGATGACAAAAGTGCTTAGAATATCAAATTTTTAGGTCGAAATGACAAAAAAATTCAGCACGCTCTTCGCGCTCGCATTATTTGATTGTTAAAATATGTATCGCTTTCAATAGTAACTGCAAACATCAGTAGGTCTGTTTTCCCATCAGGCCAGAACGGATACCAGAAATTTCTGCTCGCGATTCGTGGTCGCAGTGATTATTTAGGTACATACACATCTTATTCACGATCACAATCGTTGCTCAAAATATTAAATTGTCAGGACAAAATACATAAAATTTCCTTTAAAAATGTGTTCGCGCTTCGCGCTCGTACAATTCAATTAGGCTTAAAAAACCCTCAAAAACGTTTGGAAATCTGAGTTTGGCCATTATTTCTCCCGAATTTCAATTTTACACAATGCATATTTGACATCATTCAAAAGATCACTTAATTCTCTTTAAATTGATACCATGCTCGTTATGATCAAGCCACCACAAAAAGAGCAGGACTCAAAAGTGTTGGATGAGGTCTGAACTGAAAAGCTGCAAAACAATCAGAAATGGTCATAAAAGGTCAATACAAAACATGATTCTTTGTCTGTGTCAATAGAGATGAAAATCCACTTAAATAAAGCCCCTGCTTCTTCATTTGCTATGTTTTATTGTGGTTTATGCATGTGATGGTTCTGTGAAATAACATGGTTTGAGTCGTGGTTCGAAATACCCATGCATGTTGTTTGTTATATGTTTGCTTGTGCAGAGGTGTGTTGATTCCATGTTAATGTTGATGTTTAGGTGCATGAAAACAATAAAAAAAAACTGCTGAGAAACTCACTCATCACCACAAAAAAAGAACAGCCACTGCACCTCCATGTGAACCATAATCATATTATATGGGGTATCGTTTTAAAGAGAGTTAAATGATCTATTCATTGATATTAATTACAAATTGATATTTATTAACAGGGGTGTGATTCTCGATCATACTCAAAACAAACTACCGAGTAACTCACTCATCACAATTGAAAAAAGCACAGTGACTTTCAATATTGTGTCATTTTGCAACTTTTGAATTTACACCTAGCCCCACATTTCAAGGCACTGCACCTCCAAGTGACCATAATCATATCATGTAGGGTATCATTTTAAAGAGAATGAATTATGTATTTTTTATGCTAATTCGATATCGATATGTACTAAAAAAAGAGGAGGGATGTGAGGCCCCTCCAAAAATAGGGCACCCCTACAAAATTCACTCAGCTACTTATTCACATATACCACCCATTCATTATTGTGTATTATATAACCCTCAATTAGAACACTTGCACACCCCTATTTTATAGTAGAGCGACCCAAAACCTCCATCTCAGTTGTCAAGCATGTGGTTGGTCATCATTACCTTGTTGATGCCCATACAAGCTACATGTGACTGACAATTGTTTCTCTCTTCATTATTATTTACAGGTAAGAAAAGATACATTTTTGTTGTTATTAATACCCAAAACTGTTGTATATATATATTCTGTTTATATGATTGTAATGATACTTTTGTTGTATGATATGTCTTCCTGAAAGTATATAGACTGATTGGGTAGGATGAACATTATAATTGAGAGTATACTGTTATATATCACTGACATCTCAATACAGAGATATTCACCAAATTAATAGTTAAAACATTAGTTATAGTTGTTACTGAAGCTTTTGGTATAGAAATAGAAATAGGTATTGATCAGTCTTGATGGAAGTACTACTTCTGAAGGAGGTCAACCTCTACCAGACCCAACAGTGACTGTAGATAGAAACCAGCCACCAGTGGAAACATCTGGGTATCCCAGAGCGCAGGCTTATCTTGAGATGCAGCCTGTGGACAACTCAACAGACCAGGTCCTTACACCGGATGAGGTTAACTTGCCACGATGGCCCGCCAGGGATCGACGACCTCCCAACCAATTCACCTACAGTGGACTCGGAGAACCAGACAGGCAAAGTATGAACTCGAATATAGGTGGAATGTATGTCCACATGCCCCCACAACAGATGGTGTATGCCCCAGAATATGTGCCAACCAGTAATAACATTTAATCTTACCCCAACCAAGGTGGAGTATATCTAAATCCACCGTCACGGTATTCCACACTGAATCAGCACGTGTACCCGAATTTCGTGTGCTGAAGAACTTTGATTGAAAATCATTTCTGGAATTGATAGTTTTGGAAGAACTTTTTAATGATCAGATAGAGATTTGTTTTGGGAGATGAGATGCACAGAAATGTAAATTAGACACTGCGCAGTTGGGATAGAGACATAGGCATTTTTAAATTTCATTTTTTATAGTTATATAGCTATGAAATGTAGAATGCATTGGTTATCAGGCATCTCTCTCAAGTGATTTTTTTAATGGACTGCTCAAGCACACTAATTGTGTTGTATGAATTATTTTTTTTTTCGTATAAAGATCTAATTGATCGAGAGTTGTATACTATCAGGAAAGGCCGCCTGGTATGTTTACACTTTTCACGCAATGTTCTTAACTTGCCATATTTAGGATATTATTCTTCTGCGAAAATTCATTGAGTAGAGATGTGTTTATACATGACCATTTTGTATACAAATTTATTCAGAATTTTGTGTCAGGAGTAATCCCCTTGATTACTTGGACAGCCGTTTTTGTATCGATATTTTGTTTTCGTTGATTAGCATCTATGTATTTGTTACTTGTAAATATTTGTTGTAAATGTCGAGGACGACATTTCTTTGAGGAGGGAAAGGTGTGAGGCCCCTCCAAAAATAGGGCACCCCTACAAAATTCACTCAGCTACTTATTCACATATACCACCCATTCATTATTGTGTATTATATAACCCTCAATTAGAACACTTGCACACCCCTATTTTATAGTAGAGCGACCCAAAACCTCCATCTCAGTTGTCAAGCATGTGGTTGGTCATCATTACCTTGTTGATGCCCATACAAGCTACATGTGACTGACAATTGTTTGTCTCCTCATTATTATTTACAGGTAAGAAAAGATACATTTTTGTTGTTATTAATACCCAAAACTGTTTTATATATATATATTCTGTTTATATGATTGTAATGATACTTTTGTTGTATGATATGTCTTCCTGAAAGTATATAGACTGATTGGGTAGGATGAACATTATAATTGAGAGTATACTGTTATATATCACTGACATCTCAATACAGAGATATTCACCAAATTAATAGTTAAAACATTAGTTATAGTTGTTACTGAAGCTTTTGGTATAGAAATAGAAATAGGTATTGATCAGTATATTATTTTGACATTTCCTTCTAATGTGTACTTGAACTGTATATATTAGATTCTGTAGTCAGAGGTGCATGTGCATATATTATACCTATACTGTATACTCCTTTGTTCTTGTTCTTCTCAAGAAAGTATCTGTTATCAACGTGTTATGTAAATAGGCTCTTCAACTTTCAGCTTGTTACCTTGACTCCTGGAACTTGTGTTTACTTTTAAGATATGTTAGGAGTTAGTGGTAGATGAGGGGTTATTAAGCCATATAGCATGCTGGAAGACAGTGTTAGTATGTTAGTGTATATTGGTTACTGATTCCAAGAGTGAGAGAGTTAACTTGGAGAGAATTAAGGGATCACCTCAGAAATGCCAGGACAGCAACTTTAGATGTAAATCTTCAAGACTGCTGTCTAAGGACGACCACCTGGAATCGGTGAGGATGCGACCATGCCCATTTGAAGTATAAACATCTGAACTCAAATCAGTGATGCTGTGAAGGTGACTGGAAGTAAGGTGTGGACAGGGAACAGCAAGACTACCTAAAAGAGTTCTACAAGAGCAAACCAGTGGTAGTAGGACCAGTTGGATTCACAACATAGCTTTCGTCAACATGGCAGACATCGAGGATTTGGTGTTCGAGGTGGAGGAGGCGATATTTGGTCTGGCAGTAGGACACCTGCCAATGGTTTGCACCCATCTAGCTATCCCGTCATCGGAGACAGAGGGGAAGCCCATTAAGTTTCTGGTCCGTCGACTTCAACGGCTAGTAAGGGAGCTGGGAGATAATGAGGCTGGTGCAGCCACGTTGGCTGCATTAAAGGACATTCTGCAAGGGTTGAAGGACGAGAGTCTAGAAGAGGTACCAGACTTGCACCTGCCTGTTGTAAAAGATGCGGTGGAGGAGAAGCCTTCAATTCCGGTTCCGGTTCAACCCATGCAGATGATCAGAAAGGAGCTGCGAATCAGCGGTCAAGTGGGTGATTCGAGTCACAAGGAGAGGCTAACTCTATCTAGCCTCAACCATCAGATAGATGCAGCTCTTTTGAAAGGATATTCAGAAGCTGAGGTTGTGGAGAGTGTTTTGAAGGCCATTCACCCCAGCCTACATGTAAGGCTTCGATCATATTTGGAAAGCTGCTCCAACCTCAATCTTGGTACTCTCAAAGCATTCTTAAAATCGCATTATCAGGAGCAGGATGCGACTGAATTATATCAAGAGCTTTCTCAGGCAACACAGGGGAAGACTGAATCAGCACAGAGCTTCGTGATGCGGGCTCTGGATTTGCGCCAGCGGATAATCCGGGCCTCCCAGGACACAACCACTGGGCTGAAATATGACGTCAGCCTGGTGCAGAAAATGTTTATCCACACCTTCATTACTGGGTTGTTGAATGACCAGATCAGGCAAGATCTTAAAACATCTTTGTCTGTCACAACCAGTGATGAGGAACTCCTGGAAAAATTACACACTGCAGTTGCCCTGGAATCAAAGCGGCAACTGAAAGCTGGGATCAGACCCGCAGCACGGGTAAATGTCATCACGGAGGACAATGCAGAACCTGCAAAGCAAAGGAATAAGAACCAGCACCCGGAGTTTGAGATGATGAAGGGCCTTGCGGCACAACTGGCCGAACTAAAAGCGTGTGTGGCAGCCTTGCAGGATCGGACACCTGCACCTGGACCAACGCCGGCAGATGGCAGGCCGCCCGGCCTAAGGGATGTGAGAGATGCCGTGAGCAAGGTCAGGGAAATGACTGCCGTCATTGTTTCAAGTGTGGTTCATCTGAACATTATGCCCGTGGATGCAGGAAGAAGAACCAGGGAAACGGGCAAGGGTCAACCCGAGGGGACCGGGTTTAACCCTAATTGATCAGCTCCCCAAAGAGAATGTGGCATTGAACCAGATGTACTCAACCCCAAGACGCCGGAAACTTGTTGAACTCGTTGGAGAACGCTGCCTGGTAAAATGCACAATGAACGACATGGATACAACAGCGTTGTGGGACACAGGAGCTCAGGTGTCTGTGGTGACAGAGGCATGGTGGAAAGAAAAGCTACCTGATGTTGCTCTTCAGAAGGTAGAGGATCTACTTGGAGGTGGACTCAGGGTGGCAGCTGCAAATGAGACTGTCATGCCTTACATTGGATGGATTCCAATTGATTTGCAGTTGTCCTCTAGGAGCCCAATATTGTCGGTACCATTCCTTGTTGCGACAGATGACCTCAGGGAACCCATCATCGGCTCTAATGTTATTGGAGAAGTAATTAACAATTTCGATGGTGATCAAATCCCACTCAGTACTCTACAAGCATCAATTCCAAACCTATCCAAAGACAAAGCCATAAAGTTGTTGAACATCATCAAAGCAAGGGAGACTGAAGAGATCTGTTGTGTTCGGACTGGAAGATCAGTTGCGAGAGTACCAGCCAACTCAACAATCAACCTAGCTACTAGAGTACGAGTCTGGTCTAACACCAAAGACACCCAAGTCTTATTTGAGCCCAACTGTGATGGCGAATGGCCTGAGGGACTGGAGATTGAGCCGTATCTACTGCGACTTCCTCAAGGGAACTCCTGTCGGATTGACATTCCAGTTTCAAATCATTCTGACCGACCACTCGTCATTCCAAGCCGCACTATACTAGGCCAGGTACTCCATGTTCGTTCTGTGTTGCCTGACTACCCTCCACCTGCACGTGATGAGATGTTCGTCAACACTAGTTCAGTGTCTGCAGAGTCAGGCGACTCTTCAAACAATGACCAGACATTTCAACTCCCCCATTTGCCTGAGGAGCAGAGATCAGCAGTACAGGAGTTACTCAGACAGGAAGAGGCAAGTTTCTCTAAGGGTGACAAAGATATGGGTTCAATTCCTGAATTGCAGATGACTCTGAGGCTAAGCGACGATACTCCAGTGCAGCGTACTTACCAGTCTATACCACGCCCATTGTATCAAGAAGTAAAACTGTACCTGCAGGATCTCCTGGATAGAGGGTGGATCAAGAAGTCAGAGTCCCCCTATGCATCCCCGGTAGTCTGCGTGAGAAAGAAAGATGGAGGATTACGTCTCTGCATTGACTATCATGAGCTGAACCGGAAGACGATTCCTGATAGACAGCCGATCCCTCGTATGCAGGATATCCTTGACAGTCTCGGAGGAAATCGCTGGTTTACTACTCTGGACCAGGGTAAGGCGTACCACCAAGGCTACATGGCCGAGGAGAGTCAACCAATGTCAGCATTCGTAACTCCATGGGGACTTCATGAATGGAAACGGATTCCCTTTGGGTTACGGAATGCACCAGCAACCTACCAGAGATGCATGGAAACAATTCTTGATGGCTTGAATCACAACATCTGTGAGGTATATCTTGATGATATAACTGTGTATAGCCAGAGCTTTGAAGAACATCTCACCCATCTTAGAACTGTCCTGCGACGCCTAAGTGAGCATGGGGTAAAGCTTAAACCATCAAAATGTAGTCTCTTCCAGAGCGAAGTCAAGTTCCTGGGAAGAATTATCTCAGCAGAATGGTATCGAGCGGATCCCAAGGAGACACAGGCCCTCACAACCATCAGAGATAAGAAGCCAGAGACTGTAGGTGATCTGAGGAAACTTCTGGGTCTCACAGGCTACTACCGAAGGTATCTTCAGGACTATGCCAAGCGGGCGAAGCCACTATACGAGCTTCTAAAATCACAGAATCCACCAAGTACCCCGAAGCCTAGAGAAAAGTCTAATAAGTCGGGAAAGAAGCAGCAACATGGCCAAGCTCCATCCAGTACTAGAATTATATGGACTCAGAAGCATCAAGCTGTTATTGACTCTATGATTGAGGAGCTTATCAACCCACCTGTCATGACCTACCCAGAGTTCGACCAAGAATTCATACTTCACACAGATGCATCACAGGAAGGTCTTGGTGCCGTGCTTTATCAGAAAAGAGAAGGAATGTTGCGGGTAATAGCATATGGATCCCGGACCTTGACCCCAGCAGAGAGGAACTATCATCTCCATTCTGGGAAGTTGGAATTTCTTGCTCTGAAATGGGCCATAACAGATCATTTCAGGAGCTACCTCCTCTATGCCAAGAACTTTGTGGTCTACACCGACAACAATCCTCTCACATACATCCTTTCAACAGCCAAGTTGAATGCAATTGGACACAGATGGGTAGGTGAGTTGGCAGACTTCAACTTCACCATTCGCTATAGACCTGGCAAGCAGAATGGAGATGCTGACGCTCTCTCCAGGATGCCAAATGACCCTGAAGATGCTAACCAGACCTTCTCGGAAGAGATCTCGCCGGTCGTCATGGGAGCAGCTATCCAGGGGGTTCAAATAACGGAGCATCCATATTTCTCTTTAGCCCAGTCTCTACCTCTCGATGTCGGAATCACAAGGATAGATGCAGAGATGCAACCAGCTATATTCAGTCCAGCAGAAATCAGAAGAGCCCAAGCGGAAGATCCTGCTATCTCTAGAATTCTATCTTACAAAAAGAAAGATAGATGGCCTAAGACTCAGGAGAGAAATGGTGAATCCAAGAACACCACCACTATAATGCATGAATGGAGAAATCTGAGAATGGGAGACGACGGGATTCTCCGACGGCACACTAAAACCAAGACACAACTAGTTGTACCTGAAAAGTGGTGGTCCCTAATTTGTGGTGAACTCCATGGGAAGATGGGACATCTGGCCACAGACAGGACACTCCATCTCGCGCGGGACCGTTTTTACTGGCCCCACATGGAGAGCTACGTAAGCACCTACATCGCTAGCAGGTGTAGCTGTGTCAAGCAGAAAGCACCAACCAGACAACCAAAGGCTCCACTCGTTCCAATCATCACCACTGAACCATTTGAACTTGTCAGCATCGACTTCCTCCATCTTGAGAAAAGTAAAGGAGGGTTCGAATATATTCTCGTCGTCATGGATCATTTCACGAGATTTGCTCAAGCATATCCAACTTCAAACAAGTCTGGGCGAACTGCTGCTGACAAAATCTTCAATGATTTTTGTACTGAAGTTTGGATATCCGAGGCGTCTCCACCATGATCAAGGCCGGGAATTCGAAAACAATCTCTTCGCCAGGCTGAGGGAACTGACAGGTGTCGGGCACTCGAGGACTACTCCGTACCATCCCCAGTTAAATGGACAAGTGGAACGCTTCAATCGCACCTTGCTGTCGATGCTGAGAACTCTCACTGATGAACAGAAGCAAGATTGGAGACAGCATCTGAACAAAGTAATTTATGCCTATAACAACACCAGGCATGAGACTACTGGGTTTTCTCCACACTACCTTCTCTTTGGGCATTCTCCTAGACTGCCGATTGACTTGGCCTTCGGTTTGACCCCTGCTAAGTCCATTCCGCCTCGTGACCTCGGAGAGTATGTGCGGAAATGGAAGGACAGACTCAATGAGGCTTATGCTATTGCCAGGAAGAATGCACAGAAGTCGTCAGAGAACAAAGCAGCATCATGACCGGAAGACTACTGCAAACATCATTCTTTCTCCTGGAGATCGAGTTCTCATCAAAAACTGTAAACCAAGAAATGGTCCAGGTAAGCTGAGAGCTTATTTTGAAGATGAGATCTACGTGGTAGTTGCGAGGAAGGATGACTTGCCAGTGTATGAGCTGCGATCTGAGAGTGGTGAAAAGAGAACTCGGACTCTTCACCGAAATCTCCTTTTCCCCTGTGACTCGTTGGACAGCAGCCAGTCGACACAACTTCCTACTACAACTAAGAAGGTTAACAGACGCTCTATTAAAAAGGAAGAACAACGTGACCAATTCTATCACCAAGCAGAATTAGACAGCTCAGATGATGAAGATGCATACTTGACTGAGTATTATCGTCGAGCAGCTTCTGATGCACAGGAAGAGACATCCAGGGTAGACTCGCCAGTGGCAGAGCAGGCACCTTTAGACTGCTCTGACCCGCTTGAGGAGGTTCCTTTGCGAATTCCTGAACCTGCAGACCGTCTCCATGAGGGCACCAGTCTTGATGGAAGTACTACTTCTGAAGGAGGTCAACCTCTACCAGACCCAACAGTGACTGTAGATAGAAACCAGCCACCAGTGGAAGCATCTGGGTATCCCAGAACGGAGGCTTATCTTGAGATGCAGCCTGTGGACAACTCAACAGACCAGGTCCTTACACCGGATGAGGTTAACTTGCCACGATGGCCCGCCAGGGATCGACGACCTCCCAACCAATTCACCTACAGTGGACTCGGAGAACCAGACAGGCAATGTATGAACTCGAATATAGGTGGAATGTATGTCCACATGCCCCCACAACAGATGGTGTATGCCCCAGAATATGTGCCAACCAGTAATAACATTTAATCTTACCCCAACCAAGGTGGAGTATATCTAAATCAACCGTCACGGTATTCCACACTGAATCAGCACGTGTACCCGAATTTCGTGTGCTGAAGAACTTTGATTGAAAATCATTTCTGGAATTGATAGTTTTGGAAGAACTTTTTAATGATCAGATAGAGATTTGTTTTGGGAGATGAGATGCACAGAAATGTAAATTAGACACTGCGCAGTTGGGATAGAGACAGGCATTTTTAAATTTCATTTTTTATAGTTATATAGCTATGAAATGTAGAATGCATTGGTTATCAGGCATCTCTCTCAAGTGATTTTTTTAATGGACTGCTCAAGCACACTAATTGTGTTGTATGAATTATTTTTTTTTTCGTATAAAGATCTAATTGATCGAGAGTTGTATACTATCAGGAAAGGCCGCCTGGTATGTTTACACTTTTCACGCAATGTTCTTAACTTGCCATATTTAGGATATTATTCTTCTGCGAAAATTCATTGAGTAGAGATGTGTTTATACATGACCGTTTTGTATACAAATTTATTCAGAATTTTGTGTCAGGAGTAATCCCCTTGATTACTTGGACAGCCGTTTTTGTATCGATATTTTGTTTTCGTTGATTAGCATCTATGTATTTGTTACTTGTAAATATTTGTTGTAAATGTCGAGGACGACATTTCTTTGAGGAGGGAAAGGTGTGAGGCCCCTCCAAAAATAGGGCACCCCTACAAAATTCACTCAGCTACTTATTCACATATACCACCCATTCATTATTGTGTATTATATAACCCTCAATTAGAACACTTGCACACCCCTATTTTATAGTAGAGCGACCCAAAACCTCCATCTCAGTTGTCAAGCATGTGGTTGGTCATCATTACCTTGTTGATGCCCATACAAGCTACATGTGACTGACAATTGTTTGTCTCTTCATTATTATTTACAGGTAAGAAAAGATACATTTTTGTTGTTATTAATACCCAAAACTGTTTTATATATATATTCTGTTTATATGATTGTAATGATACTTTTGTTGTATGATATGTCTTCCTGAAAGTATATAGACTGATTGGGTAGGATGAACATTATAATTGAGAGTATACTGTTATATATCACTGACATCTCAATACAGAGATATTCACCAAATTAATAGTTAAAACATTAGTTATAGTTGTTACTGAAGCTTTTGGTATAGAAATAGAAATAGGTATTGATCAGTATATTATTTTGACATTTCCTTCTAATGTGTACTTGAACTGTATATATTAGATTCTGTAGTCAGAGGTGCATGTGCATATATTATACCTATACTGTATACTCCTTTGTTCTTGTTCTTCTCAAGAAAGTATCTGTTATCAACGTGTTATGTAAATAGGCTCTTCAACTTTCAGCTTGTTACCTTGACTCCTGGAACTTGTGTTTACTTTTAAGATATGTTAGGAGTTAGTGGTAGATGAGGGGTTATTAAGCCATATAGCATGCTGCAAGACAGTGTTAGTATGTTAGTGTATATTGGTTACTGATTCCAAGAGTGAGAGAGTTAACTTGGAGAGAATTAAGGGATCACCTCAGAAATGCCAGGACAGCAACTTTAGATGTAAATCTTCAAGACTGCTGTCTAAGGACGACCACCTGGAATCGGTGAGGATGCGACCATGCCCATTTGAAGTATAAACATCTGAACTCAAATCAGTGATGCTGTGAAGGTGACTGGAAGAAAGGTGTGGACAGGGAACTGCAAGACTACCTAAAAGACTTCTACAAGAGCAAACCAGTGGTAGTAGGACCAGTTGGATTCACAACATAGCTTTCGTCAACATTGCAGACATCGAGGATTTGGTGTTCGAGGTGGAGGAGGCGATATTTGGTCTGGCAGTAGGACACCTGCCAATGGTTTGCACCCATCTAGCTATCCCGTCATCGGAGACAGAGGGGAAGCCCATTAAGTTTCTGGTCCGTCGACTTCAACGGCTAGTAAGGGAGCTGGGAGATAATGAGGCTGGTGCAGCCACGTTGGCTGCATTAAAGGACATTCTGCAAGGGTTGAAGGACGAGAGTCTAGAAGAGGTACCAGACTTGCACCTGCCTGTTGTAAAAGATGCGGTGGAGGAGAAGCCTTCAATTCCGGTTCCGGTTCAACCCATGCAGATGATCAGAAAGGAGCTGCGAATCAGCGGTCAAGTGGGTGATTCGAGTCACAAGGAGAGGCTAACTCTATCTAGCCTCAACCATCAGATAGATGCAGCTCTTTTGAAAGGATATTCAGAAGCTGAGGTTGTGGAGAGTGTTTTGAAGGCCATTCACCCCAGCCTACATGTAAGGCTTCGATCATATTTGGAAAGCTGCTCCAACCTCAATCTTGGTACTCTCAAAGCATTCTTCAAATCGCATTATCAGGAGCAGGATGCGACTGAATTATATCAAGAGCTTTCTCAGGCAACACAGGGGAAGACTGAATCAGCACAGAGCTTCGTGATGCGGGCTCTGGATTTGCGCCAGCGGATAATCCGGGCCTCCCAGGACACAACCACTGGGCTGAAATATGACGTCAGCCTGGTGCAGAAAATGTTTATCCACACCTTCATTACTGGGTTGTTGAATGACCAGATCAGGCAAGATCTTAAAACATCTTTGTCTGTCACAACCAGTGATGAGGAACTCCTGGAAAAATTACACACTGCAGTTGCCCTGGAATCAAAGCGGCAACTGAAAGCTGGGATCAGACCCGCAGCACGGGTAAATGTCATCACGGAGGACAATGCAGAACCTGCAAAGCAAAGGAATAAGAACCAGCACCCGGAGTTTGAGATGATGAAGGGCCTTGCGGCACAACTGGCCGAACTAAAAGCGTGTGTGGCAGCCTTGCAGGATCGGACACCTGCACCTGGACCAACGCCGGCAGATGGCAGGCCGCCCGGCCTAAGGGATGTGAGAGATGCCGTGAGCAAGGTCAGGGAAATGACTGCCGTCATTGTTTCAAGTGTGGTTCATCTGAACATTATGCCCGTGGATGCAGGAAGAAGAACCAGGGAAACGGGCAAGGGTCAACCCGAGGGGACCGGGTTTAACCCTAATTGATCAGCTCCCCAAAGAGAATGTGGCATTGAACCAGATGTACTCAACCCCAAGACGCCGGAAACTTGTTGAACTCGTTGGAGAACGCTGCCTGGTAAAATGCACAATGAACGACATGGATACAACAGCGTTGTGGGACACAGGAGCTCAGGTGTCTGTGGTGACAGAGGCATGGTGGAAAGAAAAGCTACCTGATGTTGCTCTTCAGAAGGTAGAGGATCTACTTGGAGGTGGACTCAGGGTGGCAGCTGCAAATGAGACTGTCATGCCTTACATTGGATGGATTCCAATTGATTTGCAGTTGTCCTCTAGGAGCCCAATATTGTCGGTACCATTCCTTGTTGCGACAGATGACCTCAGGGAACCCATCATCGGCTCTAATGTTATTGGAGAAGTAATTAACAATTTCGATGGTGATCAAATCCCACTCAGTACTCTACAAGCATCAATTCCAAACCTATCCAAAGACAAAGCCATAAAGTTGTTGAACATCATCAAAGCAAGGGAGACTGAAGAGATCTGTTGTGTTCGGACTGGAAGATCAGTTGCGAGAGTACCAGCCAACTCAACAATCAACCTAGCTACTAGAGTACGAGTCTGGTCTAACACCAAAGACACCCAAGTCTTATTTGAGCCCAACTGTGATGGCGAATGGCCTGAGGGACTGGAGATTGAGCCGTATCTACTGCGACTTCCTCAAGGGAACTCCTGTCGGATTGACATTCCAGTTTCAAATCATTCTGACCGACCACTCGTCATTCCAAGCCGCACTATACTAGGCCAGGTACTCCATGTTCGTTCTGTGTTGCCTGACTACCCTCCACCTGCACGTGATGAGATGTTCGTCAACACTAGTTCAGTGTCTGCAGAGTCAGGCGACTCTTCAAACAATGACCAGACATTTCAACTCCCCCATTTGCCTGAGGAGCAGAGATCAGCAGTACAGGAGTTACTCAGACAGGAAGAGGCAAGTTTCTCTAAGGGTGACAAAGATATGGGTTCAATTCCTGAATTGCAGATGACTCTGAGGCTAAGCGACGATACTCCAGTGCAGCGTACTTACCAGTCTATACCACGCCCATTGTATCAAGAAGTAAAACTGTACCTGCAGGATCTCCTGGATAGAGGGTGGATCAAGAAGTCAGAGTCCCCCTATGCATCCCCGGTAGTCTGCGTGAGAAAGAAAGATGGAGGATTACGTCTCTGCATTGACTATCATGAGCTGAACCGGAAGACGATTCCTGATAGACAGCCGATCCCTCGTATGCAGGATATCCTTGACAGTCTCGGAGGAAATCGCTGGTTTACTACTCTGGACCAGGGTAAGGCGTACCACCAAGGCTACATGGCCGAGGAGAGTCAACCAATGTCAGCATTCGTAACTCCATGGGGACTTCATGAATGGAAACGGATTCCCTTTGGGTTACGGAATGCACCAGCAACCTACCAGAGATGCATGGAAACAATTCTTGATGGCTTGAATCACAACATCTGTGAGGTATATCTTGATGATATAACTGTGTATAGCCAGAGCTTTGAAGAACATCTCACCCATCTTAGAACTGTCCTGCGACGCCTAAGTGAGCATGGGGTAAAGCTTAAACCATCAAAATGTAGTCTCTTCCAGAGCGAAGTCAAGTTCCTGGGAAGAATTATCTCAGCAGAATGGTATCGAGCGGATCCCAAGGAGACACAGGCCCTCACAACCATCAGAGATAAGAAGCCAGAGACTGTAGGTGATCTGAGGAAACTTCTGGGTCTCACAGGCTACTACCGAAGGTATCTTCAGGACTATGCCAAGCGGGCGAAGCCACTATACGAGCTTCTAAAATCACAGAATCCACCAAGTACCCCGAAGCCTAGAGAAAAGTCTAATAAGTCGGGAAAGAAGCAGCAACATGGCCAAGCTCCATCCAGTACTAGAATTATATGGACTCAGAAGCATCAAGCTGTTATTGACTCTATGATTGAGGAGCTTATCAACCCACCTGTCATGACCTACCCAGAGTTCGACCAAGAATTCATACTTCACACAGATGCATCACAGGAAGGTCTTGGTGCCGTGCTTTATCAGAAAAGAGAAGGAATGTTGCGGGTAATAGCATATGGATCCCGGACCTTGACCCCAGCAGAGAGGAACTATCATCTCCATTCTGGGAAGTTGGAATTTCTTGCTCTGAAATGGGCCATAACAGATCATTTCAGGAGCTACCTCCTCTATGCCAAGAACTTTGTGGTCTACACCGACAACAATCCTCTCACATACATCCTTTCAACAGCCAAGTTGAATGCAATTGGACACAGATGGGTAGGTGAGTTGGCAGACTTCAACTTCACCATTCGCTATAGACCTGGCAAGCAGAATGGAGATGCTGACGCTCTCTCCAGGATGCCAAATGACCCTGAAGATGCTAACCAGACCTTCTCGGAAGAGATCTCGCCGGTCGTCATGGGAGCAGCTATCCAGGGGGTTCAAATAACGGAGCATCCATATTTCTCTTTAGCCCAGTCTCTACCACTTGATGTCGGAATCACAAGGATAGATGCAGAGATGCAACCAGCTATATTCAGTCCAGCAGAAATCAGAAGAGCCCAAGCGGAAGATCCTGCTATCTCTAGAATTCTATCTTACAAAAAGAAAGATAGATGGCCTAAGACTCAGGAGAGAAATGGTGAATCCAAGAACACCACCACTATAATGCATGAATGGAGAAATCTGAGAATGGGAGACGACGGGATTCTCCGACGGCACACTAAAACCAAGACACAACTAGTTGTACCTGAAAAGTGGTGGTCCCTAATTTGTGGTGAACTCCATGGGAAGATGGGACATCTGGCCACAGACAGGACACTCCATCTCGCGCGGGACCGTTTTTACTGGCCCCACATGGAGAGCTACGTAAGCACCTACATCGCTAGCAGGTGTAGCTGTGTCAAGCAGAAAGCACCAACCAGACAACCAAAGGCTCCACTCGTTCCAATCATCACCACTGAACCATTTGAACTTGTCAGCATCGACTTCCTCCATCTTGAGAAAAGTAAAGGAGGGTTCGAATATATTCTCGTCGTCATGGATCATTTCACGAGATTTGCTCAAGCATATCCAACTTCAAACAAGTCTGGGCGAACTGCTGCTGACAAAATCTTCAATGATTTTTGTACTGAAGTTTGGATATCCGAGGCGTCTCCACCATGATCAAGGCCGGGAATTCGAAAACAATCTCTTCGCCAGGCTGAGGGAACTGACAGGTGTCGGGCACTCGAGGACTACTCCGTACCATCCCCAGGGAAATGGACAAGTGGAACGCTTCAATCGCACCTTGCTGTCGATGCTGAGAACTCTCACTGATGAACAGAAGCAAGATTGGAGACAGCATCTGAACAAAGTAATTTATGCCTATAACAACACCAGGCATGAGACTACTGGGTTTTCTCCACACTACCTTCTCTTTGGGCATTCTCCTAGACTGCCGATTGACTTGGCCTTCGGTTTGACCCCTGCTAAGTCCATTCCGCCTCGTGACCTCGGAGAGTATGTGCGGAAATGGAAGGACAGACTCAATGAGGCTTATGCTATTGCCAGGAAGAATGCACAGAAGTCGTCAGAGAACAAAGCAGCATCATGACCGGAAGACTACTGCAAACATCATTCTTTCTCCTGGAGATCGAGTTCTCATCAAAAACTGTAAACCAAGAAATGGTCCAGGTAAGCTGAGAGCTTATTTTGAAGATGAGATCTACGTGGTAGTTGCGAGGAAGGATGACTTGCCAGTGTATGAGCTGCGATCTGAGAGTGGTGAAAAGAGAACTCGGACTCTTCACCGAAATCTCCTTTTCCCCTGTGACTCGTTGGACAGCAGCCAGTCGACACAACTTCCTACTACAACTAAGAAGGTTAACAGACGCTCTATTAAAAAGGAAGAACAACGTGACCAATTCTATCACCAAGCAGAATTAGACAGCTCAGATGATGAAGATGCATACTTGACTGAGTATTATCGTCGAGCAGCTTCTGATGCACAGGAAGAGACATCCAGGGTAGACTCGCCAGTGGCAGAGCAGGCACCTTTAGACTGCTCTGACCCGCTTGAGGAGGTTCCTTTGCGAATTCCTGAACCTGCAGACCGTCTCCATGAGGGCACCAGTCTTGATGGAAGTACTACTTCTGAAGGAGGTCAACCTCTACCAGACCCAACAGTGACTGTAGATAGAAACCAGCCACCAGTGGAAGCATCTGGGTATCCCAGAACGGAGGCTTATCTTGAGATGCAGCCTGTGGACAACTCAACAGACCAGGTCCTTACACCGGATGAGGTTAACTTGCCACGATGGCCCGCCAGGGATCGACGACCTCCCAACCAATTCACCTACAGTGGACTCGGAGAACCAGACAGGCAATGTATGAACTCGAATATAGGTGGAATGTATGTCCACATGCCCCCACAACAGATGGTGTATGCCCCAGAATATGTGCCAACCAGTAATAACATTTAATCTTACCCCAACCAAGGTGGAGTATATCTAAATCAACCGTCACGGTATTCCACACTGAATCAGCACGTGTACCCGAATTTCGTGTGCTGAAGAACTTTGATTGAAAATCATTTCTGGAATTGATAGTTTTGGAAGAACTTTTTAATGATCAGATAGAGATTTGTTTTGGGAGATGAGATGCACAGAAATGTAAATTAGACACTGCGCAGTTGGGATAGAGACAGGCATTTTTAAATTTCATTTTTTATAGTTATATAGCTATGAAATGTAGAATGCATTGGTTATCAGGCATCTCTCTCAAGTGATTTTTTTAATGGACTGCTCAAGCACACTAATTGTGTTGTATGAATTATTTTTTTTTTTTCGTATAAAGATCTAATTGATCGAGAGTTGTATACTATCAGGAAAGGCCGCCTGGTATGTTTACACTTTTCACGCAATGTTCTTAACTTGCCATATTTAGGATATTATTCTTCTGCGAAAATTCATTGAGTAGAGATGTGTTTATACATGACCGTTTTGTATACAAATTTATTCAGAATTTTGTGTCAGGAGTAATCCCCTTGATTACTTGGACAGCCGTTTTTGTATCGATATTTTTGTTTTCGTTGATTAGCATCTATGTATTTGTTACTTGTAAATATTTGTTGTAAATGTCGAGGACGACATTTCTTTGAGGAGGGAAAGGTGTGAGGCCCCTCCAAAAATAGGGCACCCCTACAAAATTCACTCAGCTACTTATTCACATATACCACCCATTCATTATTGTGTATTATATAACCCTCAATTAGAACCCTTGCACACCCCTATTTTATAGTAGAGCGACCCAAAACCTCCATCTCAGTTGTCAAGCATGTGGTTGGTCATCATTACCTTGTTGATGCCCATACAAGCTACATGTGACTGACAATTGTTTCTCTCTTCATTATTATTTACAGGTAAGAAAAGATACATTTTTGTTGTTATTAATACCCAAAACTGTTGTATATATATATTCTGTTTATATGATTGCAGTGATACTTTTGTTGTATGATATGTCTTCCTGAAAGTATATAGACTGATTGGGTAGGATGAACATTATAATTGAGAGTATACTGTTATATATCACTGACATCTCAATACAGAGATATTCACCAAATTAATAGTTAAAACATTAGTTATAGTTGTTACTGAAGCTTTTGGTATAGAAATAGAAATAGGTATTGATCAGTATATTATTTTGACATTTCCTTCTAATGTGTACTTGAACTGTATATATTAGATTCTGTAGTCAGAGGTGCATGTGCATATATTATACCTATACTGTATACTCCTTTGTTCTTGTTCTTCTCAAGAAAGTATCTGTTATCAACGTGTTATGTAAATAGGCTCTTCAACTTTCAGCTTGTTACCTTGACTCCTGGAACTTGTGTTTACTTTTAAGATATGTTAGGAGTTAGTGGTAGATGAGGGGTTATTAAGCCATATAGCATGCTGCAAGACAGTGTTAGTATGTTAGTGTATATTGGTTACTGATTCCAAGAGTGAGAGAGTTAACTTGGAGAGAATTAAGGGATCACCTCAGAAATGGCAAGGGATTCTTTTTGGATGTACATCATGTCAGAACAAAGAAAGTTCTCAACTTGTACATAAAAGTTCCATAAGAATCAGGGACCATCTTAACAGTTTAGATCTGAGACTTTAGGATGTATTCCCCTGTATCCATTGGCCATGTGTTCTCTTATCATTTAGTCTAGTAGTTCAGACTTTATTTTATCAATGTTTGGTTATTAGAATTAGAGACTATTAATAAGAATTAGGAAGTATTCTCTAATTCATATAATTCAGACTGATTGTTAGCAGTTATATTTGTATTGATTTTAGTACTTACATTCGTTTATTATTTAAGTATGTTAAAGAACAAGTGAATATTCTATGATCATAAGTTGAGAAATTAGTTTGATAGATAATGTCTATTCTTGATATTGATTGTTATTTGAAATGGTTCTTGTGACATATTTTTAATAAACGTATGATCATTACCTTGTTGATGCCCATACAAGCTACATGTGACTGACAATTGTTTCTCTCTTCATTATTATTTACAGTTTAACGCCCATCCCACCCAGGGAGGGGTAACAGGGACTATCGATGAAAGTCAGATATCCAAACTTTTTTGAGGAGTTTATATGAGATTATTATTTATTCATGTTTTGTGAGAATAAAGCGAACAAGTGACTGTTAGGACTACCCCTTCAAAGAAGCAAATAAAAATCAACTTTGAGCGGCCGATCGGGGAAAACATGGGTAAATTTCTCCTTCATTGGCAAAAGCTGGATCCGCCCCTTAATATATTTGAGTCATATCTGCATACCCGAGGCTTAACTCTTGTACGTTTAAGAACAACAATACAAAATACATGAATATACACTTTTTGTATTATTTTTCCCCTCCTACGTTTTGTTTGTTTTTAAATAGTTATCTAATAAATGTTATCAAATATTTGAAATTACATTATTTTTTTTGCGTCATTTGATTTCCTCTACAAGGGGTGTATTTTGTGACAGATATAAAAATAAATAACAGTGAAATTGGACCGAGTGATGTTCGGTGGATGTTTCATGTTTTTAAGGAGCATTACTCTTTGGTCTCGTTTGTTTTGAATATTGCGGGAAAAATGAAAATTAATAAACATATTTAGACTTTTTCAAATAAGATATTCGAATACACAGGGTGTATACATTTTGTGTAAATTGTTTACCACTTTCCGATGATACATGATGAAGATATGTCCTGATACCGTGTGGGCCTGCATCCTCTCATTGATCTCAAATGTGTTCCTGGATGAAGTCGATAGATGATCTGCCACAGCTTTGGCCACTGTTTGGTCTTGACTCTCATATGCTACGTCAACAATGAAGTCTTCATCGCGTGATACTATGAGATGAGACACGATATCCAATCCGACCTCCTTCTGCTGGGCCGAGGCGAAGTACAGAAGCTCCTTGAATTCCCAGATGTTGTTCATAATATCTTTCACCAACTTGTAGTATTCGCTTCTGTTTGAGTTATGAAGAGATGCCAGATACATCCCTGATAGATACTCCTGAAACAGCTTATGGGGGAACTGCACGGATGAGTCTGCGGGATGTTTATTGTATCTTTGTTGTCTCCTCTGAAGGATCGGTGCTTGTTTAGTGAGTACTCCAACTTGACAACCTGTGTTAATACATCCTGGCCAGCTCTTAAACTCTTGTTCACTGAACACTAATCGCCTTTCCATGAGCCCCTGGAAGGCAAGACAACCGATGTTGGATAGATAGAGAAGTACTTCTGCACGCTGTACATGCCATTCCTCGTCTCTTGACGTCAGACCGAGCTTTGAAAGATAATGATCGACCAAGAATTGAACCATCTCATCAATCAGCTGAGAAAATGTTTGTAACTTCGACATTGCTATGCGACGTTCGCCATCGAAATCTTTCCACATGATACACAGCATAGCTGTGTATATGGGGTATGGAGCCATGTTCTCTCTGATTACATCGTTATTTGATATAAATCGATTCAAATCTTCAGCCGAAGTTATGTCTGGATGGAAGAACTTGGTGACGTAGGAAGATAGATTTTCATCAGAGAAACCTTCCACGGCAATGAAGGCATAAAGCTTTCTAAGCTCTTGAATCTTCCGTATCTCATCTGATCTCCATCGTCTTGATGTGATTAGTACTTTCCCTGACTTGAATAGCCGATTCAGGATGATAAGGGCGATTTGGTAACAGCTATCAAGATCGCCAGCAAACTCGTCAAAACCGTCCAGAACGAGAAGGACGTCTATCTGATGGGAAAATACATACTTGTTTAGCTGCATGGCTGTAACCATATTGTCGTCTGGGAGGTAGGACTTTATAATATCTCCAATAGTCTTATCCTTTACTTCACGAAGAAGGACGAGAAGTACAAGTTGGAAATCTTGGTAGCCTGCTCCATGAATCCAGTCCCAAACGATCTTTGCACAGAGAGTTGTCTTCCCCACACCACCTTCACCTTCAACCAACAAGCGTTGAGGAAAGACTCCGTTTACCTTGGTCTTGAGGAGGTCTTCGTAGAGTAGCGGCGTCTTATGCTCAGTTCCCTTATCTTCCTCCATCAACGTCAGATTTGTGAAAATCCGCTTAAATTCAAGTATAAGTCGGCTGTTCAGTGGATCGGCTTGAATTTGACAGTGGTGAATGGCCGAATATTTCTTGACCTCTTTGATGACCCGTTGGAATTCATCTTCCGTCATTGATGGTATGTGATCTCCAGCCTTACCTGTAATGAAATAGAAAATAAAATATATCAATTACAAAGGAATGCATTCCTTTATGAGTGTCACTCAATGTCTTGATATCTTGTTTTGTGCCATATTTATATTTTCATCTCATTTTTATGAAATATCTTTTTTTATTTTGGGTATGTTTTTTTAGTTTCATTTTTATAATAATAATAATAATAACAATATAGGATATTTATATTGCGTACATATCCACCTTGTTAGGTGCTCAAGGCGCTCCTATATAGGCGTTCATAGCGCACACAGCTTCTTAAAGAATTACTTCCTACCGGTACCCATTTACCTCACCTGGGTTTATATTTGCACCTTATGACTCAGATTGAAGAACAACTTCGGTGTCTTGCAATCATTAGTAAGATTTTTTCTATTTTTCATATGAATGAACTGATTAATACGATTATTTTTTTTCTAATTGTAAATATTGTCAATGCTGTTGTTTTGGGGGTCATTCTCTATCAACAGTTTTTTATGGTCCTAACCATATTTTGTACCATTTGTTGCATAATTATATATATTATTATTATTATTATTATTATTATACCCTCAGGCAAAAGCGCTATATAAGTCGAGTTATTTTTATACTAAAATTATACTTTATTACTTACATCGTTTTCACTATTGCCTATCGTTATTGTGATCATCAGCATAACAATCATAATAATCTGTATCATAAATCAACGTCAGTATCCTTTCTCTGCATAGGAGTAATTAAAGTGGTGGTAATTACCTTTCTCTACACTGTCGGCAAGCTGTACCAGATTGATGTCTTTTAACTTGTTGGACAGTGCCTCCCTCGCCTCATTATCTCGTACTCTCTTCAGCCATTCACAAAGCATCTTATAGGTAGTTTGCATTATGTTTCCAATGTTGTCTTCCTTGAATCGACTTAGTTGAGCCTCAGTGAATCCTAAAGCTAGTCCAACCTTCGTGAAGTCTGATGGATCCATACCGTCAGCAAGGAGATGAAGCTCAAACTCAGTTAGATTCCCAAGGCTAAAACATGTACAAACACACGAGAGAGGCTAAGAGAGAAGTTCTTTCAATTACTTTCAAGGGAAATTTTATATATTGCGTTAAATGTTAAGTATTTCACACAAATACTGTTAGGCTTGGCACTTCTCAGAAATGAAATTGGAACGAAAATATGATATAAATGGCCCTGCAGACTGGGCAAATTATCATTTTCAATGAGACATGTGTACACATAGTCAACCGATATACGGTACTCTGTCGATATACTCTTGGATTCCAACCGTCATTAACATGATTAAAGTATTGCGAACCGGCGATTTGTCCAACACCCAGTCGTAAGGCAAAAGAGACTTCATAATATTTTGATCGTCCCTTACTGTGCTTATAATGGTATAACGCAATACGCCGTATTGATGTACAATAACATAGTATAGTGATGATTAATAATAATAATAATAATAATGATAGTAATAATATTAATAATAATAATTATAATGATGGTAATGATGATGATGATGAATTATTTCAATTTTTTTTTACTCAGTATTTGGACCAGGATTTTGCTCCACGTCACCGGACCTCAGGAGGAGCACGTTGGTCATACCAGAAGAGAATGAATTCCTTTGTGTTTCATCTGATCCACTGCTGGCTGAACGTGATCTACTGACTGGAGAGATTGGTGCTCCATAAAACCCTGCGATCTCCTAAAACAAAAAAGAGGGATATGTGGCAGAGAAACCTTTAAAATAATAAAAAGATTATCGTACACACTGTTTTATATCCTTCCGACTTATTTTGTTCATGCAGTGTTAACATGCCTAACATGACCAAAATTATCAAAGCATGGTAACAATAAAGGGAGGGTCCGGGCTGAAAATAAATAGAGTACAATTCACAGAGCAAAATGTTGAAAATTTCATTACAATTATAGAACAAATAATAATAATGATAGAGGACACTTTATATTAAGCGCATAATAACTGGTTTAGTTATCTATGCGCTTTACACATTATGAATAAACATAACATATATATACAACAATAAGTAAATTATTCACAATTATTACAACACATGTATAAGCAGGAATAATAACGAAGTTATTGAATTTTTATGTTTATCAATATTTTGTGATAACAGTTATATGCACATCGCAATGAATATTCATTAGGTGGGCTGATGATGTCTCATCTCCACTTTCCCCTTTCTTATTTTATTACATGATATAATAAATATTTCACTTTGTTTCATACATGTGTAAATTATTGTCTCCATTATAATGGAAATAACTTGTGGCAATAAATAAAGAATGCACTTAATCAGTTGTTAATCCCATTGTTTTAGTTCTTGGTAGAAAAAAATCGAATAAACATAAATTCATGTAATAATAAAGTACAAAAGAACAAGTGGGGATATGACATCATCAGACCACCTAATGAATATTCATAAAGACATGCCTAGAACTGTTTCACCGGAATAATGCAAATTTTTAAA
The DNA here is from genome assembly GCF_018143015.1 of Lytechinus variegatus. Lineage (NCBI taxonomy): Eukaryota > Metazoa > Echinodermata > Echinoidea > Temnopleuroida > Toxopneustidae > Lytechinus > Lytechinus variegatus. The sequence goes on from NC_054743.1 coordinate 56,627,187, forward strand.
ATTCAATATATATATATATATATTTAGAAAGAGAGAGAGAGGGATTATACATACCCTCGTACACGATGTGAGCTGAACATTGCCAGACGTATCTAAATCAGTACTAGGCGAAAATAGGCCAAGTATCCCCGACGGTAAAGGACTTGAAGTCTCTTTCTCGTCATGCTTGCCCTCGTCCTGAGAACTAGCTACCTGTGAGTATGACTCCGATGTGCCATCATGTTGGTCTGGTTCACTTATTTGAGTTGATTTGCAGAGGCTAGCAGGTGATGTGCCATTAATGGTTATATATCTCATGTCCAACTCGTCAAGGTCACAAGGCTTTTGGGCCTTGATGTCAGTAGGATCAGAGACAGAAAAGGATTCATTCTCTGTTGAACAGGTTGAAAGATTGCGGTCATCATCACACTTCAAAGATCCGTGCTGAGCATGTTGAGTGATATTACGGAGGTTTCTGGTATCACACGGAGATCCGTTAGCGGTGTCACAATCAGGAATGGTCGAGGTTGACAGATTCTCCGAACAAACATCAACCTTTTTTATGTTACTTGAAGATTCATTTTTGGCCGTTTTCAGGTCTACAGAAGAAGACGGTGGTTGTTGACAGGACTTACTAACAATTTTGCTCTTTTCACCTCTTGAAGAAACATTGGAAGATGGATTATGTCTATTTTCATTGTCGTTTGCTTTTGATTGTTCAGTTTCTGTCTTTGGATCATGACGATACCTCCTGAGATACGTGCCGATCCTGACACGCCAGACACTGAGAGACACAGGCATGGTGACATCAGGACACTGCGTGGCAAAAACAGAGAACGTAACATTGATACATAGTACAGTTGACGCATCGATCTATTAATGCACTAAAACAATCGGGATAAACTTTAAAAGTATATTCTTCAAATACGAATATAGCGGTCAGAATTCTGAACACAAACCATGGTCTAAAGTTGGGGTTCCACTGTGGGAGACAGATGTGACGCAATTATCCATAACTATATGATCATTTTGTCATCGCATTTTGGCACTCAAACATTGATAATAGCTTTGCATAGTTTTACCCCAGACTTAGACCAGGTTTTAAGCTAAACTGCAGTAATATCAGCCTGTTGATCTGTTGATTTATTTTTTTTCGAGGTTGTATAAATGATAAATTCGTATTCCAACGAAAACAAGGTGGTTCGCAAACCACGAGTCTCGTCTTATTTCGCAATCAATGAAATATGCAATGTAATATTTTGACCCTATCATCCCTGTGAACACACACCTGTTTAAGGATGGTTTATACCAAGTGTAACATAAGTGATGCAGAAATCAAGAGAGGATACCAAGTTGAACAAATACCTGACCTTTGACCCCTAGATGACTTTCGACCCATCAACCTCAACACCACAAGTGGTACATATAAAATGTTCATGATTTGACCATGCAATGTATTATCATTTTCATCAAGCGGTCCTTTTGTTCCACGGCATATTCCCAACGCTTGTATTAACATAGCTTGTGACTGTAAGGGTTGCACTCCACAAACATACATGATGACATGACGTCACGACACGTCTTTTCCGGCATGATATAATTCCGGAACATATCATGTTAGGTATGATGATTGATCTGACAGACTGATTGGAGAAGGTGGTATGCTGGGTGCCGGGTAATAATGGCAAAGGTAAGAATGGCAAAGGTGGGGTAAAAGTGTCAGAGGTAAAAATGGCAAAGGCAAAAATGGCAGAGGTAGTTATGGCAGAGGTAGTTATGGCAGACGTAAGAATGGCAGACGTAAAATAGCAGAGGTAATAATAGCAAGGGCAAAATGTCAGAGGCAAAGACCATGACATGCAACATCAATGAGGAAAAGACAGAGCCTTTCCGGTGTACATCAGTCATAATTATTAACCTTGAATGGACTCCTATAGATTGGATTGACACTAACTTTAGTGAATCACTGTGATCAAACAACTGCCATTCGCCGATGTCAAGCAATGGATAATTCGGTTTCCGCGTTTGCGTGCCAATTTGTTTATGCTCAATTTTATCAATTTGAAAAAGCGAAATAGGCATTTCATTATAGCATTGCATATACTTAGTCAAACAGTGTACCTCCTCTATTTCACTTATTAGCAACTTGGCAAATCGATTAGTTTTGTTTATCGATATGTGTATTGGTCAATAGATGATCAATTTAAACGTTGAACAGTACAATTCATGTAAACAGATACGTATATCAACATCCTCACACATACATGATGCACGTCCATGCGCATACAGGTATATCATGGATTTACTCTTGATATTGTTTATCTTTTATCCTATTCATCAATTGCCAACTCGCCCACTCGTCACATGGTCTACTTTTATCTCGTCTAATGCAGGGGCGGTGGAATCGTAGGAGCAGGGAGGGGCACGTGCCCCCCCCCAAAAAAAAAAAAAAAAATCCTCGTAGGAAAAAATGTCCTTTTCAAAATGGAAAATGCCCTTTGCTTATTTATTCATTTTATTTATTTATTTTGTTTTATTTACCCCGGGTGGTCTCTTCAGTACAAAGCTGCTTCACAAGAGAGCCCTGTTAAAATACAAACATATCATAGTGATATAGAATGTAAAAAGAGTAAAGCTTTACATACAACATACAGAGAACTATAAAACCAGAAAACAGCAACAAATAACACCAGCATAATAAATATAAATACTTGAAAATAGAGTAATACAATAAAATCAGTGGCGGATGAAGACAAATACTAGCAGCTGCCAGTAAACGTCATTATGTGGGTCTTATCCTTGATTTTTTTATTAAAATCAAATAAAAATTTTAAACAGGTAAACATATATAAACATAGATTACAATAAAACATTTAAAGAAAAAATCCCTCCCCATCCCAAACCCCAATAAAGGGCCACTATATAACGTAAGATTATGTTATCAGGATTCAGTTAAAATGTTTTTAGTTTACTTTTAAAAATGAACTAAAATTATAAACTTAGTTGTATACAATGCTTCTTAAAAATAACAAATGATCCACAAGTTTGTATCTTTAAAGGAAGGGTATTAAAAATGACGATTGCTTGATAAGAAAAAGTTGATTTCATATACTGTTCAAGGTTTTGGGACATGAAAGGATCGGTTGCATTATATCTTGTAGAGTAATTAATTGGTCTATAGGAAACGAGTCTTGTTAGATACACTGGTACAAGGTTATTAATTATCTTTTACATCATTGTACAGTAATTCAATTGAAAACGTTGTTGGACGGATTGCTAGTTTAGGGTATGTAACAGAGTCTTAGTTGGTGTATATCTATCGACATTCAACATGTTCAAAATCATTCTAGCGTATCTATTTTGAACTCGTTGTAGTTTGGTAATGTTATGCTTCGTTGAGGTTTCGCAAATAATACTGCAATAATCAAGGTGTGGTACAAACAGAATAATATCAGTTACTGTTTTCTGTGTTAGATAAATCTTAATTCGACGTATACATGCAGCGAAACGAGAGAGTTTGCTTATAAGTGCATCAATATGTACGATGACACGTTGTATTCTATTTGTTAAATAGGATTGGAGCCAGTTATATTCAGTGCATTGTATACCATACAATAACAATTTTTTTTTAGTTTATCACGCAGAATCACATCGAAAGCTTTCCGAAGGTCTACAAATACATCGCCCGTTAGGAAGCCAGAGCTCATATTTTGTAAAATATATTCAGTGATGTCAAGGAGGCAAGAATTTGTGGAATGAAATGGTCGAAATCCCGATCGATTATCAGTAAGCAATGAATGGTCGTTTAAATATTTATACAACTGTTTATGAATTCCCTTCTCTAGAATTTACCAAAAAAAAAATACAGACAGAATAGATATAGCTCTGTAGTTCATTGGTTGTGACGTATCACAACTTTTATGTATTGGTATTATTTTGGCTGATTTAAAATCAATTGGAACACAAGCAGTTCTAAGTAAAAAAAAAAAAAATATGTAGGTTAGAGGTCCTGCAATAAAATCTGCAGCATCTTTGATTAATCGATGCTGTAGGTCATCAAGACCATAAACTTTAGTCGTATCAATAATTTTAAGCTCTTTCAATACATGGAGCATGATTATTTTTTTTTCTCATACTAATATAAAGCGCGTGTTTGTCACCCAGTTCAATGAACTTATTATTAAAAGTTAACCACATATTAACGTTTTCTTTGTCTTAAAGGATACACACAAAGAAAATTCACGAAAGTGATGATTATAGACAAATTATATATGAATGGAAAGGTCTTGTCTTTTTATACACAAATATGTCACTAAAAAGTCTTACAGATGTTGTGGAAATGCAAGAAATGAAATTAATAGAGACCCTTCTCAGCCCCCCAGCCGCCCCCAGGCAGACATTCACGCGATCGAAAACAGTCGAGAATAATGACGTCACATGATCGACTACACACTATCTCTCTGTGCATAATACACTGATACACCTTCCTGGTCTCTATTTTTCTTCGAATTGACCGTTTTCTTCATATGTGTTGTGATATCCGATTTCGACATCTACAGACTATAAGAGAACCAGAACTGTGTTACTTTATCCATTTTTATTGAATTATGAACTGGAAAGACTGATTTTGTCCACTCGACAGTCTTCGTTGTGTTGCTCTGATTCCACCAAGCTGTACGGTCCCATTCACTTGCTGCCGATGCAGGTTACGCTGCACTGTTTGATCCAGTCAAAAGTCAAGGTAAGCATGTTTGGAAACTGTAGTCTGTACTTGTTCTGACGATGCATTCAGGTCAGATGACAGATACAGATCTGATATAATTTTAGAATCATGCATTTTGGCATGACTACTATTAAAATTAAAAAGTCTTTATTTTAGAAATAATGTTTTTGCACAATTCCAGCAGATTTTTCTTCACAAAGACTTCAGTCAGATTTCTAAATAAACTGGTCAGGACTCAGGCGATTAAATTATTTAGGAGCATGAGCACTGGCATGGACCATGGCTGAAAATATGCTGTTTCAGAGGAATGTTTGGCATTATCGTAGTTTTTGTCACCAGTCCATTCACTGCCGTTTATTTCGTCAACGGCGGTGATCCACTCCCATTGACTTTGTACACAACGAGCGCACAAACACCAAATTTCACGATAAGGCCGAATGTTTTCACGATAAGGCCAAATGTTTAAGTTTTTATTATACGCAGGTCTAGTACCCAATGCGTTTATGCTCAGGAGGGCCCTGTATCGTATACATCCAGATACACAGAATTATATCGCCATAATGCCGATGTCATGAAGCAAGACAAATTTTCAGCAGTGGTTACCCTGATCATGCTGATTCCTGGCCAAAACTAGAGTCTGGTGTATCTTTCTGATTAGAGTGCTTCTACATATGAATGCGTAGTGCCTTCAACATAAAACAATGAAGATAAATGCACTCTTTGTAATGACACAGAGTACCGTACCTCAAGTGATTCACTACCGCTAAGCGGTAAGTAGAGTGGGGCCTATACACAAACATCACTTGAGCGTTGAGGTAGAGCACCAGTGTTCTGAGTGGAATTTTTCAGGTGTCTAAACCTATTATTTGTTGTTGACCGGGAATTACATGCCACCGCACGTCGTCAATCATCAAGATAATGAAATTCATACTTTGATTTGATTATTTAAATTATTTCTTTATTTTTTTCTCTCTTCTACACACAGATCTGCACACTTGCTGACTCTGGTGACTTCTGGTCTCTGCTCGCTACTTCAATCTGGGAGATTCCATCATGTCCTCTTACTGATTTGGATATCGCCATTTTTTCTTTACTCTTTCCAGGAGCTACGGTGCAAGTTTTGGACTGATAATGATGCAACAGAAAATTTATCTTTATCGATCTTGGAAACGATTTTGAGCACAGTTTTGGAGAGAACTAAAAAAATTGACTTGGACAGGAATACAGCTTGTCGAAAATAAGAACACACAACTTAAAACGAAAAAAACAATTTCAATGTTATTAGGGCATTTTGCAAGAAATTTTCTAATCAATCACACGTCCCAAATCAAGGGTAAGTCCTTTGATTAAAGACAAACATGTACATGTAGTTGAACTGCTATTGCAACTCGACCTTATTACGCTTGAATTTGAATTTAAAACTTACGCTTGATTTGCAATGGAACATAAGTTTCTTGCAGTGCCCCATATTTGTGTTTTGTTATCAGATATCTAACGTGCTGAATTTTCTCGAAAGGTATAATATATTTGTCCTTTTAAACGGTATTTGAATATGGGTACGCCTGTTATTTGTTTTCCACAATATTTATTGCATGTACATGTATGAACAGAAGTGAAATATTTATTGTGAAGCACTGAATGTTGTGTGCTGTTGTGTGATGGTTCATCATTTTTTTTGTTCTAAGACTGTAAGCCTGGTGGGTGTGAGGAAGTGGCCTGGATGAAAGAAAAGTGAACATGTGCCCAATTACAGATTTGCATATTTTAAGACAATTTTGTTTCTGGATCAATATTGCTATGCATTCCCTACATTAAGAGTAAAGGAGAAGTCCACACAATCAAAAATTCATTTGAATTTAAAGAAAAATAAGATATTGCAGGAAATTTCATAAAAACTTTGATTCAAATTTATATAATTACTACTCTAACATTGACAAATTTTGCCTAATTTATAAAACGATGATATGTTCATTTGTGTCGATGTGCAAATTACACTAACCGTTATGTCACACGCACTAGGTTCTTTTGTATTTTGTTGTTTGATATATTTACATGACATGTAGATTTGATATTTAATTTTCTATTTATTTTCTGAAAAATTTTCAGAGGGATTTTAATTCCTCCAAATAACATTTAGAGTTACAGTTCCGTAAATGTAACCTATTGTGTTCGGATGAAGAAATGCCTATACTCAAATCTGCAAAGAATTAAAAAACAAAATGCCACAAAAAAATTAGAAACGAATGTGATGTGAGTGACAACACTAATTTGCATATCATTGTTTTGTGACTGTTTTGAGTAAAAACAGCAAGGGAAATTACTCTATTCAAATAATTTTTAGTTGATGTGGACTTGACTTTTAACTCATCCTGTACCCCTCCCATCCCAAATAAGAGTAGAATCTAATCAAGAACTTGAAAATCAAAAGCAGCAATTAAATAAGATTTGATAAATACAGGTCTGAATGGGATTTCACAAGAAAAAAAAGCTGGGTAGGGACGAGAAGGAATAAAAAGAAATACCCATTTTAATCCGAGTTTTGAACCAGGGTCCTCGCACACGACAAAACGATGGCCAACACGTTTGGCCACAGACCATTCCCTACATTAAAGTGGGCTTTTAAGATATATGAAACAAAGTCCGCTCGCCGCTGTGGGCTAATCATGTTTCGGCAATTCAACTGCAATTTCAATCATTTCGCGATGGATATTGCCATGTTATTTTGTGGTTCCTGACTTTGTTACGTAATGAAATTTCATAATTTTTTTTAGTCGTGACGAAGAATGTCTATGCTTTATATTGATTATAATATCAATTTGTCGCAAGTGTGATTTCTAAGTGAAAATATGCTTTGTTTATTCAAATATATTTCTTGAAAAAAAATCATTTTTTCTAAGCTAAATATCGGTTACCAAAATACGTTAAATGTGCACTTTATTTCACTGTTCAGTAATTCAAACTTTTATCTATATAACAAGACCAATCTTGTGAGGAATAAACAATTCTAAGAGCAAAAAACGCTGATTGGAAAGATCGTCTTCAATGGGCTGCTGTCAGCTAAGCTGCTCACGCTCATTGTGTGACGTCACTCAGCTGGAGCTCGCAAGAGGACCGATGGAAGGCAGAAATATGGCATGAAAATAAATCATTTTTGAGAGCTGATTTCTGCAAACTCTAATGACTATTTTGAAAAGTGAAGTTATATATCTGATTAGTAATACTTCCCCTTTACAATGATGACCACAAAAAGGCATTATAAAATACTTTGGATTCTTCGAGTGTCTCCTTTAAAATAGTTTATCCCAGTTTAATAAAGTAAGGTCACCTTTGAAGTTTTCTGTATCATAGTTACGAAAATATCTCATAATGGTTATCTTTGGATAGGATTCCAATTTCTTTTCTTTGAGATTTATATGAATTTATATCAAGGAATGATTGCTTATACCGAACGATTGAACACCAAACGGCAATGTACCCAGGCTATCAGATATAAGAAAAAGATCAAGAGTGTTTCACTGTATGGAGTAATGCAAGTTGGCTTTGTGATCACTTGTCTAAACTGAAGAGAGTAACACAAGTATGTGATTTTTCCGAAACAAGAGGTTGTTTGTTAACATATTACAATTCATGTCTCGTGTGATTAGTATTTTATTACTTATATTACAAATGTTTTCAATGTTATATTCTAATTCTTCAAACACATCTATTGTTGCCTTGGGAGAACAATACACAATACCTACATGTAGTAGGTATGATTTCTGGTTGCTTATTTGGATTTCTATCCACATTAATTCCAAAGAAATATTTTCAAGTACATTTCTCATTTTGTGTGTAATATTTGATTAACATGTAATATAGCAGCCAACACCACCACCAGCTCCACAAATTCTATCGTTTTCTTTCTAAGTTATATCCATTTATGTGTAAGCTTCCAGGGGGAAAATCATTGTCCAACCAGGTTTCAGACATTGAAAAAATATCATATGGATTAAATTCTAAAAACAACTCTATTTTATCCTTTTTATTTCTTAAACTGTGAGCATTAAGGTGGGATATTTTGATTCTTCTTTCTGTTCGGAATTTATGTTTTTGAAATTTTGAGTTCACGTTAGAACTATCTTGGGAATCTCTTGTTAGAGGTACATTCGTATCTTTTTGAGGTGAGTTTTCAACGTAAAAGGAAGTTCATTCATTAAACACTTACTACAAAAATGAAAATATTATCTGAATCATTTCAACATTTCAAATGAGATCAATTTGAACATTTAACACAAAGGATAGCTTTCTGATTGCTTTTTTAACGGACTTATTACAAAAAAAATGCATGGGACAGCTAGGTTCATAATCTGAGCGTTGCGTTCATACTAGTGTAGTTTTCATGAGTCTACAGTTTTTCTATTCATTGGTTTTCAGAAGTGATAGTTACCCATCTTTGTGTTGACTTTAGATGGGCTTTGACTCTACCATCAGTTGTGTATACCTTCGATATCATATCAGATTTGTTAGCAGCACTGACGAGGGACTGACGATGTCTTGTAAGGTTTTCATGGATGAAAATCCTAGTTCATTTCCTCTGTTACTGTAGATCATTTTCCTGACGTTATTACGATCGAACTTCATGATAAAGACTCGAGGCTTGGCACCTTCTGACATTCCTGATCGCGATGTGAGACGATGACTCGGATCAATATCGGTTGATGTTAGATTGATACCCAGCTTCTCATTGACCCCTTGTCGTATGGCTTCGTCTGTGTTTTCGTTTTCCTTCTCTGGAATGCCGTGGAAACGGAGACAGCTTCGACGACTATTTTGTTTCTGGATTTCACTTAAAGATTATTAGACTCGTGAATTCTTTCCTAAGTTCATTGACCTTTTTCCTCGGAGATGTTATTTCGCCCTTTTGATGTTCAAGATCCAATTTAACAGCGTCGTAGTCTGATTGCGTAATATTGTCTACTATCACGTTAACAATAGCATCCACGAGCCTTTTACGAGTCTCCTCGGCACAAGCAGCTTCAACAATTTCTGAAGAAGATTTCAACTAGTCTGAATTCCTTTCTCTGATGCTCGTGACTCAGTTGAGTGCCCAGCATCTCTATCACTCGGTATGTTGGATTCTGCAGCACCCGACTCTGACCCACAAGGGTTTTGGGCAGATCCCGTTGAACCTGGGATACTCTTCATTACCGGACGAACTATTTTCTTTTCAGCTTGAAAATATCAATTTAGACGATATCAGTATGAATCCTGTTGCTGATAAAAGCGACTGTAATAATCTAATATAAAATCCAGACCAGATTTAGTTAAATGGTTCCCTCATTAAAACTTTCACAACTTCAAAGATGTCTAGCGTCAGGCATGACAGCAAACTCTCTTTGTTTAGAATGAAACATGAAATGTGCCCTTTTTCAAAATGTAATACCCTATGTGAAGTAAAACAAAGTATATTTTAGGTTAGAAAATCATATTTTTGGGTGCTTGTTTGTTAAGTTTGTTAAGTAAGGTACTCATTTTGACCTTGGGTACAAAAACGCTTAGAATGTCAAATTATCACGTTAGAATATCATAAATTGAAGGGTAAAACACGGCACTACACAGGTTGAGTAAACTATTTCACAATAAATGCGTAGTATTTTACTCAACAAATGTGCAGAATACATTTTACACAACGAGGAATGTAACATTTTAAGTATTTATGTTGGGTAAAATGGGAACATGGCTGTTGTTGTTGTTGGGTAAAAAGCGACACAGTACAGGTTGTGTAAAATGTTTTACTATTTAAAAAGTGTTCATAATATCTGGCACAATAGGGAATACGAAACTCTTTAGTACTATGTTGGTTAAAAGGGAACGTGGCTGAAGTTGTTGCTGTTGTTGAAAGAATGATTATTTATTCAATCTTATTCAAACGTCATTTTTTTAGGCATGTTAGATTTACAAGACTTTAAGTTGTAGCTGTACGAACAGGCTGACTAAACACCTTTAGAAAATAAATTATTTTATTTTGTTTAAGGGTTAAATCGACATGTATATTATGTAACTCAAATTGGCAACATCAGTATTTCAATTTTAATGCTACATGCTACTAATTGAGTGTAAGGTGTTTGAAACCAACACACATACTTAGGAACTTCGATTTTTTTTACTTCAAATTTACATGAAAAAGGGTGATCTTCAACTTTCAATGTGTTACCATCTCAAGGAATTTATTGATTATTCTGATTGCAAATAAAATCCTGTCCTTAAATACATTATATCATTTACCAACATTGTGAAGAATGTATGTTAACATTCATACTATTTCGACCATAGGAGTCGATTTCTTATGATGATTGGGGGTTGATCGGCGTGGGAGCAAAGCGACCGAGCGGGGAAGGGTGTGGGAGAAGGACCTGCGTAAATTAATATGTATGCAAAAATCGCATTGTTAAGGACTAGAGCAGAACCAAATGGGTTTGTTTACCTAACATGCCTAAGGACTTGTTGACTTTGGAAGGGCTAGTCACAAATGACTTGCGACCGTCGTTCCCAATACAAAATTCCGTTCTGTGAGCACATAGTTTTGTTTTCCTTTGAATATACTACTGATCTTTATTTGCTATCTTTGATACAGTACTCTTTTAGGATATGTTTCATGCAATATTTATCGGGGTTTGCAAAGTTCGATTCTTGTACAAAACAATAACCCTTTTTTCTGCTATTTGCTAAGTATGTTTTTTTCTTACCAAACGTGCAACTGTTGCTGCAAAGTCCATGACACGAGAGCGAGAACAAGCTCTTTTTTTCAGAAATCCACAATGGGGAAAACCAAACTCATCCGAAACAAACAAAGAGGAAGGTACTCGCACAAAACTTCCTCTTTCATTTAAGTTATGAACGTGAAGATTTTTTAAGGTTAATGCGTTTGAACATCCAATTTTCTATCAGATTTTTGTCGAAATGTCAAATGCCCTCTCCATCTCTCTCTCTCTCCTTTTCCCCCTTTTTTATTGGTCGTGAGAAATTAAGTAGGGTGGTAGGCAGCCCCTCCCCCTTTCTATCTGTACGCCTTTGCTAATAATATACTAAAATAAACTGTTGTTATTGGTAAATGAATAATTGTCATAGAACGAACTGGTTTGGAGTGCTAATCGCCTTTTGTGAAAAGCTCCCCGGTTGTCCGGAGAGGGTGCGTTAATTTGACTCTCTTCCCTCAACCCACCCTTTCGAGAAAATCTCCCCCGGTTTTTCTCGCAATGGTGCGGTAACCCCCCCCCCCCCCTTTCATCCCCGCTCTGCAAACGCGGATGATTCTTAACAAACCCTAAAACTCGTAGTATGAATAGCACTTGCAGTATTAGTGATAATTATGACGGCAATCATTACCCTAAAATTGACTACTACTATTAATATAAACATTATCACAGAGAAACTTATGCACCCACTCATTTCCTCACGTCTTGATTTCAGTAATAGTTAGTCTTCTCTTTAATATACCTAACTCCAAAATTACCCGACTTCAAACACTTCAGAATTCAGCAGCTCGCATTGTTTCTCTGTCAAATAAACGCGATCACATCACTCCTGTTCTTAAAGACCTCCATTGGTTGCCCATAAATGATCGCGCAGTTTTCAAAATTCTACTTTTGGTTCATCATATCATCAATGGATCTGCACCCGATTACAACAAATCTCTTATACACCACTATCAACCTGCACGCACACTGCGATCATCCCAGTCTAGTCTCTTGCATATCCCACTATCTAAAAAATCCTGGGGCGATCGAGCCTTTGCTCATGCCGGACCAGCCCTGTGGAATTCACTACCACAGGAGCTGAATAACTCAAACTCTGCAACATCCTTTAAGGGCAACCTAAAATCGCTTTTGTTCACCAGCAGGTACTAGGTTTGAATCCCTCATTTTTTTAATTTGCCCTTTTTTGTACTTCTCTTAATTCTCTACACTTATGTCTTACTCTTTTAAGCGCCTTGAGCATTTAATCAAAATGGAAAAGACGCTATATAAATTATATGTATTATTATTATCATTATTATTATTATTATCGTTGGCAATCTTGGTATGACAGAATGGTTATGAATCATTACATTTAATACATTCACAAATGTGAGTTGGTATAGTTGCGCCTTGTCCAAATTCTTGTCCACGTCATTAATTTGTATTTCTCGAAATCGGGGTTTTATTACAGTATTTTTGTAAACATTATTTTCCCCTCCTAAATAAATACCAATATCATCAGGAAATACATTGCAAAAGTGAAATGTACTCTTCAAGGTTTAAGAACTAATTGCTTATATTTTATTTTACTGTTTGAACTAAAATCTGACGATTCTTTATCATTGCTATATGATTTTACTTTGAAACCTAAAATAAGTGAAATGTGTGATGTGCTTGATTCGTTCATCTATCATTTATATTCTATCTATGTATCACATCGAATAAATTTGTCTGGCCAATAATTTATGATTTGCCCCGTACTAACACAACAAACTAGAGTGCAGTAAGGTATGGCGTACCCAAAATGGCAAAGGAAACAACAAAAAGTGCCTGGATATTTTCAGTAAGTTTTAAAACCATAACTGTAAAAAATATATAGGTTCATAATGCTCAATAAATGGCGATTGGAAAGTCTAACGAATATTGATTCCTTATCAGAATCATTTTTGGATGAAACATGGTAAAAAAATATAAAGATTAGCAAAAAAGGGCCAATCTATCAGAACGGGTAGACGGGTCAATTTACGGCCAAAAATACCCGGAACTAATTGCAACAAATGATTTTTTGACGTTTTTTTTGTGTATGTACTAATTGACCTCAGGAATAACATACTAAAAATCTACGAAAATCCACATCTGGGAAAGTGGTTATTTTCAAGATGCCGTCCGAGATGGCCGCCATTCATTGGAAATGGATGCAACTGGCTCATTATCCACCCTAGAATCCTATTTTGGTTCATAATCCATGGGTAAACGAAAATTCTGATACAGGCTAAAGTGAATTATAAGCACCCCCCCCCCCCGTGTATCTGGCAAATCCAAGATTGCGCCCAAAATGACTGCCGTAGACTGAAAATCCACAATTCATCTAATTTGCTTTGAATTTAGATTTTTAACATACTGAACCACTGACTGTCCTTGTAAATTGTCCCAATGTCTTAACTGACCTTTGAAAACACAGTATAGACAACAAAATCATTATGTCCCAGGAAGATATGAAATGAACATGAAATGAAATGTCCATATTGATTATCAACAGCATTTTTAAACTCCATTTTTGGAAGCCATCTTGGATATTTAGACACATCAGACCACTGGCTGTCTTTGTAACTTGTACTGATATACTACTTCACCGTCAAAACCATTGAATAAAAACCAAATTAAAGCCACTTAGTAATTAATAAATGATTTTTTTTTTTGGTTTAGCCTCCTGCACCCATTTTGTTCGCCATCTTGGATTTCCTGGTATCCAGGAGTGCTAGTATTCACTCAACTTGTATCAAATTCGTTTACCCACTGGACCATAGAATATGAACCCAAATAGGATTCTAGAGTGGATAATGAATGAGCTATATCCATTTTCAGTGAATGGCGGCCATCTTGGACGCCATCTTGAAAATAGCTAATTTCCCAAATGCGAATTTAGGTAGATTTTTAGTATGTTATTCCTATTAAGAAGGTCAAGTATTAAAAAAAACGTTGAAATATCATTTGTTGCCATTTGTTCTGGGTAAAACCATATATTGACCCGTCTACAAGGTCTTTAGTCTGTCGTCATGCAAGTGACCATTTCATCATGAAAACTTAATTATTCATATGGTGACAAAATATCGATATATAGATTACATGTAATGATATCGAAACGAGACAGGATGTGAGTTAGCTTTAATCAAATAATATAACACGAATATCAATAGGCCTTTTGTAAAAACAAGATGATTATGTTGTGGAAAAGTTTTGGGTGTTGTATTTTCAATACTTCAAACGATATAATGAATGAAAATAAAACCTTTAATGAACAGAACACAGTCAGATAGTGTCACAAAGTGTGGAAATTTGATTTTGATTGCACACAATATCATGAATGTGTTCGTAAAATGATTTGTTCGTTATTCTGTACATCCATATTGTAAATTATTACTGTACTCTTTCTACGCGTTATTACCAATTGGATAAATATAATAAAACAATACAATCGCCTCTCTTATATTCAGGTTATCTTGTTAAGCAGAGATAGTATTCAAACGTGTGAAAAAATGACTGGTATTATCACCCAGTCCAAACTTGGTATAAACGATCTTTTTTTCAAAACCAAAGAACAAATATAGTGTCCAAAGTAAAGTATTTTGGAGAGGCTAAATGAAAGACTTGATTTTCACGTGGATCACTGTGCGTTGAAGGTATCCTGGATTTCAATGGGGATTGGTTTTATGAGGTAAAACATGAATGATTTCTGACGCAAATGGTCGATATTATCTCATGCTGATAATAGTGGAAGAAAACAAGTTTGTTGTGTATACATGAACATGCTCATGTGTATACAGCAAACATTTTTTTCGTAGCAAAAAAAATCATCTAATCTTGTAGAAAGAAACATTAGAAAGTATTCGGAACTTCCAGGATATGACAGGAAAGTTTGTACGACGAGATCCCCAATACCATACAAAAGGAACAGAATAGTACCTCTATTTTCTGTCTATGACTATGAACTGGTCGACGTATTGCATCACAAAAATATCCTGAAACTAAGATATTTACATGAAGAATGAACGATTTTTGATTCAGAATATCTCTTAAATTAGTGTTTGTATTTGTATAAGATGCTTACATTATTCCATATGTAGCCATAGAACATTCGACAATTTATTGTACTTCATTTTTAAAAGAGATAAATTTTATCCACGCCATGCTTAGATAGTAAAAAACAAGCCAGGTTTTGTTTTTTATTTGTATATTTTCTGAATACACAGAAGGAAGTTATATTGCTATATTCTCTCCATCAATGGAATTTGAATCATGCTCTAGCAATTCTTAACCCTTAATCGTTCCTGAACACTGGATATTATTTAATAATTATTTTCTTTGATTACAATAAAGTTTTTTAGCGCACTCTTTCTGTCTTTTTTTTTGTTGGGAACATTTCTGTTGAAAAAGTTGAATGTTGATATGCCCTTATATGTAACCACTGACTCCTCTTTTTTGTGCTGTAAGCCGAACTCATTTGAACTGTAATAATAATAATAATTGGCATTTATATAGCGCTTTTTAATCTACGACTGTTAAATGATCTTCACGATTATTATTACCCGGGTACTGGATCAGTTAGGCGAACACTTGCTTAACCGACCGCAATGACGGTTGTTTCCTACCGGTACCCAATTAGCACCTGGATGTGAATGACAAAGTGTGGATTTACGCCTTGCCTAAGGACGCTAGGCCATGGTAAGATTCGAACACACGACAAGGCGAGATTCAGAACCGCTACACCACGGCGCTTCCTGTACTGCCAAGAGAAACTTACGACTTGTGAAGGAGAAAAAATAAGAGCAGAGAGAGAGAGAAATGGATTCGAAGAATGAAAAAAAAGAAAAGAACCAAATAAAGATGAGATTTTTTAAAAGGGGAAGGATGAGAGAAGAAGTTCAAAAGCATCCCTTAGTGCTCCATTTAACATGTTTAAGTTGAAAATTTAAAGCACGCTCCAAAAACAAAATAATTTGCCCTGCCAAATAGCTGGCGTGTGTCGTTTTTGTCTGGGTCAACATTGAATATGCGTGGTCATGGACGTTTGATATGTGCTTACCTTAACAGGTTTGTCCAATATCAACGATGAAAACAATCTCAATTTCCATCATTGTGCATCATATTACCATCCATGATGACTCGATTACACTTTCTCTTCCACGTCCAGGCACATTCAAGACAGGACTGTGTAAGCGTAGGTGACGTCACTTGGTATCCGTCCTCTCAGAGGTATCATAACAGTTAGGACAAAACCTTAGAGTCCTGCTATTCGGTTCCTGGTGAAGTATTGCAACTTAATTCATGTAATGCAAAATGTCAAACCCGACTAAGAACTTCATCGCAAGCAAAGTATGTAATTTGTATAAAGGAGGTTTATACACAAATATGACATTGGAATCTATGTTCGATCACGCGGGACGAAGTTTTATGCAGCTTGATAGCGTTGGTGCAAATGCACGGTGGAGTATCGTTTGGGGTACTATTGTTCGCACAACCATGACAACGCGGGGGGGGGGGTCTGTGTTTATATTAGTTACTTTTCATTAATATTTTTTCATTGACATGACTGTCGATAGGAATAATAGAAAAAATGGGGACGGAATTAGAGAAAGGGGAGAAGAGAGAACAATAAAATACTGTATAATACATAGTAATGTCTAACGTTCTTGTCCAATGATATATGTTGACTTGATACATGGAAGGGGAATTCGTTTTCTGATCCTCAGGGTGTCGTGTTGTGGGCGTTTATGTTGTGTATATGTTGACAGTGAATTCATTCATTTAATTTATTTATACAGGATAAGCTCTTTGAAAGGGTCCTCTACGGTTGTTTTTTCGCGTATTTATCTTAATATATCTAAAAAGTTAAAGTGCGACTTTCTATAGGTAAAATTCAGCTTAGAAAAAAACACTCCTATACCAGGGAATAATTGCGTGACTGAGATGCCACACAAGGAATATTGTATTCCAAGTGATAATATAGGAAATACAAGAGCTGAAGTAGGAAGGCTAAAAGTTGTCGAATCTTGCTGAAGAAAGTGAATCTAAAAATCTTACCGTGCCTTACTGCTGTTCCTTCTCCTTAAAGAGGTTGGAGGTCATGGTTTTCCATCTTTCTCTGTCCAGCGCTAGCTCACAACATACGTATATCTTTTTGCCTGTCATCTCCTCGATAGTCCCAAGCCAGATTTTCCTTTTCGCCCCTCCCCCTGTTCCCTCAAATTTACCCTTTATTATTTTATATGGCCAAATTTCGTGTCTTCTGGTATGGGCATTGTGTGAGAATTTGTGTTCCTTGAATAATATTAATCGTTCTTTACGTGTGAGATCCATGAGTTTCGGGACATCATCTTTCGAATTTCCTTTCTTTCCATAATATTCGTATATGAAGATGGACCGAACGTAGCATTTATTGAGGCATAATCGTGTGCTAACTGATACAGCTTATAATACGGTGGATGAGAAAGCGTTCTTTCCAAGGCAGGTCCTTCTTTTAATTTCTCGTGCAAATTTGTCATCCACTGTTATTTTCTGACCAAAGTTAATAAAACTATTGACTTTTTTCATCACCTTTCCCTTTATAAAGATATATGTATTAGGACATTCCGTTTTTGTGTTCTAAATGTTTCTTTTCTGGTCTAATTGTTCATTTCTATCATTGATTACAAGTGACTGCATATCAGTCTTCTTTGCATTCAGCCAAAAGGACTGTGTCATCTGCATAGCGGAGGTTATATAAAAATGAAATTTATAGTGCTTGAAATTGACATAGATTTAGAAAATTCAACGCTGAAAGACCTAGAGAAACAGATATATGATCAGTCAGAAGTAATCAATTGGCAATTTAAGATTTTAAGTCATCAAAAATGATGGCAATTCAGAGGAATAAAATTCGAGATGAAATTGCATCAGAATCTCTGCCGTTCCTTACTGAATAAAACTTGGTGATTAATTTTTTTTTTTTGCAGGAGTTTCTGCATTTATTGTAAAGTCAAAATAAATTTTACAATACATAAAACATAATCGTAATATGACATAAAAGTACATTGTAATGTGACAGATTTATAATAGTATAAACAAAATTTTAGACATGAATACAATAAGGATAAGACAAAGTAATGAAAAAAAAAAGCAAATGCAGTGGCACACTATATAAGCAAAAAAAATGCTTGAGCAATAGCAGCCAAAGGGGGAAGAGCGCTACATGGAAACCTAATATTTTATACTGGTCCGGGTCTGGAAGAAAATGTTACGTCACAAATCATTAGAAAAGGAGAAAGAAGAAAAAAGAAGAAATGAAGAGTGCGTGTGTGTGCAAGTGGGTGAACGTGCAGGTGTGATACTAAGAATACTTCGATAAAAGATATTTTTTCAATGAAGCTTTAAAAGAAAAGATAGATGCAGTGAGTTTTATATCATTGGGCAAATCATTCCAGATGTCTGGGCCGTGATGTCTGATCGTTTTATGTGCGAATATTGTTATCGGGTTTGTGAGGTGGATGTTGGATGAGTGGCGTGTAGGATATGAATGAATGTTGCTGTTGTAAACAAAAATATCTTGAAAGGGTGTAGGTATAGATTTAGTTGAAAACTTGTACATAAAAATGGCAGTTTGGAAAGTATGAATGTCATGAATTTTTAATGTTTTCAGGTTCCGAAAAATTGGATCAGTATGTGCTAAAAATTGCGAGTGAGAGCAAATGCGGAGTGCTTTCTTTTGGAGGCGTAGAATTGAGTCTATTTTGGTTTTGTTGCAATTGCCCCACAATATGTTGCAATATGATATATGTGACAAAATAAAAGAATTGTAAAGCATAAATAGCGATCTTTGGGAAAGACAATATTTCAGTTTGAATAGTATGCCAATACCTCTGGCAACAAGTGTGCTAATATAACGAATGTGGCTATTCCAAGTTAAATTAGAGTCAATGAATACACCTAAGAATTTCGTTTCTTGTTTTTCAGCAAGATGGATGTTATCAATGTTAATGGAGCCACGAAATATATGCTTAGAATTGATGTGTTTAAAGTACATGAAATTTGTTTTGTTAATGTTTAAGGAGAGTTTATTTGATTTAAACCACATGGACAATTTATTCAATTCATTATTGAGTACTGTTACAAGCGTTTCTAAGTTTCTAAGTTACTGTGTGAAAAAAATACATTGGTATCATCTGCGAAAAGAACATAAGTAAGTAGGGGTGAAGCATTGATTATTTCCGAGGACCTCACCGCATAAACTACAAATATGGAATCTTAAACACAGAACGAGAATTAAAAAAAAATGTTTCGTTTTTTTGGTATCTAATGGATGTAAAAATACTCGCAGCTCCGTAAAGTCCATCAAGAAGCTCGTTACATCCGTTAACTGGGGCTTCAGGGAGACTCCCGGTTTTCCGAGATCGTTTGAAATGTCCCTTTTTCGAGATAGTTGCGTTCACCGAAGCGTGAATCACCACTGAAAACCTTCGCCCTGTGCATTCTTTCTCGGCTGTTTTCAGACCCTTATGTATGTGTGCGAAACACTCGGTAAGAGCGGTGAAAATGTGTACGCGTGTATACAACTGTGCATTGTTGTTATCTGTAAAACATGTGCCTCTCTCTCTCCCCCTCTCTCTTTCTCTCTCATTTATTGTCAAGCATTCAATTTTATTTTCGTTCATCACTTACCCTTGATTCGGACGTTAAATGTGCCGTAATTAGACCATATTTTTGGATCCACCGTCATGTATATCCGTAATATCCAACTTTCATGTTAATTCCTGAGCATTCATCTTCAGCTTATGATCTGCTGCACAATCCATGATCAATACATTATAATATTATTTCCACTAGTGCCGGCGGAAGTCATGGAAATTATCAAGTCGATATGCAATTTCAAAACATGACAAATACAAGTCTGTACGTCGTATTAAACATGTAATCATTGGCTGGTTGACGAAGCCAACGAATTGGAAAAAAATATACTGTATTCACCTTCAAAACAAACATAATGCAAAGTATTGGGGCTAGCGGTCACCAAATAAAGTGCATTATAAAAGTCTGCATGTCAGCTCGATCCATGTCCAAACTTCCCCCAAACGTCCATCCCAGATGAGTTAAAAGCAATATCATGATGTCATGTCATGTCATTATGATCATGACCATTCTCCATTCGACATGATCCATGCTAGCAGTGAACAGGACTGTGGGATCAATGGTTTAGATTATGAACATTATCGAAAACTGCATGTCCATTTTCCATTTAGCCCATGATAGCACTAACCGCCGGAGAGCTGGTTAGAGGTTATATATATATACTGTACCATGGGAACGAATATATTTTCCAAGTCTTTCTTATCAGATATTATGTAATGCCGTACCGAAAATAACTTTCAACATGGTCATGGAAGGTCCATGCATGGTAGTACCATAGCTCTATGCACACTTTGTACACGCAGTACACACACACACCGAAAGGCACAAAGGCTGAACGCAGAGACTAACGTCCTCTTACGAGAACTTTTACTTGCATTTTTTCATCATAAATGTGTCTTCTTTCTTCAATAGCATCTAAGCACCACGGTGGCTAATTCTCTTTTTCGAATATAGATAAGAAATTTAGTTTTCTTTCACATATTTGAAAATAAAAATCCGCCACCGTGGTGCTTTTTTATATGATTTTTTTAGTGAGGGTATGTCAGAACACCCCATTCACTTTGTACAGGAGAGCTATTCGGTGAGATCCTAAAAGATTACGTCATGCGACCACAAATCCCTGTTATTCGAGATTCTGTCGCTCTCGCAAAAGCGTGAGTTTCCTTGACTGGTTAAAGAAAGCATCAGACATATATGGCAATGTACGCTAATATTACTCATACATGTATCATGTTTTCTTCCTGCATTTTCCATCATTGCAAGTCAAGGCTCTGGGAGCGCCTTTTTTTCTGGGGATGCTGACGTAATTTTGGAAGACAAAAGAGGTATTCCACTGGAAGATAAAGGTCATTTTTGTTTTTATTTCTCAATTGCTTCACATCTTCCAGAATTCCAGGGGTGCTCACTATACACGCAGCACCCACAAGGAAATATTGGGGGTGCTTCGGCACCCCGCTTCCCAGGGGCATGTTGCAGGTCTATACACGTTGTGTACTTAAACATTTACCCTTTTCAGCTGAGTAAGACCCTTTGCAACGAAAACGGAAAGAAAAACAGTCACATAATTTTATCAATAATTCTTGTTCTTAAGCAAACTATACAAATCTGGTAATTTCAGTGAATTGTAGAGTAGGGATTTAAATTTATTCAATTGAATGGGGTCAGCTTATTGAAGAACTTCGATGAAATTAGTAATATATTACGTGTATGCAAAAATTTTATATTTCTGGTTGCCAAAACGTCTACGCTTAATGATTTACTGATATACATGTAATATCATGGGTGTCGATCACGGGGGGGGGGGAGATATATCCCCCAATATTTAAAGTGGGGGGGATTGGCTGTATTACCATCCCCCCCCCCCCAATAATTTAGGGTAGAAAAAATATAATAATGATGATGAAAAAATGAAAAGTTTGATCATGATGATTATAATATGCCATCAATCAGTTTGTTTCCCTCGCAATTTGTGTATATTGTTATCAAATAAAAACATTCTTTTTCAGGACTATTAAACAGATGGGTGGAGATTCAAGATGAAAAAGAATGAAATGTTTATGTATCTGATATTTTTTAACACATGACATAAAAGGACCCAAACGAAAATCAACTTTTGTTGATAGGGTGTTCCATCCCACCAGTGGTGAATAAATTAATTCAAAGGGTGGAAAAATAAACGGGAGTAAAAGGGTGGCAAGATAAATCGTCTAAGGAATGACCATATAGCTATTAATAGCTATATAATATTAATAGCTCTATGGAATGACGGTAAGCCCGATGGCGCACGAGAAGCCACTCAGGTTGTAAGTTGTGCTAGTCTTAATTGGTCCGAATGTGCATTTTATCATCATGCATTAAGAAGAATAAAGATATTGCCAGTCAGGTTAGATTTAATAGAGAAGTTGTATACACAGAAGCGTCGATCATGGGTGGGGGGGAAGCAGGGGGCGATCGCCCCACCAATGAAAATATTGGGGGCAAACATATCGGGCAAACAATAATTTATTCTTACTTTGTTTGATTACATACAGCAGGGTCCTAACAATCATTTTGATAACGGCTAGCTAGATTCACATGGGTCCCGTTAAATACTACACAGTAGTAAACAACAATGTTTATTATGTGAATCGCACAGAAGTATAAACATTTTAAACAAGTGTTTAATTAAAAAAAAAAGACGAAACTTGCATGTCGCAAAAACACGTCACACAAATCTAGCAAAACTCAAAACGCATGGCCGAAGATATAGAAGCAGGAACGGAGGAAGTGTTAGCATACATGTATATGAAAGTATCATATTTGACAACTGTGCATACCCAGTTGTGTTGAACACTAAGAAAATGTTTGTATTCATAACATCAAATATTCAAAACCTGTCTTTTTGTAAATTTGTAAAGTACTTCATTCCTATAAAAAATGATTTATTAAGGGAAGTCAACGTTCCAGTGATATCAATGGGTGATTTGATTAATGATATTATGAATTATTATATAGATGTAGGGTCTTACAACTATGCAAGCAGCGTTGTGAATAAAAATGACCGTTTATAAGGTCACAAGAGTCATTTTTCAGATTGGGTGAACAACATATGCCGGGCGAATGTTGTTGGTGAATTTTAGAGTGTTAATGTCGTTTTACTATCCATCATAGTATGTTCATGGTTGAGTGACCACAATCTTTGTTGACGTATCATCTTAGGGGTTCATGTTAATATCCTCTATCACTAAAAATGTTAAAATTGGGAAATGTTAATTATGTACTCCTCTCACAAATCCTCGGCCCCTATCTATAATTAAATTCTGGATCCATCACTGAATACTCCATAACTTTTGATCCTGAGAAATTGTTCTAAAACATAATGCATTTATGCAATATAAATAATATTCATTTCTAAGTTTTCAAGTGTGCTCGCTCAACCATGAAAGTGTTAAAGATCGGAGAGTGTGTGGTGATAAAAAAGATGGATGATAAAAACAACAGCAATTAAGTCATATTAAAAACTGAAAAAAAATCTATCTATGACATTAAACAATGCCATTTTCCCCTGTGATGTGTGTTTACTCATCCATAAATACATATATCGATTTCATTTTTGCACAGAATTCTGCCGATAGGTTAATCAACATTACTGCCAAATAACATTGCTAAAGACAGTTTTGAAAAAAGTTTCACCATATTGAATAAGGGGTTACTTATTATCAAGATTATGCACTCATTGTTTATAAAATTCTTTGGGAAAAGTAATCAAACTTTTTTAATAAAAGTCTTCTCCTTGTTATCCTTGAATGTACTTCCATTAACACAGCGGCAAAATGCACATTCTTAGAAAAATCACTTTGAAGTTACAGCATTTGTCTTTCTTCAAAAGAATATTTCCAAGTGTTGAATTTGGTTAGATTTATAAGAATGTCATTGAATTTATCTTTCTTAATAGTTTTTATAACATTTAACTTTTGTTTTTCATCAAAATAACTGTTTTTATGTAGATACACCATATAAGCAACATTATTCAACTGTCCACATTAGTCCTACGTTTATGGCAAAATGATATATCTGTAGATCCATCATACAATTCATACAGCAATATCATGGCAAAAAGGTGTATCTGTACATACATACATCGATTAGTTTCTATGCTTGAATCATGGCAAAATGATGTACATGTATCTGACAACGGGAGAATCAACGCTAAATTTTCGGCAAGAATTCGATAATTTGATAGTTATTTTTCTAGATTTTTCTTTCAAATAAAGCAGAAATATTGTAAATTATCATGATTTACTTTCATAAATTGAACTTAAAATGAATTAACTTACGTCTTACGTGTCGCATTTTGAACTTTTGTTGGTTGCTTCCGTTTTTTGATCGTCTTTCCGCAGTCATTATATCGCGTATTGTACTAATGCGTAAGATATGGACATCCGTGCAGTTTGGACTCACAACCATACACAGTAAAAAAAATAGCAAGTTGTTTAAGCCTGTCACTTTAACAACAGGTTGTTTAGACTTTTTCGTAATTGCTTAAACTTTTTAAGCAACTTGTTTAAAAAGTTTAAACAACTGTTTAAAAAGTTTAAACATCTTTTTAAAAAGTTTGAACAGCAGTTGTTAGAGTGACAGGCTTAAACAACGTCCTTAAAATTTTAAACAGCGTTTTTACAGTGTATCAATTTGAATTTGATTTTCATACAAAATCGAAAATTGAATTATTGTAAAAACATATATATCTTTATTCATTATAATTCATATTATTTCAGGGGCACGGACATGTAGTAGGCTGGTAATATACGCCTTTAGATATTAGTCTAAGGCTTTGAACATGAATATACAGTTTAAGCATTATTGATGATATCGGTAGTATGTGATAATTTTCTCAGGCAGAATTGTACAGACATCGTCATTTATGCACACATTGGGAGAAACAGTAAGATAAAAATGTAAGAAACATGCCATTCATTCAATCATGGAGAAGTGGTCTAAATGAATTGTCATGCAAATTAAGCAATTATTCCCTATTGAAATAGATATTCATTCACTCTTTTATACAAATTAACATTGTTGTACTTAATAGTCATATCCAAATGCACTTTCTGATTTTGATCTCATTTGCTCTCACGTGTAAACCATGGCCCTGGGAAGCAGGGAGGTGAAGCATTGAAACACCCTCACAAATTTACATGGGCTGGTCTATGTGTTATTCCCCATAGGCAGCACCACATGGAATTCTGGTAGGTGTTGCAAAATGGAGAAATAAAAGCAAAGTGACCTTCATTTTGTCGTGAGACCTCTCTTTCTTAGTTTCTTTAATTTTGTGCTTGCATAATTTCTCGGGTCCAAAATGGACTTTATGTTTTTATTGACCCTGAGCCTTTCTTTTCGTTTTTTTTTACAGCCTTTAAACTACATAAGCTCCCCCTTAAAAAATGTTTCCAATGGCTCAGGTGTCAAACCATAAATGTCGCAACAGGTAGGCGGCGGCATTACCGAATTGCATCGAAAACAAGTAGTTAGAAACTTTAACAAGCCAAAGCGAGATAAGGTTGCGCTATGACGTAAATAACACAACCTTTATTTCATGGCGCTTTAGGTTTTCTTCGTCTATGATATATGTGTATTCGATGCGAGATCTCATTACATAGAATATCTTTACAAACTCAATTAAAAAAATGTTGAACATTTATTTGTGTCTTTTATTCTTTATTCGGTAAATGAAGAACGAATATGTAACACATCGGTAATCATTTAATTTATGATATGTAGTACAAAGACAGATTTTGATTGACGGGCGCAAATTGATAATTAAGGCATTAAACCGTTTGTAGCAATGTGATATAACGCATAGAACGATCATGATTAATAAATGTATTTAGATATTAACTATTATAATATGCCTCCACAGAATGAATCATTTATGATTCTGCCCTTGAATAGATCTAAAAAAAAATATCCACAATCTCTAATTTAAATCGATCTTACCAAAGCATTGTTACGATACTGCAACAAATAACAATCAGAAATTGATGTATAAAGTTTAATTTCCTCTTTTTTTATTACAGGAAATAATTATACATAAATAAAACAAATAATGATCTTACATAAATCTCTTGAAGTGTCCGATGTAAAATCCCGAAGTGATGATGCTATATCCAAGTAATAATCCAAATGATAAAATCCCAGTTGACTGGCGAAAATTCACAATGATGGCGATGATGAAACTGATGTTGAAGTCCGATGAATAATAAGAGTCACTGCAACGAGTTGAAATGTCCGTGAAGACGATGTTGATGATGATTAACAGTCAATTTCAGCAATCCATGGGTTGAAGCGTGTTCATTGAACAGGTTGATGATGTTGATGATCTCGATGAGAACTGATAATTTCTCTCTCAAAATAACTGCAAACAGTTCATTGATGCATAAACTGCTCTGATCTGATCTGGTGAAGTGATCTCATATGATGTGATGTGATCTCCTGCTCTCATATGATGTGATGATCAAAGTGATCTAATATGATGTGGTGATAATCTTGAAGAATCCGCCAGCTTTATATAGTTTGCAGCTATTCTTCTAGAACTCACTATTAAGGAAGGTTCTAGCATTTTCTTTAAAGAACTTTCTCCTTTCAGGAGCAGTCAAAATCCAGAACACTCTTGAATGACCTCATTGAAATCAAGAGTGTCAATAGCATAGCTAAGCCTATTGTTCCTAATCTCTATTCAGAAATAACAATACAACTCCTTGGCCTTTTAAATAGGCAAGGCCTGCATAATAAAAAGACATTCTTGAATGTTCTTTACAATTCTTGGCTAACCTTAAAGGGAAATAACTAATAGATGAATGTAATTGCTTTTACAATTCTTCTAAAATTATTCTTATATGTAACACCTCCCCACCGGGAAAAGAAAGTTTTACCGTAGTAAAGGTTTCTTTAAGATTACTTTTTCTTTTAACTGTTCAAAGTCATCTTGATAAATCATTTACATTTATCGTGTACAAAAATATAGTACTTAACGAACATGTTAAAATAAATGAACATCAAAGATGTTTTCTTCAAATGACACACTTGGTCAAAATCATGAATAATTTCACTTTTTATACTCTTGATAGAGCATCAGCAATTACATTATTCTTTCCCTTTATGTGTACAATTTTCAAAGGGAATGGTTGGAGCATTAGGCTCCATCTGTACAGTCTTTGATTCTTTGTTTTGAATTTCTCCAAAAACACAAGAGGATTGTGATCTGTATAGACTGTAATCTCTCCATTGGTTAGATACACCTCAAACTGCTGAAGGGCTAGTACGAGACTCAGGGCCTCTTTTTCAATAGTTGAGTATTTCTTTTGAAACCGATTGAGTTTCTTAGAGAAGTAGCACACTGGTTTTTCAATGCCTTCTTCATCTTCTTGGAGCAATACTGCTCCTACTCCAACATCACATGCATCAATTGCTACTTTGAATGGCTTTGTGAAGTTTGGAGCTGCCAAAATAGGCTCATTCACCAAAATGGCCTTTAATTTCTCAAATGATCTTTGACATTCGTCAGACCAAACATACTTCACTTTTGCCTTCAGCAGGTTTGTCAGAGGACTAACCACTGTACTGAAATTTGGAACAAATTTCCTGTAGAAGCCACTCATACCTAAGAATCTGAGCAATTCTTTCTTAGTTGTGGGAATTGGGAAGTCTAAGATAGCTTGTATCTTGGCTTCTCTTGGTAGCACTTGCCCTTGACCAACCACATGACCAAGATATGTGACCTTTGCCTTGGCAAATTCACTTTTCATCAGATTCACTACTAGATTGGCTTTGTCCAGCCTGTCAAACAGTGCTCGCAAATGATTCAAATGATCATTCCAAGTATCACTGTATACTAGGATGTCGTCTATGTATACGACACAATTGTCAAGTCCGGCAATCACTTGATTTGTCAACTTTTGGAAGGTTGCTGGTGCATTTTTCATTCCAAAAGGCATGACTTTGCATTGAAACAAGCCTTCAAGTGTGACAAAGGCTGATATCTCTTTGACCCTTGATCAGATTGAATTTCCTTCGGCAGACCGTACCTAGTGAAAAACTGCACTAACGCCTGCACCACTGTCTTCGCAGTGATACTCCTCAAAGGTATCGCCTCTGGAAACCGTGTAGACAAGTCCATAATCGTCAGGAGAAATCTGTGACCCGACCTCGTTCTGGGTAAGGGTCCGACACAATCAACAAGAACCCTAGTAAAAGGTTCATCAAATGCAGGAATGGGTATCAATGGAGCAGGCTTGATAGAAGGCTGTGCCTTACCAATAATCTGACATGTGTGACATGTCTTACAGAAATGCACAACATCTTTGTGCATCTTAGGCCAATAGAAATGCCTCATAATTCTATCTTCTGTCTTCCGAATACCGACATGACCTGCCATAGGTAACTCATGAGCCATTTTCAGAATATCTGTGCGGTAACAAGGAGGAACTACAACCTGGTGAATTATACACCAATCTTCATCAGCTGGTCTCCGGGGAGGTCTCCATTTCCTCATCAAAATGTCATCTTTGACATAAAAGCACTCAGGAACCTTATCAGCCTCAGCCTCAGAACATGCTTTTTGTGACAAGCTTTTTAATTCTGGGTCTGCCTGTTGTGCCTGTACAAGGGAGGATTTACTAAACAAACTATCATTGTTAGCAACAGAGCCTTCAACACTATCCCCATTCAAATCCTTGAAAAAGGTTTCAGCTAACCAGACATCAGTACTCTCCTCTACATCAGCAGATTCCGCATCATCCTTTTCAGCTCTACGAGTCTGAGACCTAGTAACAACACAATCCGGGAAAATCCCTGGAAAATCTTCCTGCAACAATTCAGTTTCAGCTACCTCAACGGGCTTTTCCGAAACCACTGGAGATGCAACAACTTTATATCCAGCCAAGTCGTTACCTAACAAGAAATCAACACCTTTCATGGGTAATTCTGGAACGACACCAACAGTCACAGGACCACTAACTAGGTCACACTTTAAGTCGACCTTATGCAAAGGAACCGACATGAAATTTGGGCCAATACCTTGAACTAAGACGTTGGCATTCTCTGAACTCTCCAGAGGAAGAGCCGAATCCCCTGGCACCATCAGGGACTGTGCAGCCCCTGTATCCCTAAGGATCACCACTGACCTACCAGCAGCACCAGTCGAACAAGGGGATACTTCACCATCATGCAAAAAACTTCTAAAAGTTTCATCAACCTGTTTGACTTTATCAGCAAATACCAGAGAAACACTCTCAACATCTTGATTGGGCTCTGATGGAACAAACTCCATCGAGGGAACACTTGTTTGCTTGACAAAACCCATGTCTTTCTTAGTTTTGGTTGGCATTCCAACCAATTTCCAACATGATTCTTTCAAATGTCCCGATTTATGACAATGAGTACAAATTTTGGAACTACGACTCTCAGACCTTTTGGTTGATTCTGTGCCCCCACTAGCCTGATTCTTGTTAGCTTCTTTATCATTGCTTGCATATTTTCCCTCACTAGGTTTATTGTGGGATTCAAATGACCCTTTACCTTTCTTTTTCCAATAATTCTTGAAAGGAGGCCTATCTCCA
This sequence comes from Lytechinus variegatus, assembly GCF_018143015.1. Taxonomy (NCBI): domain Eukaryota; kingdom Metazoa; phylum Echinodermata; class Echinoidea; order Temnopleuroida; family Toxopneustidae; genus Lytechinus; species Lytechinus variegatus. Next base: position 56,656,862 of record NC_054743.1, read on the forward strand.
CTACCTTTATGTGTGACCTCAAATTCATCAGCTACTATGGCTGCTTTACTGACTTCAGTAACTCCATGGTCATCTAAGTGAGATTTAATGCCAAAAGGAAGACTCTTTTTGAATTCTTCTAGGAGGACAACTTCCCTAAGGTGAACAAAATCTTTGTCAACTTTCAGTGATCTGTACCACTTATCGAACATCATTTCTTGTTCCCTAGCAAATTCAACATACGTCTGGCCTGATTGTCTTTGCATGTTCCTAAATTTATGTCTGTACGCTTCTGGTACCAACTCATATGCATTGAGAATTGTTTCTTTTACTGTAGCATAGTCACATGATTGCGTTTCAGAGAGCGAAGAATAGACTTTTGCAGCCTTTCCAACAAAAACACTTTGGAGGAGAAGAGTCCAGTATTCCTCGGGCCAATTCAGTCTCTTGGCCACTTTTTCAAATGACACAAAATATGTATCAACTCCCTCTTCATCAAATTTTGGCACAAGGCGAATATTTTTCGCCACATCAAAGCCTTGGGGAGATTTATCTTTAGTAGAGTTAGTATTTGCATGAGCTAACTCCATTTCTTTCAACTTTAACTGGTACTCCAATCTCATTTTCTCCTTTTCAATGTTTATTTTCTCCATTTCAATCTTTTCTTTCATTTTCATTTCCATTTCATATTTTGCAAGTTGAATCTGAGCATCATCTGAAATATTGATAGAAGTTTCAGACCCCTCTGTAAGCTTCATGTGACTAGCTAACAAGTCAATTATCTCTGCCTTCTTTAAACCTGGGGCTAGAGATACACCCAAATGATCACAAACTGTTATCAAATCATCTTTCTTCAGTGACTTCAAATGATCATATGACAATTCTGTCATTGCAAGAAATTCTTCAACATCAAATGTAGCCATAGTGAATATACACAAATACAAGCACGTAATAACACAGTACAGTATATTCTAGAACTTTCCAAAATGTTTCCAATTCAAATTGGCTTTTGTTTCAAATTGACTTTCGTCTCAAATTGGCTTTCGTTTCCTGAAAAACTGGTTTTAATTTCAAATTGGCTTATACAAATTTGGTTTTCGTTTCAAAATTGCCTTGGCTTGTACAAATTTGGTCTTCGTTTCAAATTGCCTTGGCTTGTACAAATTTGGTTTCCGTTTCCCGGACAAGCCCCCAAAATTATTTGTTACGATACTGCAACAAATAACAATCAGAAATTGATGTATAAAGTTTAATTTCCTCTTTTTTTATTACAGGAAATAATTATACATAAATAAAACAAATAATGATCTTACATAAATCTCTTGAAGTGTCCGATGTAAAATCCCGAAGTGATGATGCTATATCCAAGTAATAATCCAAATGATAAAATCCCAGTTGACTGGCGAAAATTCACAATGATGGCGATGATGAAACTGATGTTGAAGTCCGATGAATAATAAGAGTCACTGCAACGAGTTGAAATGTCCGTGAAGACGATGTTGATGATGATTAACAGTCAATTTCAGCAATCCATGGGTTGAAGCGTGTTCATTGAACAGGTTGATGATGTTGATGATCTCGATGAGAACTGATAATTTCTCTCTCAAAATAACTGCAAACAGTTCATTGATGCATAAACTGCTCTGATCTGATCTGGTGAAGTGATCTCATATGATGTGATGTGATCTCCTGCTCTCATATGATGTGATGATCAAAGTGATCTAATATGATGTGGTGATAATCTTGAAGAATCCGCCAGCTTTATATAGTTTGCAGCTATTCTTCTAGAACTCACTATTAAGGAAGGTTCTAGCATTTTCTTTAAAAAACTTTCTCCTTTCAGGAGCAGTCAAAATCCAGAACACTCTTGAATGACCTCATTGAAATCAAGAGTGTCAATAGCATAGCTAAGCCTATTGTTCCTAATCTCTATTCAGAAATAACAATACAACTCCTTGGCCTTTTAAATAGGCAAGGCCTGCATAATAAAAAGACATTCTTGAATGTTCTTTACAATTCTTGGCTAACCTTAAAGGGAAATAACTAATAGATGAATGTAATTGCTTTTACAATTCTTCTAAAATTATTCTTATATGTAACAGCATCATGTCTAGTAGATGGCCTACATGTTTAAATGAACATGAATTACAAATTCAGAGAATCACACAACATTAAACAATATGGAGTATTCAAGATTTCAGCGAGGCAAAATAAACCTGGACGATAACAGATACTAGTAGTGGTTCTGATTCTTCCTATTTAATCATCGGGTCGTAGGATCGAATCTTATCTCAGGCGTTATTGTCACTCAGCAATTTAAACATAAATTACAAATTAAAAAGAATCACAAGACATTAAGCAATATAGATTATACAGAATTGAAATGTTTCAGCGAGTCAACATAAACCTGGATGATAACAGAGACTAGTAGTCATGGCAGTGGTTCTGATTCTTCCTTGTCAATTATCAGGTCGTAGGATCGAATCCAATTCCAGGGCTAAATCCAGGCGTCACTTACACTCATTATTTATCAACAACACCCACGATGTTTGTTAGGGACAATAAGCACTTAGTAACCAGTATGTAACACACGTCATAAACACACTAATCTTGCAGCAACATTCTTCCCCTTCTCGCCCTTTAAAAAAGTACATGACATTGTATAGGTCTTAGAAAACACAGTATATGTACATTCGATCATGTCCAACTTTATAGTTGTTATATATTGTTTTTTTTTCTTTTAAAGCATACTTAGAATACAGATCTCTTGATTGGATTTCTATGCATGTTGCCTCGACAGCAACAAAATCATTGTTTCTGTTGGCTAGAACTCGAGTATTCAACTAAACTAAACATCGGAACGGGGCCTCGGAATAGTAAAATTTACAACGTTAAAACATTCTTATACTATAACTAAAGTACATTAACTTTAGTGGAAGATTAATGTAACTTCTTGATGATCAATATATGATAATACCTGGAGTAGACAGAATCTTGAAAAAAAATTTTTTAACAAACTATATACAAATTTGATAAACTTACGCTGTAAGGTTATAACAATACAAATATATATACGATATTGTGTCACGTGCCCTTGTTGACTTCAAACATAACAAGTGGAATGCCTCTGGCCGGACGTCTCACCTGCATCACGCAGTTCAATATAGCAGCAGTACTGACTTTGAAAACTACTCTAACTCGTACAAGATGTTCAGTGATACATGGTTACTCTTATGTCCACTTTTTATGAACTAGACCAATAAATTTACATAGATATGATGGTTATTCAACAAAAAAACCCAAACATGGCCAAAGTTCATTGACCTTACATGACCTTTGACCTTGATCATGTGACCTGAAACTCGCACAGGATGTTCAGTGATACTTGATTACTCTTTTGTCCAAGTTTCATAAATCAGATCCATAAACTTTCAAAGTTATGATGGGAATTCAACAGATACCCCCAATTCGGCCAAAGTTCATTGACCCTAAATGACATTTGACCTTGGTCATGTGACATAAAACTCATGCAGGATGTTCAGTGATACCTGATTAACCTTATGTTCAAGTTTCATGAACTAGGTTCATATATTTTTTAAGTTATGATGACATTTTAAAAACTTAACCTCAGGTTAAGATTTTGATGTTGATTCCTCCAACATGGTCTAAGTTCATTGACCCTAAATGACCTTTGACCTTGGTCATGTGACAGAAAACTCATGCAGGATGTTCAGTAATACTTGATTAACCATATGGCGTAGTTTCATGAACTAGGTCCATATACTTTTTAAGTTATGATGTCATTTCAAAAACTTAACCTCAGGTTAAGATTTGATGTTGACGCCGCCGTCGCCGCCGCCGTAGCCGCCGCCGCCGTCGGAAAAGCGGCGCCTATAGTCTCACTCTGCTATGCAGGTGAGACAAAAACTAAAACTATCAATGTAGTTTACCACTGCCCCACCTGTATTTCGTTACCATGTCAACAGTTTGCAACACATGTATATGTCTTGACTATTCTTACCTCAAGACTAATGTATGAGATACATATATCATGATAATTGTTTATAAAATGATGAAGTAGTCATTTTTTTTGCATAATTTTTGAGATATGTAGTTACCACGGCAACACGATTTGTGACGTATGGAAACATTATTTCCTGCACATTTTTACCTCGAGACCAATGAGTGAGCCATATTTCATTTCATTTCAAACTTCGTTTGGCGGGGCATACTAAAAAACTACAGTAATGCAATACAATGCACAAAAAGAACAATGAACAAATAATACAACGACGTTATGTACTCTAGTATTTAAACAGACATCACTTTTAAACTATTTACATCAGATACTATGTGATTTGATCCAAATACAGTAACAAGCAATATTGAGAGTTTGTAGAGATCGTTGAACATAATCCGTTTTTTTTTTTAATTCAACCTTATACTGTTAAAGCGAACCATTTATGATTACCCATCTTTTCCTGCACGCCAGTTTAAGGTTTACCATGCAATTTTGTCACGTACTTCGCATTCATTTTACTGCCCTGTATTGACAAAAATGGTTATCCCGATCTCTTTTGTGTCATTTCTCTTTAATTTTGTGCAATTTGTAGGCAATAAGGTTTTTCCTTTTTCTGATTTTTTTCATTATTCATAATATTTACAACAATATTTTAAAAGAAAGATGCACTGTACACTAATGATAATAATAATAGGCATTTATATAGCGCCATCTACTTAGACATATTCTATTCCTAGGCGCGATGTCGTTATTATTACCCCGGCTTTAGCTCGAGCTGCCTCTCAGCGCTCATGCATTCAATCTCTCTACAAACTTTTTTGACAGCATCCTCCATTCATAACCAGTTTGTATGATTGTACTTAAATATATTTTTATGTTGTATTTGCTTATTATGTCAAGATGAACAAACAAAACATTAAATGCCATCGCGGGAAATTGGAAAGAGTGATATGAAAAATTAAATGAAATTATGAGATGATAGAAACTCATCAGATTTTGTTTTTGTTTGGTCATCCCCTCAATATCTACAGTATACAACATGCTACAAAACAAGACATCGAACCAATGATGTAGTGAGCAATATAACATTATAATTTGTTTTTTTTTAATAAACATATTAGGAAGTTTGCATTTCTCTGCTTAGATTACGTTTGGTACAAATCAGACGATTCAACTTAATATCCCACATTATAGTGATTGCTTGTTTCTAAACAAGATAATAACAATGTAAAAGTTCAATGAAAAGTAACTCTTTAAACAAAAAATAGAGTAATAAGTATCGTATCAGGCATTAGAAATGAATTATGTACGAACGTTCAAGGTTGTAACTGCTCGGTACGAATGAAATATCTAATAGAACCACGACAATATTCGATCAAATACAACCCTCCATGGTAGAGGACGGTCTTACAGCTGCAGTGGTTATGTTTGGATATCTTTTTATCTTCGACTCTTTTGAATCGGTTGGTCACAAAATAATTTAAGGACCCGTCCACCACCAAGAAGATAAATTTGAATGAAATAGGGGACGCAATACAAGTGTAACAAGCGAAATTTCTTCAAAATCGGATGTAAAATATGGACCGACGTTTTCAGTACCGAATTGTGACGTCACGGTGTCATGGCAATGAACCGGTTGGTTCTAAACAGAGTCGCTGCTGACAATCGTTTATACACATTCTAATTTTGAAAAATGATGATGTGTTTGTCCCTGGTTGTTACCATTATTGTTAGGTTGCAAGCGATGAAATTCCGATAGCAACCTTCTTTTCCTGAGAAACACGTGCTTTGTGATATGAGCAGTTCGCAATACTTCCGGGTTCACTTGTTTAGAACCAGTCAGCCATGTCACCATGGCAACCGACGTCGTCGCTTCAGTAATCTATAAAAGTTTAATAGCTTATACACTTTTTAAAGAATCTCGCTTATATCCACAATACAGTTATACATCCATGCAGTATTATCCAATGCATGGACTTTTTACATAAGGATATCAATTGTCACTGAATCACCATAGATTGCAACAATGGCACATAGCATACAGGAATACTTGATAATGAAACACAACAGGAATAATGAGTCGGTTACTGCGTTAATTCTTTTTTGCATAACTAGCAGAATGCGCATACCCCCCATGAGTATTATGCAGGGTCCGCGTAAGCAGGGGCGGTGGGGGAGGGGCGGGGCTTCAACCCCCCAACAAAATCATTCCAATGTTGCTGAATTTCATTCGGTCTATCGGTCTTTATGTTTTCTTCTTTCATCCTACCATGTTCCGCTGTCAATTCGGCCTTGAGGTGAAAGAAGCAGTTCGTGATAAGGCATTGATATTGCACAAACTGCATGCGCAGAAGATGAAAAATCACTTAAATCCTAAGAAATAAATGTACAGTTCTGCTTTACCCTATGCATATTTCAAGATAGACACGATATTGTGAATGATTGCCTTATATTTATAATCACATTTTTATTTTTCATCCTAATATTCAAGAAATGCATGGATCATATTATGTAGAGAGCGTTTATCTCTTAATTTGATTGAGGTCATTATGTGCGTCCGGAAGTCAGCGGATAAAATGATAATATAATTTATTCAGAAAAATCGGCTGCTTCCTAATTTTGCTGCTTCAAATCTAAAGCATGTTGACTGAAAAGCATTCTCTAACACAGGGCATCAGCCAACATAACTAAAACCAGTAAAGTTGTGCTTTGAAAATAATGAGATATACGCCATGGTAATCGCTATTGTCAAAATACCTGTATGTTCTCATTAAGATGCACATTATCATTGGGCGGCGGATCTCGTTCGATCAAAGAAATGATAGCGTTGAATGTCTAATAGGTCCATGATTTAACCGACACATTAACAAATGGTTGAGGTGTGGGGTCTTCATAATCAGTAAATCTGTTCCAGTTATGGTACTCCGAAATAAAATATCTCATGGCTTTTTGTTGGCTGCCATCATACTTGAATACATGTATTGAGCTCATCTGATTCGTCATTACCTTGATGGCGCAATTTCATCTTCAAAAGCCCTTACTGTATAGTGGTCTGTGAGAGAGGAGAGAGAATTATACACATATTGATAAGGTTGTTGTGTATTGGGAATAAAAACGACTAATAATAAAATAAGAAAATCAGAAAAGAGAAAAAGAGAAGTTAACGAGTAATACAACGAGAGTTTCGCATTTAATAGAGTCTGGAGAGAAAGTGAGGGGAGAGGGAAGAGAATAAATAGAAAGAGAGAGGGGGCGTTTGCTCAAGGAAAGGGGTATTACACAGTGATAGGGTTGCAAAGGGCTGAAAACTTTCTGGAGATCTTGGAAAATTTCCATGGAAAGTTTTTGGAATTTTCAGCTGCCGGGAATTTTGGGGATTTTTTTCACAAAAAGCGACAAATTCTGTTTTAAAAACAAAATAATGAATTGATATCCTCGAATATTATACTTTTCGTTTGTATTAAAACTATTCTTCGTTCTTTACATTGCCCAGGGTATAAAATATTTATCAAACTGTACACAAATACATTATAATACATGTACATGTATCCATTACATGATAGAGCATTAAAGCTTTCCAATTCAACATGGAAACAAAATAAAACTTTGCATTACACTATTTTTCATTATTTTTCATTTTTCTTTGAATGTCAATAGTTTTATGCCATTTTATAATAACACGTTAATACAATATTGCCCCCTACATATAGTCTGCACGCACAGACCCTTATTGAAACTTTGATCCACAAGTGGATCTTCACACAAGACTAGCACAAATACAACTTTCTATTGAACAAAAGGATCTTCTGGGGCCCGTCTTACGAAGAGTTGCGATTGATCCAATCAATCGCAACTATGGAAAGCCAGCAAAGTCAACATATAAAAGGCATGTTTGTTCAAATTTTTCTCTAGATACGAATCTATATCCATAAATTAATTGATTTCTTCACAGTTTGGTGTGTTCTCCTTTGTTTACAAAGGACATTTTGCAAATTTCCTGTAGAAAAAGATTATGACACTGATGGATTTCCATAGAGTTACGATTGATTGGATCAATCGTAACTCTTTGTAAGACGGGGCCCTGGAGTCATTGGCAGAAACTTTAGGCTGCATATTCAGACCACTTTCCTCGAGGAAGGGTTTGCATTTGTCTACTGTGCAAAGCTTTCACTCGAGATAAGGATCTGAATGTGCAGCATAGTCATGCCTTGTGTACTGAAGGCCCTCTCGCTCAGGCAAGTTTTTATGTGCTAGTCTTTGTGTGGAGACCCAGTTGTTGCTCAAAGTTCCATTCATGGTCTGTGCTTGCAGACTAGGTATGCACAGCATACTAATCCCACCAGCGGCAATGGCACTGGCTTGAGTCTTCAAATGGGAAGTGTCAGGTCCAGGAACAAAAATGTTACATTGCTAATTTATTTCTAAGATGCCCCTTCCACCCCGAAAAAAATGGATATATGAAATGCATACATAAATATAAAAACAATACCGAAAAGTCAAAACTAATGATTACTCAATGAAGGGAAAGAAAAACAAAAACAAAACAAAGAAAACTAAATAAACAAATTATTATGTTCCACAACTATTTACAAATATTTACAAGGAGTGTGTGAGGCGTAATAATACATTGTACTTGAAATTATGTCAATCCTTAAGTTTAAAATGTACAGTACAACAAAATGTGTCTTGCTAAAAAAAATTACATCTTAGAGACAAGCATACGTTTTACCGCATTTTTGAAGGAATGCACTGATCATATATTCCTAATACTAGTAGGTATCGAATTCCAAACATCAGGTCCATAATGTCTGACAGATTTGTGAGCCAACAGTGTGCGAGGTTTATACAAATGCATATTAGATGCTTGTCTTGTGTGGTAGGTATGGATAGTATTATTTTGTTGAAACATATTGGAAAAGCAGGTAGGTAACATTTTGGCATTAAACCGATACATAAAAAGGGAAGTTTGAAGAAAATGGACATCATCAACAGTAAGACATTGCAGCTTTATAAAGAGAGGGCGTGTATGATCACGGTAACCAACTCCAGCACAAATGCGAATTGCTTTCTTTTGCAACAAAATAATTGGGTTTGTGACACTCGTTGATGTTGCCCAAAGAATATTGCAATATGACACGTAAGGTAGAATAAGAGTATTGTACAACATGTAAAGTATTTTATAAGGCACAAGGTACTTAAACTTTATACAGTATAGGGGAAGGCGGGGTAAGTTGAGCATAGGGGCAAGTTGAGCCACCAGCCCCAGGCCAATAATGAATGAGTCAGAGTCATAGCATAACCCCTAACCCCACCACATTGTTTTCAACTTTGAAATAAAAAGTAGTTTTTTAGAGGGAAAAATATGAATTTCAGCCAGAAAAGTAAAAAAGAGTGTGAAATAGATAAGTGCTTTATAAACACACACATCTTTAAATATAATAAAGACATGATAACAACATTATTAGTCCAGGTATGGATCTTCATTCTTGTCATAGTCTTTTATATGATGGATGCATAATAAATGTGTGGATACAAAATTATCGCACTAAGTTCGGACTGGGGTAAGTTGAGCCAAACAGCATGGGGCAAGTTGAGCCATGGTAATTCCTATGGTAATGTATCTTAAAAAACAAACAAACCATAAAAGTCGATTGAAATGCTGGCTGAAAGGAGCAAAATTACATGACTGCTCTTTTCCTTTTAAAGGATGTTAGTAATTATAGAGAATTAGAAAGTGAAAAGACTTTAAACAAAAAATTGACATCCTGGTTCTCCCACATACATTTTGTACATAGTTTTTGTGGCTCAACTTACCCCAGAAGGTGGCTCAAACTTACCCCATATACAGTATGGGGCAAGTTGAGCCATTTGACATCGTTTTTTTCAAAGGTCACGATGACTTTCAGTGTGGGGATAGAAATTTATTTCTAGGTGGAAAATATTTCAGAAGAATTAAATTTCAAGGCAAGGTACTTATTTTGACAAGATTATTAATCACATCAATTCTAACATGCAAAAAGCAAAAACTGTCACAACTTACCCCGCCTTCCCCTACCTATATTTCGAGAAATTGGTTTACTGATATGTTTCATGTGATCATTCCAGTTAAGTTGATCATTGATATAGACCCAAAGGAGCCTCGTAGATGTCTGTCTTTCCAGCAAAGCATTGTCAAGTTTCAATCTTAAATCATGGTCAGCACATGACTTCCTGCCTTTAACATGTTTAAAGTGTACATAATTAGTCTTTTTAACATTCAGTGATAACATATTACTTCGAAACCAATTAGATAATTTCGGAAGTTCGACATTAGTGGTGTTTTCTAAGATATCAATATCACGGTGTGATAGGAAAACACTTGTGTCATCAGCAAATAATATATAATTCAATGTGTTTGATACCAAACAAATATCATTAATATAAATCAGAAATAATAATGGACCCAATATAGAACCTTGCGGCACACTGCACCTCATAACCGATATACCAGAATTAGAATAGTTATAGCATAGTGTATTGTCTTCTATTTGAAAGATAACTAGTGAACTAATTTAGGGCAACGCCCCTTACTCCCATATGTTGGAGTTTATAAAGCAGTATTGAGTGGTCAACGGTGTCAAATGCCTTGCTCAGGTCCAATAATACACCAATAACGTTTTCACGATTAGCCAGATAACTAGATACATAGTCATAAAATTTCAACAACGCAAGGTCCGTTGAGTGAGACCTGCGAAATCCAAATTGGTTGGGATTAAGTAGGAGGTTTTTGTCAAGAAAGGCAATCAGTCTATTATAAACAATTCTTTCTAGTATTTTTGAGCAACTAGGCATGTATATACATATCAGAAAATGTCTATTTTTTGAAAATTCCCAAAATTCTTTAAAATTCCAGTAAACTGCCGAGAATTCCCCAAATTCCCAATAATTTCCCGTTTATTCCAATGGAAAGTTTCCACCGCGAAAATTCCCGGGAATTTTGCAACCTTACACAGTGACCTTTATATTAAATTCGATTCAATTGGGCATATGAATATGAAACAGGCCCCAGTCCTTAGGACGTCATTTCGAGAAAACCGGTAAAAAATACCGGATATTTTATTTTGGGCAATTAATGTAGGCCTATTATTTGACGTATCATATGACAAATTAAGTGTATATTTTTTTGAGAAACATTAAGATATTTGTAGGTGGGTTCTTTTGTCTGGTAAACTTGGGTCGCTTTACGAATCATATGGACTTGGAACTTTTTTACATTCATATACGTGGTAGAATTCTGTACTAAGTAGTAAAGGGATCAGAAAGGTCGTTAAGATATGAATGTAAGAAAAGCCCATGCCCTGAACTTGGGATTTTCTTACACTCATACCGGATTTTCCTCCAAGACATTTCTGAGATTATATTAGATTTATCTTTTATACACAAGATGAGTTATTGTATAAGGAATGATTTCCCATATATAACTCAATTTAGCAAAAAATTGGACTTTGGCTGTTTTTATATCAAAATACTATATAAAATTCCTTATTCTATTTCCATTCGAAAAATAATGCTAAGTAATATAATTCAGAAACAATGTTACAGATGAACATTCTTACTTCGCTAAAAAAAATACATTTTAGCATATAAATGGAAATGAGGGGAAGGGGTAGGTTCACTAAAAGCAAAGCTTGTAAAGCGTGAATCCTCCTCGGAAATGAAAAAAAATATTGTGGACTTATTTATGTATGCGTACATATTATAAAGAAAATAAAAAAAGAGAAGGAATAAAAAGGTTGAAATCAGAAAATCACTGACCAAATGCAAAGCTAGTCACACAAAAAAGTTTCCGCTATTAACGCTAAATAGACTGGGTTATTTCGACGCCTAAGAAGACTGGGTGGGGGGCTGATTCAGCCCCCCCCCCTTATGATCTCGGCCGTCGATAGCGCGATCGCGACGAAAATCGGCACACGCGTTACCCATGGCATTATCTACAAGACTATAACATCAAATTCTGCAAAAAATCTCATGTCTCATTAATTATGCCAATTTATGCGTAAAATCATAAGTTTGCTCTAATAAATAAATTAATGCCCCTGAAATGCTAATTTTTGTTTCACATACTCTAGATAGGCATCTGATCAAATTAATTTAAAAAAAATCAAAATCACATTCATCTTCTTATGTATTCTATTGTTTTCTAAATTTCTTATGTATTTCTTTGTTTTTCAACTTTTTGTTTTTTATTGTTTTTTCAATGGAAATTGTCGGGGACTTTATTATGACCATAAACAAGATAAAATTAATTGATTTTAAGCAGTAAAAGGAAAAATAATGATACATTTATGAATTTCGGCTAAGAACACTATTTGCATTTGATTTGTACACAAATTCACTTTTTTGAGTAATTTTGGGTCTGCATGCACTTAATACGAAATGTTGCATAATTTTGGAACCGCGTACCCGGGGGTCATAATTGTGGTCTCAAAAGTTGCGCGAGACTTGAAAGTAAAAAGTCAGCGAGCGACGCGGTCAAAAAAATTTGCGCGGCAGATTTATCGCGAAAAATGCCGAGGGGGGCTGAATCAGCCCCCCCCCAGTCTTTTTAGGGTTAAGGATACATTGCACATTAGACAGAAGAAAACGACGAGAGAGGGAATAACAAAACATAGAAGACAAGACATAACAAGATGCAGGATAAGACAGGATAATAACATAAGTAAATAACAAAAAAAGAAGGAAAAGTCAAAAGATTTGGGATTATTTATTAGGACAGGTTATTTTTCGATTTAGCGTGTGCATAGTGAGTGTAGTAAATCAGCGTGTACCATGCTGAGAAAGCACTCATTAATAGGTTCACAACGTCATCAGATAAATATATTTCATCACTGAAAAACAAAATCATGTTCAATTTCCAGGTACCGCAATGTAAGCTAACGATGTATTATTTGCATCATCAGATGGTCTCCTTATCATTACGGTCAAGTGGTCAAGTTTTTTGTTGAATAGTCAGTTAGGTTCATGTAAATTTAAACTAAGTCTAACTGATCATGATAATGTGAAAAAATATCAGTAGCCATGAAAGAGTTCGGTTTCTTTAGCTGATTTCAGGTATTTATTTTGTCATTGATTTTCATTTCATTTTATCATTCCTGTCTAAAAAATAAATACAAACGTATGGGAGATCCTCTTAATTTCAATTTTTAGACACTCTATACTTTGGTCAGCTCGTTTTATTTTTGACCACCCCCTGTTGCACTCACAAATGTAATAACGCCCACAAATGTTATAACACTTTACCCACAAATGTAATAACGCCCACAAATGTAATACATGTAACACTTTACCCACAAATGTAATAATTTTTGATCGCCAACAAATGTAATAATGACTTTACCCACAAATGTAATAAATTTGAAGGGATTTTTTTTGCGAATCCGTTCTAAACTAAAATCCTATTAGTATCCCTAAATTAGACCCCAAAGTAAACAATCTGGAATAAAATTATTGGAAATGGTTTTTCAACTGATCTGAGTAGGTATGGGTGTCAACATTTACCAAAAAAAGTTAGGAGGAATGCGGGTTGGGGAAAGTGCTTTTTTTCAAGGTCAAAGGTCAATGACCTTTTCCTATATACTGTATAATGGTATCTCTGAGATGGAAAGGCGCAGGTTGGTGATAATGGTGTCAAAATACACAAATTCTTACCAGAATATAAAATAAAATTAAGTACCTAGAATGCACATTCACTGATAAAATTCAAGGTCAAAGCCTTTCAAATGTCAATGACCTTTTTTTACATTATATACCATACTGTATAATGGTATCTCTGAGATGATAAAGTACAGGCTGGCGATCATGGTGTCAAAATGTACAGATTCTTACAAGAAGATAAAATAGAATGAATTCAAGTACTTATAATGGACAGTCACCAATAAAATTCAAGGTCAACGCTTTTAAAAGGTCAATGACCTTTTTACATTATATATAGCATATTGTATAATGGTATCTCTGAGATGGAAAGGCGCAGGTTGGTGATAATGGTGTCAAAATGCACCGATTCTTACCAGAAGATCAAATGAAAAAAAATAAGTACCTAGAATGCACATTCACCCATAAAATTTAAGGCCAAAGGTCAATGACCTTTTATGCATTATATACCATATTACATAATGGTATCTCTAAGATAAAACGGCATAGGTTGGTGTTCTTGTTGTTAAAATACACATATTCTTACATGCAGGAAGATCAAATAACATTAAGCATCAAGAATTCACATTTACATTTAGAATTCAAAGACAAAGGTCAATGTCCTTTTTAACATAAGATAATGATAATGGTATCTCTGAGATAAAACACCGCAGGTTGGTGATCTTGGTGCCAAAATGCAAAGATTAATATTGTACAAGTAGATTAAACAACACGAAAGTCAGTATAAAGAATAAAGTTTCACCCTTGAATTCGAAGATCGAATAAAATATTGTATACATGTATCTGTATGACATAAAAATAACAAAAATTTATTCTAATTTTATTTTGTATAATGTAAATAAAGATGGCTAATTTGTAATGAAATCATGGAGGTTTCATAAATTCAGTCTGAAGTAATGAAGGTCATGGAGAATGTATTTAGGGGTCAGAGGTCAATGAACTCTTTCCAAAATATCAGTGGAAATTAAGTAAAAAGGGTTGATAACCAAATAACACTTCTTCATATACTGCGACGCATTGCCAAAAGCATTTAACAAAAATAAATGAAATCGAGTATATAATTTGAAATGATATTTATCTTAAGTAGCAGCATTTAATGCATCATAATATCTAAATCAAGGTGGTCGTGTCTTTTTCTCTCCAGCGATAGTCCACTCACCACAATGCTACAATAAATACTATGAACTATTAGCTTAATCTTATGAAAATGGATAGGATAGGTCTAACTCTCATGTCACAGCTAGCATCATCTGAGAGCATTTCCAAACAGCAGAGGGATGACGATGAAGATGAAATGAAGAACATACTTAGAGCTGTAACTTTTTTCATAGTAAATAGCATGTATGTCAACTTCAACAAAGATGAATTCCCGTATTATCATCAATTACCTCTCATTGCGAGCTGCCAGAATCTCTTGAAATGCTAATGCTGCAGGACAGAACTTCATATCTGCTCTCTAGCTGCTGTACGTCACCCATGATGCTATTTCTACGAGGTATCAATTTGTACAAGGATCATGTATTTGGTCCTGAACAACTGATTGTTATAATGCACAAATTAGACATATAGTCATGAAATTCAAAAGGAGATAAAAGCTTTCAAGTACACATCCATCGACCTAAAACAACTCCTACAGCCCCAATTCCAGTTCTTGAGGATCAAGCTGTGCAACATATCAGTAATAATATACATGACAGAACATAAGGCTTTCAATGAATGGGCCAGATCAAAGTCCTCAAAATGTCAGAAGGTTTTCAAGAGGTAGACCAAAAGCTTCAGTCTCTGTATTTTGGTTGTTCCGCTGAACTGCGTTGGCTCACTCACCAATACATAGACTGAAAAGCTTGGAGGCCCGTACGTACAGACAACGTATTTTAGCAGTAACGTTAGATCTAACAGCGGGAACCCGATTTTCCGGTCGTTTTTTTGTACATAAAATGTCATATTATGAAAAAGAAATCACATCCATATTTACGAAAAAATGTTTAAAATTCAGAAATATCGTACCTTAGACCTCAGTTACCGCTAATTCTTTTGAAATGATGATCGAAACATCGTCATCTTCAATCCTTTCGTTGGTCAAGGTAAGTTGCCATCTTGGATGACGTCATCATCATTACAGACGTATTTACCAGTCGCTACCTATCGCGATTTGTGCCGCTGCTTTGCGCTGCGCTTGGACCTTTGGCTTGGACATATTGATGTGCGTGCGTTCGGAACTTGTCGCTCGCTTGATTGGCCAAGATATCGAAAATTTAATCGGAAAGCCTTGATAAAAGCACAACTCGTTGACGGCTTTCGGATGGTGACGTTAAAGGTCGGTCCCAGACGTAAATAATCATATCTGATTGATACACGTCTGACAAAACTCAAATACACACACACACACACACGCCATATTTTCCTCTCCGGCAGAAAGTCAAGAAATAAGGAATAACCCGGAAATAACTCATCGGTAACGTATATTTTCAAAATATTATAAAATGTATATGATATCAATAGAAAGATTAGAGTCTAACGAAAATAGTGGACCTTCGTCCAAGATAATATAATGTCATTTAGAATCTAAAAGAAGTAACAAATCTGGACAAAACCCGTCCGCCGAATTGTCGGACCAGATTACACATGAAGGCTCGTACTGACACATTGCCGTCGGTAAATGGGGATTGTAGTAAAATGTCAGAAATTGTTGAATAAATCCCCAGAAACGACGGTTATTCCTGTCTATTCAAGAGTTTGATTACTCTTTGCCAAAGTAGAGTCACCTAACTTCATTTACTATGACCAAAGCTGCAGCTCTAATTATTGCCTTATTTTAATTCTTCATCATTGTCTCTGGCTATATGAAAATGTTCTTGGATGATGCCTATCCTTTCCATTTACAGATTAAGTTATAGTTTATAGAATTGATTGCAGCATTTGAGGCTTAATAGTGACCTATTGCTACATAGATATTAGTACCTTGAGTTAGATTTATAAAATGCATATCTAAATGCTGCTACTCTAGACAACATCGCCATTTCAAATTATATCATACATGAGTTCTTTTTACACTTTTGGCAATGCATTACTACAAAATATAATATTAAAAAGTGCTCTTTGATCTCAATTTCACATCGAACTTTTATTTTGACATCATCATTGGTCAAGGAATCAACTATTAAATTTCTGCTCATTTTCCAAGCAGGTCAATATTTTTCTCATCAGAATCACTTTATACCTACATGCCACAATCAAGTTATCGACCTATTTACTTAAATTCCCTGCCGTTATTGAAATAGTTGATTGACCTCTAACCCCTAAATATATTTTTCATGGCCATTATTTAGTTTTATTTCAGAGTCAAATCATTAAACAAGCAAGTTTTCATTACAAATAGCTATCTTTCTTTCTACTATTCACAAATAAAATGTGAATATAATGGATTAATTTCATTGGGGGAATCATGCATGGATATCTAAATATTTATTAACTTTTGACCTTTGACTTTGGATACCAAAGGCGAAGGATAATTCTTTATTATTGTTTTGTGCCATTTTATCTTCTTGCATAAATTGCTTTTTGACACCAATATCATCAACATGCAGCGTTTTATCTCAGAGATACCATTATGTTGATTATACGATATATAGCCTATGTAAAAAGGTCATTGACCTTTGGCCTTGAACTTTATGGATTAATATGCATTCTGAGTACTTGATTTCATTTTATTTGATCTTTCTGTAAGAACCTCTGCCTTTTGACGCCAAAATCACAAACCCGCGCCTTTTCATCTCAGAGATACCATTATACCATATGGTATATAATGTAAAAAAAAGATAACCGACCTTTGAAACGCCTTGACCTTGAATTTCATTGGTGAAGGAGCATTGTATGCACTTGATTTTATTTCATTTGATCTTCTTGTAAGAATCTGTCCATTTTGACACCAAGATCACCAACCTGCGCCTTTTCATCTCAGAGACACCATTGTACCGTGTATGGTATATAAAGTAAAAAAGGTCAGTGACCTTTGAAAGGCTTTGACCTTGAATTTTTTTTTGTTTTATGTGCATTCTGGTTACTTAATTTTATCTTATTTTATATTCTGGTAAGAATTTGTGCATTTTGACACCATTATCACCAACCTGCGCCTTTCCATCTCAGATATACCATTATACAGCATATATGAAAAGGTCATTGACCTTTGACCTTGAAAAAAAGCACTTTCCCCAACCCGTATTCCTCCTAACTTTTTTTTGGGTAAATGTTGACACCCATACCTACTCAAATTAGTCAAAAAAACATTTCCAATAATTTTATTCCAGATGGTTACTAATAACGGGATACTATAGAGTGCGTATCAAAAAAAAGTTTACACTTAGAAAAAATCCTGTAAAATTATGTATTTGTAAATTCCTGAAGATTTTTCTACATTTTAACATTGGTTCAGATCCATTCAAGAAAATGACAATATAACTGTCTAAAAACGTTTCCGCTTGAGCGAGCACCACTTTTGAAAAGTTAGTGAAAAATGATTTGCGCAGAACTTTGAAATATACACAACAAAAAAAGTAAGTCCCCCCTAAATCAAATTGCTGTAACTTTTGAACGGAATTATTTTGAGATATGATATTTCGAAGGTGGTTTTCTACACTCATGAGTCAACTCCTGGAGAAATATGAGATTGATCAATTGAGTCATGCATGAGTAATCAAAGATTAAATTAAAAAGGACCATTTTCGAAAGTCACAAGAGTCGTGTTTCAGATTGTGAAAATACAAAGTTGGACAAAAAGTTGATTTTAGGTGAATTTTATAGTGTTATACTGTTTTACTATCCATCATTTAGTCACTCCACACACAATTTTGATATCGTATATTCATGGTTGAGTGAGCACATTGTATTGCAGGGACCGCGGAAGCGGGGGAGGTGGGGGGGGGGGGGGTTCAGCTCCCCACTTTTTTCAAAAAGCATGTGCAAAAAATGTAAAAATGACCAAACGATTGTGATTTTGTGCATGGTCAACCCCCACCCTCCCACTTTTGGCTCAGTCCCCCCCCCCCACTTTGAAACCCGTTCCGCAGCCCCTGTATTGTGACGTATCATCATAGGGGTTTATGGTGGTATCTTCTACAACTTATTAGATCATGTTAAAATTTGAAAATGTTGGTGGCTCCCCCGATTATAGGCCCCTCCCCCATTTTAAAATTCTGGATCCACCACTGATTTGCCCATAAATTAAACTGATCATGAGAAATTGTTACGTAAAAAATACATTTAAGTCGTATAAAGAGTATTCATTCCTAAGTTTTCGAATGTGCTCGCTCAACCATGAAAAACATGTTTAAAGTTCGGAAAGTGTGTGGTGATAGAAATGATGGATGATAAAAAACATTTGAAACCGAATTCGCCCTCAATATTCACTTTATTACCCTTTAAAATGAGTCTGTGACATTGAAAATACCAATTTCCCCACTTTGATCCGTGCTCACTCATCCATGAATGAAGATATCGATTTCATTTTTGCACAGAATTCTGCCCATAGGTTGATGAACATTACTGCCAAATTACATTGCTAAAGACGGCCTTGAAAAAAAGTTCCACCATATTGAATAAGGGGTTACTTATTCTTAAAAGTATGCACCCATAATGTACACAAGTCTATGAGAGAAGACGTCACAATTTTCACAAATATGAAATGAGGGTTTGTTTCATGGACGGTTTTTGTTACTTCTGCCAACAGTTATTTCATGAAACTTCGTACATGGCTTCGGAGTAACACTATCCAAAAGGCGCGCACACCAAAATAACCATTCAACACGGCACAGAGTGGGGCCAAGGCCTTGAACTTTCTTCTCATTTGCATAATTTTCGAATATTGTGTGCTCACTGATGCATTAAACATCGGGATTTTTATAAAAATCAAATCAAATGAACTATGCAAGGACGTTTGTGACAGATATCCATAGTTACAAATTGCATTTTTTCCAATAACGTAAAAAAGAGCTAATCACATTCCACATGTTCATTCAAGCGTGAATGTTTAATTAAACGCCTTTGAATCATTGAAACATGTTAAATGGTCGAGAACATAACGAAAAAAGTTGAGAAAAGATCATTTTCAGTAACCAAAATAAAACAATACTTGCCTATGATATTTGAAAATCGTATTTTTTGTTTTCAATAAATGTTCATTGAACCGTGAAACGATGAATATTGTTGAAGATACTCTTTCCAAAAATAACTGTCATCATATTCTTCCATTCTTATTGATATAAATGTATAAAAAATCAAATTATAGCAAATATGGACTTGTGTTTATTCAACCGTGAAATTTAGCCAAAAAAGTTGTATCGTGTTTTAGAAAGTACATTTTACAAGCCTTCTGACTATTTTTCATGATGAGAATGTGGAATTAGTTCCAATAAAATGGAATCAAAGTCATGATATTTGGCTTGTGACTTTTGAAAAGTGACATTTTTGCCTTCTGACGGTGCTCACTGAAGCATGACGCAAAATACGTTCACAACATTTACTCAGAGGGTAGCTTATAAAATTACCTACACGCTCATGTAAAAATATATTAAAAACTGGCATTGGTTCGGAAATTATTGATGTTTGTTTAAGGGGGGACTTACTTTTTTTGTTGTGTATAGTTATGCGAATAAAAGTAGACCTTAATCATGAAGAACACGTTTAATTTAGCTAGTAAATTGATTTGAAGACATATTTTACCTTTTTTAACTTGTTTCCTTGCCCAAAACAATTCGAAGAGTGCATTGCACCCCATCCCTCTCCCCCACACACTGAGGCCATTGTGACGATATTTGCTTTACACTGAGCTGTGATTTACATGAAATGGCGTAGGCTTGATTTTCATTTTGTTAATCATTCTCAAGCTAAGGAAAAGTGTGGAGAAACAAGTATTAAATGAAAAATGACATGCAAACCCACTTTAAATGATGAAAACATGCTGGAGATGTCTGATATAATTTTTTGTTCCGATTCAGGTATGTCCTCAGATCCAGCTGGCACAAAAAGGGTAAATGTTGTGCTTACTAAGTGTTGAAATTTCAATTTGGGTGGCAAAATTGTTTCAAAATGCTTGAATGTATCCGTTTTATTTCAATTGACTAAAAGTGCAAGGGAAATGTATGAGAAATGTTTCGCAGGGTAAGTTTGATTTCGCCCTTTCCCCTTTACACAGCCTGAAAACAAGCATTTCTGCGCAAACAGATTTCTGCGAGCTTTACAAAAATGGACAGTGCTCACTCAATCGTAACATTCTGTCAAAACTTTTACTTTCATTGGATAGATGAGACCCAAACCCAAGATTATATGTGAAAAAATTACCCACATGTTGCATATTTTTTAATTCCCAGGGCTTTTTCAAAGTGTAAACTTTTTTTGATACGCACTGTATAGTAATGCGTTCATATAGCACAAAAGTGCAGTCTTTTTTCAGACCGGGTTAATAAAACATCAAAGTACAAGTCCAAAGTCTTTCTTCCAGACCCGGTTGTTTAAAAAATTATAATATAGATCCAAAGTCTTTTTTTTCAAACCCGGTTGTTTAAAAAATATAATAAAAGTCCAAAGTCTTTTTTTTCAGACCCGGTTGTTTAAAAAAATTGTGATAAAAGTCCAAAGTCTTTTTTTCCAGACCCGGTTGTTTTAAAAATTATAATATAAATCCAAAGTCTTTTTTCCAGACCCGGTTGTTTAAAAAATTATAATATAAATCCAAAGTCTTTTTTCCAGACCCGGTTGTTTCAAGAATTTTAATAAGTCCAAAGTCTTTTTCCTGACCCAGTTATTTCAAAATTTATAATATAAGTCCAAACTAAGATACGATAATGATATTCCTGTGGAAAAAATGGGAATCGAGCTTAGTCTTTTCTCTAGACCCAGTTAATTAAAACTGGTGGAATTAATGTCTTTGTTGTTGTTTCAACTTATACGGTGTATATTGTGAATATATGCACTAAGGGTAAATTGAGAATCAAGCGTAGTCTTTTCTCCAGACCCGGTTACCTGTTATTTAAACATTATGAATAACAGTTTAAAACAGTATAAAGACCTGTTACATATAAGAATAATTTTAGAAGAATTGTAAAAGCAATTACATTCATCTATTAGTTATTTCCCTTTAAGGTTAGCCAAGAATTGTAAAGAATATTCAAGAATGTCTTTTTATTATGCAGGTCTTGCCTATTTAAAAGGCCAAGGAGTTGTATTGTTATTTCTGAATAGAGATTAGGAACAATAGGCTTAGCTATGCTATTGACACTCTTGATTTCAATGAGGTCATTCAAGAGTGTTCTGGATTTTGACTGCTCCTGAAAGGAGAAAGTTTTTTTAAAGAAAATGCTAGAACCTTCCTTAATAGTGAGTTCTAGAAGAATAGCTGCAAACTATATAAAGCTGGCGGATTCTTCAAGATCACATCATCACACCATTACATCATATGAGAGCAGGAGATCACCACATCATATTAGATCACTTGTAACACATCATATGAGAGCAGGAGATCACATCATATGAGAGCAGGAGATCACTTCACCAGATCAGATCAGAGCAGTTTATGCATCAATGAACTGTTTGAAGTTATTTTGAGAGAGAAATTATCAGTTCTCATCGAGATCATCAACATCATCAACCTGTTCAATGAACACGCTTCAACCCATGGATTGCTGAAATTGACTGTTAATCATCATCAACATCGTCTTCACGGACATTTCAACTCGTTGCAGTGACTCTTATTATTCATCGGACTTCAACATCAGTTTCATCATCGCCATCATTGTGAATTTTCGCCAGTCAACTGGGATTTTATCATTTGGAAGTATCATCACTTAGGGATTTTACATCGGACACTTCAAGAGATTTATGTAAGATCATTATTTGTTTTATTTATGTATAATTATTTCCTGAAAAAAAAAGGAAATTAAACTTTATACATCAATTTCTGATTGTTATTTGTTGCAGTATCGTAACAAATAATTTTGGGGGCTTGTCCGGGAAACGGAAACCAAATTTGTACAAGCCAAGGCAATTTGAAACAAAAACCAAATTTGTATAAGCCAATTTGAAATTAAAACCAGTTGTCCGGGAGTCGAAAACCAAATTTGTATAAGACAATTTGAAACTAAAAACAGTTTTTCAGGAAACGAAAGCCAATTTGAGACAAAAGTCAATTTGAAACAAAAGCCAATTTGAATTGGAAACATTTTGGAAAGTTCTAGAATATACTGTACTGTGTTATTACTTGCTTGTATTTGTGTATATTCACTATGGCTACATTTGATGTTGAAGAATTTCTTACAATGACAGAATTGTCATATGATCATTTGAAGTCACTGAAGAAGGATGATTTGATAACAGTTTGTGATCATTTGGGTGTATCTCTAGCCCCAGGATTAAAGAAGGCAGAGATAATTGACTTGTTAGCTAGTCACATGAAGCTTACAGAGGAGTCTGAAACTTCTGTTACTGTTTCAGATGATGCTCAGATTCAACTGGCAAAGTTTGAGATGGAAATGAAAATGAAAGAAAACCTTGAAAAGGAGGAAATGAAAATGAGAGAAAACATTGAAATGGAGAAAATGAGATTGGAGTACCAGTTAAAGTTGAAAGAAATGGAGTTAGCCCATGCAAATACTAACTCTACTAAAGATAAATCTCCCCAAGGCTTTGATGTGGCGAAGAACATTCGCCTTGTGCCAAAATTTGATGAAGAGGGAGTTGATACATATTTTGTGTCATTTGAAAAAGTGGCTAAGAGACTAAAATGGCCTGAGGAATACTGGACTCTTCTCCTCCAAAGTGTTTTCGTTGGAAAGGCTGCAAAAGTCTATTCTTCGCTCTCTGAAATGCAATCATGTGACTATGCTACAGTAAAAGAAACAATTCTCAATGCATATGAGTTGGTACCAGAAGCGTACAGACATAAATTTAGGAACATGCAAAGACAATCAGGCCAGACTTATGTTGAATTTGCTAGGGAACAAGAAATGATGTTCGATAAGTGGTACAGATCACTGAAAGTTGACAAAGATTTTGTTCACCTTAGGGAAGTTGTCCTCCTAGAAGAATTCAAAAAGAGTCTTCCTTTTGGCATTAAATCTCACTTAGATGACCATAGAGTTACTGAAGTCAGTAAAGCAGCCATAGTAGCTGATGAATTTGAGGTCACACATAAGGGTAGTGGAGATAGGCCTCCTTTCAAGAATTATTGGAAAAAGAAAGGTAAAGGGTCATTTGAATCCCACAGTAAACCTAGTGAGGGAAAATATGCAAGCAAGGACAAAGACGCTAACAAGAATCAGGCTAGTGGGGGCACAGAATCAACCAAAAGGTCTGAGAGTCGTAGTTCCAAAATTTGTACTCATTGTCATAAACCGGGACATTTGAAAGAATCATGTTGGAAATTGGTTGGAATGCCAACCAAGGTTAAGAAAGACATGGGTTTTGTCAAGCAATCAAGTGTTCCCTCGATGGAGTTTGTTCCATCAGAGCCCAATCGAGATGTTGAGAGTGTTTCTCTGGTATTTGGTGATAAAGTCAAGCAGGTTGATCAAACTTTTAGAAGTTTTTTGCATGATGGTGAAGTATCCCCTTGTTCGACTGGTGCTGCTGGTAGGTCAGTGGTGATCCTTAGGGATACAGGGGCTGCACAGTCCCTGATGGTGCCAGGGGATTCGGCTCTTCCTCCGGAGAGTTCAGAGAATGCCAACGTCTTAGTTCAAGGTATTGGCCCAAATTTCATGTCGGTTCCTTTGCATAAGGTCGACTTAAAGTGTGACCTAGTTAGTGGTCCTGTGACTGTTGGTGTCGTTCCAGAATTACCCATGAAAGGTGTTGATTTCTTGTTAGGTAACGACTTGGCTGGAGATAAAGTTGTTGCATCTCCAGTGGTTTCGGAAAAGCCTGTTGAGGTAGCTGAAACTGAATTGTTGCAGGAAGATTTTCCTGGGATTTTCCCGGATTGTGTTGTTACTAGGTCTCAGACTCGTAGAGCTGAAAAGGATGATGCGGAATCTGCTGATGTAAAGGAGAGTACTGATGTCTGGTTAGCTGAAACCTTTTTCAAGGATTTGAATGGGGATAGTGTTGAAGGCTCTGTTGCTAACAATGGTAGTTTGTTTAGTAAATCCTCCCTTGTACAGGCACAACAGGCAGACCCAGAATTAAAAAGCTTGTTACAAAAAGCGTGTTCTGAGGCTGAGGCTGATAAGGTTCCTGAGTGCTTTTATGTCAAAGATGACATTTTGATGAGGAAATGGAGACCTCCCCGGAGACCAGCTGATGAAGATTGGTGTATAATTCACCAGGTTGTAGTTCCTCCTTGTTACCGCACAGATATTCTGAAAATGGCTCATGAGTTACCTATGGCAGGTCATGTCGGTATTCGGAAGACAGAAGATAGAATTATGAGGCATTTCTATTGGCCTAACATGCACAAAGATGTTGTGCATTTCTGTAAGACATGTCACACATGTCAGATTATTGGTAAGGCACAGCCTTCTATCAAGCCTGCTCCATTGATACCCATTCCTGCATTTGATGAACCTTTTACTAGGGTTCTTGTTGATTGTGTCGGACCCTTACCCAGAACGAGGTCGGGTCACAGATTTCTCCTGACGATTATGGACTTGTCTACACGGTTTCCAGAGGCGATACCTTTGAGAAGTATCACTGCAAAGACAGTGGTGCAGGCGTTAGTGCAGTTTTTCACTAGGTACGGTCTGCCGAAGGAAATTCAATCTGATCAAGGGTCAAATTTCATGTCAGGAATATTTCAGCAAGTTATGAAGGAGTTGGGAATAAAGCAGATTAAGTCTTCTGCTTATCACCCACAGTCCCAAGGAGCGTTAGAACGCTATCATCAGACTTTGAAGACCATGATTAGGGCTTATTGTGAAGACTATCCCGATGACTGGGATAAAGGGATCTCATTCCTACTGTTTGCAACTAGGGATTCCCGAATGAGTCCACAGGTTTCAGTCCATTTGAATTGGTCTATGGTCATGAGGTTAGGGGTCCCCTAAAGCTTATCAAAGAGAGGTTTATGGTTCAGGATGATGATGTAAACCTTCTAGACTATGTGTCAAAGTTTAGAGAAAGGCTCTCAAAAGCTTGTGATGTGGCTAAGGAACACTTGAAAGAGTCGCAGGGAAAAATGAAAGCTCAAGCTGACAAAAATGCAAAAGAGCGAAGTTTCAAGCCTGGAGACAAAGTATTAGTGTTGTTGCCTTTGCAAGGTGAGCCCTTGAAAGCTAGGTTTAGTGGTCCCTACATAGTCAAAAAGAAATTGAATGATGTCAACTATGTGATCAGTACCCCTGATCGAAGAAAGTCTCAAAGAGTTTGTCATGTAAACATGTTAAAAGAATACTTTGAGCGAGAGGCTAGTCAGCCAGTAGGTACAACACAGGTCAAAGAAGAAGAAAAACATGTAAATGTACATGAAGAAGAATGCTATGAAAAGACAGATAATGAATTGTCTTATACAGATGTATCTAAGAACGAACCATGTGGTGTAAAGTTGTCTAACTCAGAGATGTTAGGAAATATGGATGAGGCATTAAAACACCTGCCTGAAGATCAAAGAAATGATATATCTGGCCTGTTAAGAGAATATGAAAATGTGTGTAAAGACAAACCAGGTCGTACACCTTAAACTGTACATGACGTAGACATAGGTGATGTAAGACCTATCAAACAGAATCCTTATAGGCTCAATCCAAGCAAGTTGGAAATGGTGAATAAGGAAATACAGTTTATGTTAGATAATGACATAATCGAACCGAGTCAGAGTAGTTGGAGTTCTCCCATTGTAATGGTTCCAAAGCCAGACGGCTCTTAGAGATTTTGCATTGATTACCGGAAGGTAAATGCAGTAACTAAGACTGACTCGTATCCAATTCCTAGGTTAGAAGATTGTATTGATAGGGTTGGAAATTCTGCCTATATCACAAAGATAGACTTGCTTAAAGGATATTGGCAAGTGCCACTGACTGACCGAGCCAAAGAGATATCAGCCTTTGTCACACCTGAAGGCTTATTTCAATGCAAAGTCATACCTTTTGGAATGAAAAATGCACCAGCAACCTTCCAAAGGTTGACAAATCAAGTGATTGCCGGACTTGACAATTGTGTCGTATACATAGACGACATCCTAGTATACAGTGATACTTGGAATGATCATCTGAATCATTTGCGAGCACTGTTTGACAGGCTGGACAAAGCCAATCTAGTAGTGAATCTGATGAAAAGTGAATTTGCCAAGGCAAAGGTCACATATCTTGGTCATGTGGTTGGTCAAGGGCAAGTGCTACCAAGAGAAGCCAAGATACAAGCTATCTTAGACTTCCCAATTCCCACAACTAAGAAAGAATTGCTCAGATTCTTAGGTATGAGTGGCTTCTACAGGAAATTTGTTCCAAATTTCAGTACAGTGGTTAGTCCTCTGACAAACCTGCTGAAGGCAAAAGTGAAGTATGTTTGGTCTGACGAATGTCAAAGATCATTTGAGAAATTAAAGGCCATTTTGGTGAATGAGCCTATTTTGGCAGCTCCAAACTTCACAAAGCCATTCAAAGTAGCAATTGATGCATGTGATGTTGGAGTAGGAGCAGTATTGCTTCAAGAAGATGAAAAAGGCATCGAAAAACCAGTGTGCTACTTCTCTAAGAAACTCAATAGATTTCAGAAGAAGTACTCAACTATTGAAAAAGAGGCCCTGAGTCTCGTACTAGCCCTTCAGCAGTTTGAGGTGTATCTAACCAATGGAGAGATTACAGTCTATACAGATCACAATCCTCTTGTGTTTTTGGAGAAATTCAAAACAAAGAATCAAAGACTATACAGATGGAGCCTAATGCTCCAACCATTCCCTTTGAAAATTGTACACATAAAGGGAAAGAATAATGTAATTGCTGATGCTCTATCAAGAGTATAAAAAGTGAAATTATTCATGATTTTGACCAAGTGTGTCATTTGAAGAAAACATTTTTGATGTTCATTTATTTTAACATGTTCGTTAAGTACTATATCTTTGTACACGATAACTGTAAATGATTTATCAAGATGACTTTGAACAGTTAAAAGAAAAAATTAATCTTAAAGAAACCTTTACTACGGTAAAGCTTTCTTTTCTCCGGTGGGGGAGGTGTTACATATAAGAATAATTTTAGAAGAATTGTAAAAGCAATTACATTCATCTATTAGTTATTTCCCTTTAAGGTTAGCCAAGAATTGTAAAGAACATTCAAGAATGTCTTTTTATTATGCAGGCCTTGCCTATTTAAAAGGCCAAGGAGTTGTATTGTTATTTCTGAATAGAGATTAGGAACAATAGGCTTAGCTATGCTATTGACACTCTTGATTTCAATGAGGTCATTCAAGAGTGTTCTGGATTTTGACTGCTCCTGAAAGGAGAAAGTTTTTTTAAAGAAACCTTCCTTAATAGTGAGTTCTAGAAGAATAGCTGCAAACTATATAAAGCTGGCGGATTCTTCAAGATCACATCATCACACCATCACATCATATGAGAGCAGGAGATCACCACATCATATTAGATCACTTGTAACACATCATATGAGAGCAGGAGATCACATCATATGAGAGCAGGAGATCACTTCACCAGATCAGATCAGAGCAGTTTATGCATCAATGAACTGTTTGCAGTTATTTTGAGAGAGAAATTATCAGTTCTCATCGAGATCATCAACATCATCAACCTGTTCAATGAACACGCTTCAACCCATGGATTGCTGAAATTGACTGTTAATCATCATCAACATCGTCTTCACGGACATTTCAACTCGTTGCAGTGACTCTTATTATTCATCGGACTTCAACATCAGTTTCATCATCGCCATCATTGTGAATTTTCGCCAGTCAACTGGGATTTTATCATTTGGATTATTACTTGGATATAGTATCATCACTTAGGGATTTTACATCGGACACTTCAAGAGATTTATGTAAGATCATTATTTGTTTTATTTATGTATAATTATTTCCTGTAATAAAAAAAAGGAAATTAAACTTTATACATCAATTTCTGATTGTTATTTGTTACAGTATCGTAACAGACCCCATAATCTTATTAATGCTGGATATATAGCGTAGTCTTTCAGCCCGACCATTTTTTTTCTTAGAAAAAAAACCGCTAATAGTAAGAATTAAAAAAAATCAAAGTTTAAGACCAAACAAACCTTCAACCTAAGAACCTGTTTTAAAAGAGGTTTAGAGTGTTGTCTTTATTCCAGACCTAAAACAGT
The DNA here is from genome assembly GCF_018143015.1 of Lytechinus variegatus. Lineage (NCBI taxonomy): Eukaryota > Metazoa > Echinodermata > Echinoidea > Temnopleuroida > Toxopneustidae > Lytechinus > Lytechinus variegatus. The sequence goes on from NC_054743.1 coordinate 56,685,824, forward strand.
TACGAAAAAAATATTCTAATATAAGACCTTATATCCTTATTTTCGTGGAATAACACAAGTTTTTAAACGTACTCTTTCCTCCAGACCTGGCTATTAAAAAAGGTAATTGAAAAAGTTCAAATCTAAGACCTAATTTCCAAAGTTTCACCCAGTAAAATATGTCTTTTTTAAATAATACTACTACCCGTACAAAACATTATAATAACGCGTGGGTAAAGCAGACATCCGTTCTCCAGACTTGGTTGCTATTTGAAACATAAAATAGTTTTTACAAATATTCTAAAACGAATACCCAATAATCTAATTACTGTGGAACAACATGAAGACCGATTGTTGAAGATCGACTTTCCTCAGGACACAATTATTTCAGGAATAAAAAATCAATAATACTCAACCCCCAACAACGAATCTAAAAACCAACAATCCTCCAAATTAAGACCATGCATGTAGAAAAGCACACGTTTAGAGCGTTGTCTGTATTCCAGACCAGGTGATTTAAAAATGATTTAAACAATCCTAAAAACAAAAGACCCATATTCTTATTCTTGTGGAATAACACGAGTATTATGCTTAGTCTTTCGTCTGGACCCGGTTATTTAAAAGATAAAGAAATATCAAAAAAAATTACAGCTGAGACCAATCTTCAAAATTAAACCCACTTAAAAGGCTTGAGCTTAGAGTGTTGTCTTTACCCATCACCGACGTATATTATAACTTTTGAAAAGACCGGGTCTGAAAGAAGACTTTGGACTTGCATAATAATTTTTGAATTAACCGGGTCTGGAAAAAAGACTTTGGACGTATATTATAATTTTGAAACAACCGGGTCTGGTAAAAAGACTTTGGACATATATTATAATTTTGAAAAACCGGGTTTGGAAAAAGACTTGGACTTGTACTGTAATATTTCATTAACCGGGTCTGGAAAAAAGACTTTGAATTGTTGTGCTATATGAACGCATTACTATAGGATATTAGTTTAGAACGAATTCGCCAAAAATCACTTCAAATTTATTACATTTGTAGGTAAAGTGCATTATTACATTTGTGGGTAAAGTGTTATTACATTTGTGGGCGTTATTACATTTGTGGGTAAAGTGTTATTACATTTGTGGGCGATCAAAAATTATTACATTTGTGGGCGATCAAAAATTATTACATTTGTGGGTAAAGTGTTATTAAATTTGTGGGCGTTATTACATTTGTGGGTAAAGTGTTATTACATTTGTGGGCGATTATTACATTTGTGGGTGTAACACCCCCCCCCCCCCTCCTTCTGAATGCAGATTTACAATGTGAATTCTCTGCTTAAGACTACTAGACCAACAATACAAATATACAAATATACAAATATACGACGGCATACTCTCTATCAGAATATTGAATATTAAGAGGAGATTAGATGGAATAGCGCAATGCAAGGATTAGATTAATTTTTTATTATATATGTTGTACTTTCGAAAAATAACATTGATGCTCGCCTTATTTCATTGCTAAAATGAGACAGAAAATTCGCACATGAGAAACAAACAAACAAAAAAAACATCTAGATAATTCCTTTGTAAAGGAAATCTTAATTACATATGTTGAAAAGCGACACGTTTCATAAAACGAGGTCACATGACTCACCCAACTGGTTTGCCATGTACTATCTCCACCTTTATTCTATGTTCATCATCGGAATCAATACTAGAAGGATCTAATCTCTCATTAGTCCCACATCGCATGAATCTAAAAGTATTAACGTGGAGAGAAGACGCATTCGTTGGAATAAAGAATTTTATGTGATATGGGGAAAGGGTGGTGTGTGGTGGGCGGGCTCGACTGTAAAGAAAGTAAAATCACCGGCAAACGCGGACCCCAAACTGTATTTACTTTAAACATGGACTTAGAATATGTTGATATCATTCATTGCCGTTTAAGGTATAAGGATTAAATTGTTAACTACAAGGAAAATAGATTTGCATCAAATGAAATGTTATCAAACTCAAACAAAATGTAAAAGGAAGGCGCTGTCATTCTTAATGTGGAGAAGAGCATTATCCCATGCATGCCCATTGCCCATCGAAACAAATTGAAATGTAAGGCAATAAATCCAGTAATTCATGTAGGAACATAATTATCGAGTAGGATCCAAACCATATCAAATTATGCATCACTGTGTAATACTAGTGCGGTTGCACATTGTAAACAGACATACTAAAAGGGGGGAATTAATTTTCATAGCTTTTTATGTACGTTTGGAAAAGCACAGTATGGCATACAGATGACGCATTTGAGTCGGGTTTTTTTTCTACTGGGAACATTTATTGTACGTTAAACACGACTGCATATGGATGATATTATATCATATATTTTGTATTTGTATAGGGCATTGTCCATAGAGTTCCAAGAGGTTCTTGTTAGAATTTCAGCACTATATTAATTTCCCACGATAAATAACTGAACATTTAAATTTGAAAGATTGTACTTATCAACCGATGAGCGATCATCAATGAACCAAAAGAGTATTAAAATAAACTGAATATATCATACCTTAGGATCTTCAGATGTTTGAGGTCGTTCGATGATCTGAAAGCTTGAATGATGCCTCTAGTCTTATTGTTACCGATGTTGAGATCTCTGAATGTGACCTTGACAAGTTGAGATGAGACCTTGTGGAGAGCATTGGGTAGTGAGGTGGGATCATCTTGGAGAGGAGTAGGGCCGTAGGCATACTCATATGCTTGAATGGTGAACTCAGTCGCTGCTGGTAGATGGATCCACTGGATGACGTCACATTTGACTGTGCCGCTTACCTGTATGGTGATCGTCTTCACATTGTCAAACATCGAACCACAATCCTGCGATCTTTCTAGTGCATAATCAGTAACGGTCAGATCGGTCACATTTGAGCTCGTGTTGCAGTCATCCTACAGTAGATGAAAAATAATAAAGTGAACCAAAGAGATGACAAGACATCATACTAGTGGAAACATGATATTTATTTATCATCATCCGCATCATTCGGCTGAGAATGTATAAGCATGAGTATAGGAGAGTATAATTATTCACACATTGTCAATAAATGGAAATTGTGTACATGCCGTGCAAATACATAATCAAGACAACAGATTGATTATTCATACACAAAGTCATGTAAAATGAACAATATAATTTACACAATGGAGGAGAGAATGAAGAGAGAGAGAAGTTATTTAAAACGCTAAAAAGGAATAATCATCCATAACAAATCATCAATGAAGTGTTTTCTTTACTACGATTGTATTATTGTCAGTTTAATCATAATCTAAAAAAATGCATTAAGATTGATTTCTAGTAACTTTTCCTGTACCTCATATTCAGAATATGCTTTCGAAAAAAAAGAATTTTGTTATCATTTTCCATGCTCATGAACAATACAAATGAAACGAGCTTTTTACCCTAAACAAATTTTGGTTCATATGGGTAATGTAGAGGATGCGATAAAACAAATGATTTTTCCGATAGTTTTTAATTATTTTTTTTTTTTTACATCGATAGCACTAATCAAACATCTGCTGTTTTTTACATAATAAATGACTGTACTAATGTTTGTCATTTAAAATATTGTATGCATCTTGATGGCTGTATAATAATTTTCAAATGACAAATTGCCTTTGTCATAAACCTTGCAATATGTAACTAGATTTATTTTTTTCAAAACACACACAAAAAAGACAGCTTTAAATCAAGATGATCATGATTAAAACGAAACCAAGGCTATCATGATTATATGCTTATCCCTAGACGCTTCATAATTAGAAGGTAAAAAAGGTTTGAAGAGGTAAAAATATACTTTTGCAGATGATGCTAAAGATTATTTGAACGTAATATTTTAGACATTATGTGCATTACTAGACGGACGTGTCTGTCGTTATTTGTTCTATCATCGTTTGTTTCTATTATATACGTACTTGCCAACAGGGGAAAAGAGTAACAAGTAAAGGTTCATTTCAATAAACAATTAAATAAACCCCTACCTCCCGACCTATGACAAATCTTAACTAAAAATGTTAATGGTCTTCAATTATTCAAAAATGAGCTCGTGTTGCAGTCATCCTACAGTAGATGAAAAATAATAAAGTGAACCAAAGAGATGACAAGACATCATACTAGTGGAAACATGATATTTATTTATCATCATCCGCATCATTCGGCTGAGAATGTATAAGCATGAGTATAAGAGAGTATAATTATTCACACATTGTCAATAAATGGAAATTGTGTACATGCCGTGCAAATACATAATTAAGACAACAGATTAATTATTCATACACAAAGTCATGTAAAATGAACAATATAATTTACACAATGGAGGAGAGAATGAAGAGAGAGAGAAATTATTCAAAACGCTAAAAATGAATAATCATCCATAACAAATCATCAATGAAGTGTTTTCTTTACTACGATTGTATTATTGTCAGTTTAATCATAATCTAAAAAAATGCATTAAGATTGATTTCTAGTAACTTTTCCTGTACCTCATATTCAGAATATGCTTTCGAATTTGAAGGCTAAATTCACTTATAAACTAACATGTCTTGCAAATTATTTCATGAATAAGAACAGCGAACCAATAATTGCACAGAAAATAAAGAGAGAAAAATAAAAGAAATACCATAGCACTGATAATTTCATCAAAATTTGATTTAAAATTAGAAGCTTATTGCATATATTTTTTTCCACAAAACACACTATGCGTAGCATACCGATATGCAAACGATATAGTCGATGCTCCTAATTCACTATCCATTTCGTAATTTCTGGTTTTGATTAAAGCATGTTTTTATTTTTACAGTACAGAGACTCTACATCAAAGCACAATGGCATTACAAAAATTACAATTTACCTCGATTAGAGACAAATCAAACTTTGTTTTACATGAAGAGCAATATATCAAAATACAATTGTAAGTGGGTGACTTTATCAGTTTCCTCATCTGCATGATAATCAAAATGTGTTCATAACTATTTTAATCATAGCCCTATTAGACAAATTAATGGCAACAGAATGAGGAGCATGAACAAAAATAAGAACTTTTATGGTTTGCATGTAAGTGCTACTTTCTATACATGTAAAAACCTCCTACCATATATTACCTTAGTAGTTGATGCCATCGACGATGCTGATGACACGGTTATGTAGAAGTCAACATAACGACCGTGGAGTGAGAGGTTCTTCAGATGATTTATCTTACAGATGAACTGAGCAAGATCACGAGATGCAGACGGACGGCCAATTAAATTATCTTTGTGATGAAGAATGTCAATCTGATATAAAAGCAACGTAAAGAAGAAATCAAGATTACAGTACATTAATTGATAGACAGAATTGGGGGTATTAACATCAAATTTATCATGAATATCATCCACGAAACAACACACCAATCTAGTATGACTGTAATCGTGGTAATACTAAACATGCTAAATGATATCATAATACAAAATATTAACGGAAATCGCGTTTTGCATAACTGCTAACATACCACTCTCCGTTTTTTTTATAGTATCGCCCCGATTATAAACTGAAAATACAAAATATAAATTTAAGGTGAAATATAAAGCCCTTTTAGTCAAATGAAACAAATGTTTGGTTATAGCACATTAACTAGGTGGATTTGTGAGTTACTAACATTGAAATTGTTTCCTAAAAGGTTGTTAGGTTTAGATAAATAAATTTATTCATTACAAGTGGATTATTGAACACAATAGCACCAATGAAACCAATACATGATTTGATATTTTAACTATTGAATAAATTGTTCATAATACTCTTTAATGAATTTGAATAAGATATGTGTTACTTGAATACCCTAAACATTTAAAGAAATCAAATGAGATTTACAAGAATAACAATTCAGTAAAGATATGTACAATTCCGTCTTATATGAGGCCCCATTAGACAAATTAATGGCAACAGAATGAGGAGCATGAAAAAAATCAGAACTTGTATGGTTTGCTTGTAAGTGCTATTTTTTTACATGTAAAAACCTCCTAACATATATTACCTTTGTAGTTGATGCCATCGACGATGCTGTTGCGTAGAAGTTATGATGCTGACCACGGAGTCTGAGGTTCTTCAGATGATTCATCTTACAAATGAACTGAGCGAAATCACGTGATGCAGACGGACGTTCATTGAGATTCTCTCTGAGATTAAGAATCTCAATCTGATATAATAATAACATGAAGATGAAATCACGGTTAGAGTACATTAATCCGTATACAGAAATGGGAGTATTAGCATCAAATTTGTCATGAATATCATCCACGAAACAGCACACAAATCTAGTATGGCTGTAATCATGATATTACTAAATGATATCATAATAGAAAATATTAATTGAAATCGCGTTTTGCAAATTGCTAACATTCCACAATCCGTATCGGCCCGATAATTAACTGAAAATAGACAATACAAAGTTGAGGTGAAATATATAGTCATTTTAGTCAGATAAAACAATTGCTTGGTTATCATCGTACAATAATTTGGTAGGCGATTTGAGTTACTAACATCAAAATGTTCTTGCAAGTTTTTTAAGGTTTGATAGATTTATTTATAATTCTTTAATCTCAAATCATTGAAAGAAATGTTAGTTTTTTTATTGTACACAATGGCAACAATGAAATCAAAATATGATCAGAATTAATTTCTCAAACGCACGGAGCGCTGAAAGGTAGCTCTAGCTAAAGCTGATTTAATATTATAATAATTAGCAGTGCGCCTCGGCTTAGATTATTATTATTATTATTATTATTATTATTTCTAGATAGATGGCGCTATATAAATGCCTATCATTTTTATCATTATGTAGACGGGTTCTGTGCTGAAGATGCTTGTTTCATTTAAGTACAGTGCATAAAACTCAGAATTTTCATTTCGTACGCCATGAAAAATACCACATCAATAACATACTGAAATTAATGATTGCTATACTAAGGACTATTGTTAATGTTGGACGAGTCCATCAACTTAAGCAACTTCAGTTCTGGATGTGTTTATCACATTATGTTTTATTACACAAAAATAAAGCAAAGTGGCAAATTAATATAAACTTTAAAAATTAATAGTTTTGACTGAACAGTACACGCAAATTTTACTTCTCGGGCCATTGTCCGAGGTACATTCATTACAAATCCTTATGCAAAAGATTATTAGACAACATCATAATTTCATAAAATACGAATGCATATACATGTAAAGTTTCAATGAAACAAATGCAAAGAAACGAACCAGAGAGAGAAAAAAAAAATGTTTTCATTTTCCATGCTCATGAACAATACAAATGAAACGAGCTTTTTACCCTAAACAAATTTTGGTTCATATGGGTAATGTAGAGGATGCGCTAAAACAAATGATTTTTTCGATAGTTTTTAATTATTTTTTTTTACATCGATAGCACTAATCAAACATCTGCTGTTTTTTACATAATAAATGACTGTACTTATGTTTGTCATTTAAAATATTGTATGCATCTTGATGACTGTATAATAATTTTCAAATGACAAATTGCCTTTGTCATAAACCTTGCAATATGTAACTAGATTTATTTTTTTCAAAACACACACAAAAAAGACAGCTTTAAATCAAGATGATCATGATTAAAACGAAACCAAGGCTATCATGATTATATGCTTATCCCTAGACGCTTCATAATTAGAAGGTAAAAAAAGGTTTGAAGAGGTAAAAATATACTTTTGCAGATGATGCTAAAGATTATTTGAACGTAATATTTTAGACATTATGTGCATTACTAGACGGACGTGTCTGTCGTTATTTGTTCTATCATCGTTTGTTTCTATTATATACGTACTTGCCAACAGGGGAAAAAAGCAACAAGTAAAGGTTCATTTCAATAAACAATCAAATAAACCCCTACCTCCCGACCTATGACAAATCTTAACTAAAAATGTTAATGGTCTTCAATTATTCAAAAATGAAAACGTAAAGTACAGTGCGTACCCGAAAAGAGGGACACCGGAATTAAGTGTATTTTTGCCGTTACAATCATAAATTTTCTCCATGAAATGAATGGAAAGATTAGTAGACTTCAATTCTTTCATGTGGTATTCACCTCAACATTTATATAACGCATGCATGACTGAGTTAAAACAATGGAAAATGGTGCTACCAATATCATTTGCACGATAAAATTTGCAAGTCTGAGTGAGTTTTTCTGGCTTTTACTGCTATCTATTTGGAAAAAAATCATTATCCATCTTTTCCTCTTTCATATGAAACCAAAAGCGTAAAATATGATTGACGCAAGATTAAGAAAAGGTTGGATAAAAACATGCTTGACTTCTACCTAATCGACGGATGGTAGACAATAGGCTAACGCTGAATGCTTCGCGGGCTGGGGAAGGAAAGCCCTATATTGTTGCGGGCTGGGTTATGTCACTTTAAGATGTAGTAGACTTGTTAAGAGGTTGAACGCTGCATTTTTGCGTACAAATGTCCAACTTGGAACAAATATTCCTTGAGTCAAAAGAAAAAGATTCATCCAAAGAGACACGCTGTATCTATGCAAATAAGCAAGTAATTTGCATAAATTTACATATTATGTCGATATGGTATAAACAAGTATTTCAGAATATATATTTCACCAGAACTGCCCTAAAATTGGAAATAAAGACTTCGGGTAAGACAGGGAATTAAAACAGAGTATTTTTTCAAGAATCCTGAACTGTTTTATAAATAACAGAAATTAATATAAAATGTCAACATTCTACATGAAAGAGAATATATTAGCAAAAACATCGATACGTTTCATGGCAGTATTAGTGTCTTAATTTGCTTAGAAAGAGGGCAAATATGTCAAAATGTATGACGTGATATTGCGCTAAAACGAGACCAAAACAACCTCTATGTCACAGTCACACTCACCATGCTCACGAATCGGACAATAAAGTGATCAATGGTATGTCATTCGAGATAACACAATCTCAACACTATAGCTTCCATCGGCTTCTCGTATCGCTTTTGCTGGTGTGTCTCCACACCGTAATCTATGATACATACGGGCAAAATGCATTTCGGTATCGGTAAAACACTATTAATTTTGTTTTATTTGTTTATAATTCGTTTCTCTTGGAAAATGTACAGGAGACATTGCTTTGCAGGTTACTGCTTTAATGAAGCTCTGGCACATGAATCATGACGAATGTACCCCACCTCAATCCATACATTAACTTTGTTGAAATATATATCTTTTGGAGACCCCAAAGTGGCAAAACTGCATCTCCCTGGCATTCCCGCTACTTTACAAAACCAGTTTGACTTGTATTATCGACTTGGAAACACAGATATATGAGACATCAGACAACATGATTCCTGAAAAAAAGTTTTTTTATTTTCGTTTATTTAAGCCCACGGGAGCCCTCCGAATTTACCACATCCCCTCTCCGTATTTTCATATTTACATTCATCATTATTGATATTATTGTAATTATCATTAATATTATTATTATTATTATTACTATTATTGTTCTGCCGTTTGTAATAGTGCTCTAGTACAGTAAAGGCTATAAACCAACAGGAGCATGCCTATAGGATACCCTTTTTGGTTTTATGTATTAAAAAATAGTTTATTGTCTTTAGAACTCTTAAATGGTTACTTTTGTTTGTATTGATACCTTGGAATAGATTGAGGAGAAAATACTCTTCAACTGACATGTAGAGGAGCTGTGGTAAATTGAAGAACAGCCACACGGCCCTTTATTGATTCCACTCTATTTTGAATTTAAATATTTTGAGAGCCCAATCGGAAGAAAGATACATTTCTACTACACACATTAAAACCTCTTTGCGTTCTCCTCTTGGAAAAAAAAACATATAAGGCATTGCTTTATATCTTATAAAATAAGTTCGTGTACGTGACGGTGGCCTGTCGAAGTTGCCAAAACCGTTTATTTTGTTTTGACAATATATATTTAGAATATCGTCTAAATGAAGCCCTCATCTGGAAAAGGGCACTTATTAAAGGCAGCATCTACATTATATAGAGGAGGTCTTGGCACTGGGATATGGGGGCTGAAGCTTGTTTAATTTCTTGGGACCAAAATTTTACATTGAACCTTTTTTTATTTTCAAATTTACATCAATTAATTTTACAGGCAAATAAACAAAACAGATTGCACTACAAAATGAAGTTTTTTGGGTAACGTTTTTTTTTTGTCACATCTGCCGGAATTCCAGGGGTGTTATCTATCGAGAATAATACACGCAGCACCCCCCCCCCCCCTCTTCCGGAAAATCTTTTGGGTGCTTCAGCCCCCGCTTCCAAGTACCAGGGCCTCCTCTATACAGTGCGTAACAAAAAAAGTTTACACTTTGAAAAAGCCTTTGGAATTAAAAAATATACATCATGTTGGTATTTTTTTCACATGTAAACTTGGGTTTGGGTCTCATCTATCCAATGAAAGTAAAGTTTTGACAGAATGTTACACTTGAGTGAGTACTGTCCATTATTGTAAAGCTCGCAGAAATCTGTTTGAGCAGAAATGTTTTTTTTCACGCTGTGTCAAGGGGAAATGGCGAAATCAAACTTACCCTGCGAAACATTTCTCGCACCTTTCCGTTGCACTTTTAGTCAATTGAAAAAAAAAATGGATACAATCAAGCATGGAACAACTTTGCCACCCAAATTGAAATTTCAACACTTAGTAAACACAACCTTTACATTTTTTTCTGCCAGCTGGATCTGAGGACATAACTGAATCTGAACAAAAGTTTATATCAGACATCTCCAGCCTTTTTTTTTACTAAGTTTTTTATCATTCAAAGTGGGTTTACATTTCATTTTTAATTTAATACTTGTTTTCCACACTTTTCCCAAGCTTGACAATGATTAACAAAATAAAAATCAAGCCAAAAAAAAGCCGTTTCATGTAAATCACAGCTCAGTGCTTTTCTTCCCTGTCTTACCCTAAGTCTTTATTTCCAATTTTAGGGCAGTTCTGGTGAAAAATATATTCTGAATTACTTGGTTTTACATATCGAAATAATATGCAAATTTATGCAAATTACTTGCTTATTTGCATAAATACAGCGTGTCTCTTTGGATGAATCTTTTTCTTTTGACTCAAGGAACATTTGTGCCAAGTGGGACATTTGTACTCCAAAATGCAGCGTTCACCCCTTTTTTGCAGTTAACAAGTCTACTAATGGTGAAATTAAGATCATGATTGATTGCTAGATTGACTGAATTTATTCTGCTTCTCTATTAATTCAAACACAAACTACAATACAAAGTTAAGTAAAAAAAAAAGAACATAAAGGAAAAGGGAATCCACTTTGAAGCAATGTCTGCTCATTTCGGTTCCCTGGAATAACGCATTATAATTAAATTATGATAATAATTAAGAATGTTTAACAGAATAATAAAATCATACAAACTGGGCCAAGCTCGTTATGTCTATACACAGTGTTCGAACTACATATCGTTCCTCTGGTATATAACATTAGACAAATTTGAGTTGAAGAAATAGAATATCATCATCACTTCATACTGCAATAATTGGAAGAGAATAATAAACTGAAAATGTACCTTTGCAGACGATGCCAAGGATGATAACGTTGAATAGAACTCGTCATGAAATGAGGGATTGTAGTATTCATCACCTAGACAAAGTTCCCTAAGATGGGGCATCTTACAAATGAACTGAGCCAGATCACGTGATGCAGACTGACGTTGACTGAGATCAATGTAATTGATGTCAAGACACTCAATCTGGAATAATAGTGACATAATGTTGAAAAAATACGTCATCAAACAAGGGTCTAATTGAACCATTGAATTCTATTCTACATTCGGTTAAATGAACAAACCTGGATCATCGACTTATTGTGAATTACTCTTCGTCGATCACATAATGTTCTGAAAATCACAGTAATTAGCTCTAACAACGATGAATGGAAATGTAATTATTCTTAATCATGATAATGTTTATCTAATCAAAGGCTGTTAATTTGCCCTATTTCCTTTAATGAAAAAACCTGGGCGGTGTTACATGAAGATTCATCATTCATTAAATAGGCATGGTGATCCGGGTATTATGTATTCGTTATGCAACATTTGAAATTTGTAAAAAGACATTGAAGACATCTAAGGTCATTTCATCTCGTAAAAAAATAATGGATATGTCGGCCTATATACTGCCTTTTTACGAATTGCTTATGTTTTTCAACATATTTATATTCATATTTCTATATCAGCTAGAAACTATTAAGATACCATCCTTTCTACCTTTGTCTCATCTTCTCTATGCCTTTGCCAGTATAAATATATTTTCTTGCAGTTTAAATGGTACCCCGGGGTGAAATAATTAAATCTAGATAACGTGAAATTCAACGACCAAAAACTGTAAATTCCAGCAATATCTGATGTATAATCTAATCATTGAATTTCAATAATTATTATTATTTTGCAAAAATAGTCAATTACGCTGTCATGAAGACAGTATGCAATTGTTGTGCTGATGATTTCAATTCCCGGCTTTCTTTTGTTATGATATGAAATCCTATCAATAGAAAATTAAAAATTTGGATATGGTATGTCTCCCTTGCAGCGAAATTAGTCGGAAAAATATAACAGTGTTGTAATAAAAATCTTATGTTTATTCATTCACTGTTGATAATGCTTGAATTAATGTGATTTCATACAATACAAAAATGATATTGAAATGTCATCATAAGCGTCTTCATCATGGTCATTGCATATTCATGAAGACATGTATTAAACTGCTTCACCAAATGTAATGCAATCTTCGTTATTCCATGTAGTTTAGATCAAATTATCAACATGTCATTTGTCTGAGTTTGCTTTATCAATTCAAATTATATTGCGTTCAGCATGAAACAAGGCCTTAAATAAAGGAAAAGAACATACAGGTTACCCTTATTATGAACCAGTTAGGTTATATGTCATATTCATTTAAATTTCGATTAAATTTGAAGGTACAAGGATATTCAAATCGCTTGTTTTAAATTAGAAGAAACAGCCTCCGAATATATTTGATGAAACAATTAACATTCGAATGGCACCTACAGGTTCATAGTTTATTATTTGAACGTAATATTTTAGACATTATGTACATTACTAGACGGACGCGTCTGTCGTTATTTGTTCTATTATTATTTACGTACTTGTGAACAAGGGAAAAGAGTAACAAATAATGGTTCATTTCAATAAACAATCAAATAAACCTCTACCTCCTGACCTATGACATATCTGAAATAAAAATTATAATGGTCTTTAATTATTCAGGAGAGAAAATGTAAAGTACAGTGCGTCCCAGGAAAGAGGGACACCGGAATTAAGTATAATTAGCGGACTGGAGTCTGTGACTATAAGAAGGTGAAATCAAGAATATCATTATAGATTGACTGAATTCATTTTGCTGCTATTTTAATTCAAACACAAATCAAAATACAAACTTAAGTAAAATATAAAGGACAAACAAGTGGAATGCCTCTGGCCGTCTCACCTGCATCACGCGATTCAATATAGCAGCAGTGCTGATTTTTAAAAACTACTATAACTCACACAAGATGTTCAGTGATACTTGGTTACTCTTATTTCCACGTTTTATGAACTAGACCAATACACTTGGCTATATACAGTATAAGAATTGTAAGGGCAATTACATACATTTATTTAGTTATTTCCTGTTTAAGGATATCCACAGCCTCAGGGTGACCAGACGTCCCGTATTTCCCGGGATTGTCCCGTATTTTGCTCCTTTGTCCCGGCGTCCCGACAAACCCTTCCGGGACGCCTATTTGTCCCGTATTTCAGAATATTGAACAAACGTAGTCAATACATTTAAAAGTGACGAATTTTCATGAAATAACCAACAGATGACGAAGCAGAGACAACAATTAAATCGATAACTGTAAAGTTTTTTCAAGTTCTGCGGTGATTTTTTTGCTAACCCAATACAGTACATTGTAAACGAACTGGCCTCCTACCCGTGTATGGCAGGCTACTAGACTAGCTACAGGCATGTAGGATCGGAGCAAATTCTCAATGGTGCAAACAATCTCACATGATAAACAGTTTTTCTACCAAAATAATCACAAAATCTGCGGGAAATTCTTAAAATTATAATGGATTCTCAGATAAATGATTTGGAGATGTAATCGGAGGAACAAGTTATTGTTTCAGCTTTCGTTTTGAGCTTTGGAGTGGACGATGCCGTGATGTTTCATCTATTTTTTTAATTCGACAATATGTTTCACTTTGAAATTTTATTCATTTCTAAAACATCTTACTTTTAATTTTTTTAAACACATCTAAAAAACACACCAAATAACATTATGATTTTTGTTAAATGATTGGATTTTTTTTGTTTGCTAGAAGTTTGAACTTTTTTCCTCTTTGTTTCTTTTCTACCCTATCCTTCCTGCTTGCCCTTTTTTGTTCCATCTCTTTATTTCCTATCTTTCTTTCCTGAACATTTTTTTCTCTCTCTGTTCATTTTTCTTTCCTTCCTTCTCATCTGACTTTCCTTCTTTATCAAATTTCCTTTTTTATGTCCTTCACTCTTTCTTTCCTTAAAATGTCCTTGGCTTCCTCCTCTCTTCCTTTCCTGTTTCTTTTCGTTCTTTCTCTCCTACCACTATTTTCTCTTTTTTTCGTTCTCTCCTCCCTTCATTCTTCCCTCCCCCTCTTTCTTCTTTTCTTTATTTTTATTTTCCCTTCTAATTCTTTTCTTCTTCTTCTTCTGGAAACAGTACAGTCCACCGTCTGGTGTATTGTCGTACTTTTCCCTTATTCTTTCTTTTCCTTCCTTCCTTCCATTCCTGTTATTCTTCTTTCTTTCAAAGAATGAAGGAAACATATTTCTTTACTTCATTCTTTTATTCCTCCTCCTTTATCTTACTTTTTCCCCTTTAATTCTCTCCTTTATTTTGTCTTTCACACATGTATTCATCTTCCCTTCTTTTATCTTTCTTTCTTTCTATATAATTTCAAAGAATGATATGGAAACCTTTTTTTATCTCTTATTTTTTCTTTCATCCTTCATTTATTCTAACTTTCTGTTTTTTTCCTCATTTTCTTTTCTTCTCAATTCATCCTCTCTCCTTTCTTTCTCTCCTTCATTCTTTCGTTCACCCTCCCTTTCAATTCTTTATATTTTTTCACAAGTCTAACACTGTGCGTTGGATTCTTTGTTGATCCTTGTTTGTCAATTGTCCCGTATTTCATTTTGTGAAATCTGGTCACCCTGCACAGCCTGGAATGATCAAGAACATTAAAAAACATAAGCTTTTGTTAAGCAGGCCTCTGCCTATTTAAAGGCCAAGGATTATTGTTATTTCTGAATAGAGATTACTTTACAATAGAATTGTATTGGTAGTGGAAATGAATAGGCTTAGCTATTTTGTTGACACATGTTAATTTCAGTGAGGTCATTCAAGAGTCTTCTGGAATTTGACTGCTCCTGAAAGGAGAAAGTTTTTAAAAGACAATACTAGAAGCCTCTAGCATAGTGAATATTAGAAGGATCTAGAATAGTTGTAATTAGTTTATAAAGCTGGCAGATTCTTCAAGGACATCATCACATCATATGAGATCACTTCACCAGATCAGATCAGAGCTAAGAGTTTCACTCCAGACTTTATTTCCACCTGGAATATTTATCTTCTGTGGAATTATTTGCCCGCCATCAATTAACTGTTTGCAGTTATTTTGAGAGAGGAATTCTCAGTTCTCATCGAGATCATCAACCTCATCAACCCATTTACACTTTTCAACCCATGGATTGCTGAAATAGACTGTTAATCATCATCAACATCGTCTTCACGGATATTTCAACTCGTTACAGTGACTCTTGTTATTCATCGTGCTTCAACATCAGTTTCATCGTCACCATCACTGTAGACTTTTATCTGGATTTTATCATTTGGATTATTAATCGGATATATTGCACATCTGTCACCTGAAGAGGCGTAATATTTTTATTTATGTTTTCTTAGTTTTTGAGTGTTATAATTCCTGTAATAAAAAAAGGAAATCAAGTTTAAACTTTAAATCTCAATTTCTGATTGTTATTTGTTGCAGTATCGTAACAAATAATCTTGGGGGCTTTTCCGGGAATCGAAAGACAATTTGCACAACAAGCCAGTTTGAAACTAAAACCAGTATTCCAGGAAACGAAAGCCAATTTGAGACGAAAGTCAGCTAGAAACAAAAGCCAATTTGAATCGAAAACATTTTTGGAAACTTTGGAAAGTCCTAGAATATACTGTACTGTGTTATTACGTGCTTTTATTTGTGTGTATTCACCATGGCTACATTTGATGTTGAAGAATTTCTTGCAATGACAGAATTGTCATATGATCATTTGAAGTCACTGAAGAAAGATGATTTGATAACAGTTTGTGATAATTTGGGTGTATCTCTAGCCCCAGGTTTAAAGAAGGCAGAGATAATTGACTTGTTAGCTAGTCACATGAAGCTTACAGAGGAGTCTGAAACTTCTGTTATTGTTTCAGATGATGCTCAGATTCAACTTGCAAAATTTGAAATGGAAATGAAAATGAAAGAAAACCTTGAAAAGGAGGAAATGAAAATGAGAGAAAACATTGAAAAGGAGAAAATGAGATTAGAGTACCAGTTAAAGTTGAAAGAAATGGAGTTAGCCCATGCAAATACTAACTCTACTAAAGATAAATCTCCCCAAGGCTTTGATGTGGCGAAAAACATTCGCCTCGTGCCAAAATTTGATGAAGAGGGAGTTGATATATATTTTGTGTCATTTGAAAAAGTGGCCAAGAGACTGAATTGGCCCGAGGAATACTGGACTCTTCTCCTCCAAAGTGTTTTTGTTGGAAAGGCTGCAAAAGTCTATTCTTCGCTCTCTGAAATGCAATCATGTGACTATGCTACAGTGAAAGAAACAATTCCCAATGCATATGAGTTGGTACCAGAAGCGTACAGACATAAATTTAGGAACATGCAAAGACAATAAGGCCAGACTAATGTTGAATTTGCAAGAGAACAAGAGATGATGTTCAATAAGTGGTATAGATCACTGAAAGTTGACAAAGATTTTGTTCACCTTAGGGAAGTTGTCCTCCTAGAAGAATTCAAAAAGAGTCTTCCTTTTGGCATTAAATCTCACTTAGATGACCACAGAATTACTGAAGTCAGTAAAGCAGCCATAGTAGCTGATGAATTTGAGGTCACACATAAAGGTAATGGAGATAGGCCTCCTTTCAAGAATTATTGGAAAAAGAAAAGAAAAGGGTCATTTGAATCCCACAATAAACCTAGTGAGGGAAAATATGCAAGCAAGGACAAAGACACTAACAAGAATCAGGCTAGTGGGGGCACAGAATCAACCAAAAGGTCTGAGAGTCGTAGTTCCAAAATTTGTACTCATTGTCATAAATCGGGACATTTGAAAGAATCATGTTGGAAATTGGTTGGAATGCCAACCAAGGTTAAGAAAGACATGGGTTTTGTCAAGCAAACAAGTGTTCCCTCGATGGAGTTTTTCCCATCAGAGCCCAATCAAGATGTTGAGAGTGTTTCTCTGGTATTTGCTGATAAAGTCAAGCAGGTTGATGAAACCTTTAGAAGTTTTTTGTATGATGGTGAAGTATCCCCTTGTTCGGCTGGTGCTGCTGGTAGGTCAGTGGTGATCCTTAGGGATACAGGGGCTGCACAGTCCCTGATGGTGCCAGGGGATTTGGCTCTTCCTCCGGAGAGTTCAGAGAATGCAAAAGTCTTAATTCAAGGTATTGGCCCAAATTTCATGTCGGTTCCTTTGCATAAGGTCGACTTCAAGTGTGCCCTAGTTAGTGGTCCTGTGACTGTTGGTGTCGTTCCAGAATAACACATGGAAGGTGTTGATTTCTTGTTAGGTAACGACTTGGCTGGAGATAAAGTTGTTGCATCTCCAGTGGTTTCGGAGAAACCCGTTGAGGTAGCTGAAACTGAATTGTTGCAGGAAGATTTTCCAGGGATTTTCCCGGATTGTGTTGTTACTAGGTCTCAGACTCGTAGAGCTGAAAAGGATGATGCGGAATCTGCTGATGTAGAGGAGAGCGCTGGTGTCTGGTTAGCTGAAAGCCTTTTCAAGGATTTAAATAGAGATAGTGTTGAAGGCTCTGTTGCTAACAATGATAGTTTGTTTAGTAAATCCTCCCTTGTACAGGCACAACAGGCAGACCCAGAATTAAAAAGCTTGTCACAGAAAGCATGTTCTGAGGCTGAGGCTGATAAGGTTCCTGAGTGCTTTTATGTCAAAGATGACATTTTGATGAGGAAATGGAAACCTTCCCGGAGACCAGCTGATGAAGATTGGTGTATAATTCACCAGGTTGTAGTTCCTCCCTGTTACCGCACAGGGATTCTGAAAATGGCTCATGAGTTACCTATGGCAGGTCATGTCGGTATTCGGAAGACAGAAGATAGAATTATGAGGCATTTCTATTGGCCTAAGATGCACAAAGATGTGCATTTCTGTAAGACATGTCATACATGTCAGATTATTGGTAAGGCACAGCCTTCTATCAAGCCTGCTCCATTGATACCATTCCTGCATTTGATGAACCTTTTACTAGGGTTCTTGTTGATTGTGTCGGACCCTTACCCAGAACGAGGTCGGGTCACAGATTTCTCCTGACGATAATGGACTTGTCTACACGTTTTCCAGAGGGCGATACCCTTGAGGAGTATCACTGCCTAGACAGTGGTACAGGCTTTAGTGCAGTTTTTCATTCGGTATGGTCTGCCTAAGGAAATTCAGTCTGACCAAGGGTCAAATTTCATGTCAGGAATATTTCAGCAAGTTATGAAGGAGTTGGGAATAAAGCAGATCAAGTCCTCTGCTTATCACCCACAGTCCCAAGGAGCATTAGAGCGGTATCATCAGACCCTGAAGACCATGATTAGGTCTTATTGTGAAGACTATCCCGATGACTGGGATAAAGGGTTCTCTTTCCTACTGTTTGCAGCTAGGGATTCCCCGAATGTGTCCACATGTTTTAGTCCATTTGAATTGGTCTATGGTCATGAGGTTAGGGGTCCTCTAAAGCTTATCAAAGAGAGGTTTATGGCTCAGGATGATGATGTAAACCTTCTAGACTATGTGTCAAAGTTTAGAGAAAGGCTCTCAAAAGCTTGTGATGTTGCTAAGGAACACTTGAAAGTGTCGCAGGAAAAATGAAAGCTCACGCTGACAAAAATGCAAAAGAGCGAAGTTTCAAGCCTGGAGACAGAGTGTTAATGTTGTTGCCTTTGCAAGGTGAGTCCTTGAAAGCTAGGTTTAGTGGTCCCTACATAGTCAAAAAGAAATGAATGATGTCAACTATGTGATCAGTACCCCGGATCGAAGAAAGTCTCAAAGAGTTTGTCATGTAAACATGTTGAAAGAATGCTTTGAGCGAGAGGCTAGTTAGCCAATAGGTATAACACAGGTCAAAGAAGAAAATCATGTAGATGTACATGTCCATGAAGAAGAATTCTATGGAAAGACAGACAATGAAATGTCTTATACAGATGTATCTAAGAACGAACCATGTGGTGTAAAGTTGTCTAACTCAGAGATGTTAGGAAAGATGAATGAGGCATTAAAACACCTCCTGAAAATCAGAGAAATGATATATCTGGCCTGTTAAAAGAATATGAAAATGTGTGTAAAGACAAACCAGGTCGAACACCTTTAACTGTACATGTGTAGACGTAGGTGATTTAAGACCTATCAAACAGAATCCTTATAGGCTCAATCCGAGCAAGTTGGAAATGGTGAATAAGGAAATACAGTTTATGTTAGACAATGACATAATTGAACCGAGTCAGAGTAGTTGGAGTTCTCCTATTGTAATGGTTCCAAAGCCAGACGGCTCTCAGAGATTTTGCATTGATTACCGGAAGGTAAATGCAGTAACTAAGACTGACTCGTATCCAATTCCTAGGTTAGAAGATTGTATTGATAGAGTCGGAAATTCTGCCTATATCACAAATATAGACTTGCTAAAAGGATACAGGCAAGTGCCACTGACTGACCGAACCAAAGAGATTTCAGCTTTTGTCACACCTGAAGGCTTATTTCAATGCAAAGTCATGCCTTTTGGAATGAAAAATGCACCTGCAACCTTCCAAAGGTTAACAAATCAAGTAA
Source organism: Lytechinus variegatus (assembly GCF_018143015.1). Lineage (NCBI taxonomy): Eukaryota > Metazoa > Echinodermata > Echinoidea > Temnopleuroida > Toxopneustidae > Lytechinus > Lytechinus variegatus. The sequence continues at coordinate 56,705,980 of NC_054743.1, forward strand.
TTGCCGGACTTGACAATTGTGTCGTATACATAGACGACATTCTAGTGTACAGTGATACTTGGAATGATCATCTGGATCATTTGAGAGCACTGTTTGACAGGCTGGATAAAGCCAATCTAGTAGTGAATCTGATGAAGAGTGAATTTCCTAAGGCAAATGTCACATATCTTGGTCATGTGGTTGGTCAAGGGCAAGTGCTACCAAAAGAAGCCAAGATACAAGCTATCTTAGACTTCCCAAATCCCACAACTAAGAAAGAATTGCTCAGATTGTTAGGTATGAGTGGCTTGTACAGGAAATTTGTTCCAAATTACAGTACAGTGGTTAGCCCTCTGACAAAGCCGCTGAAGGCAAAGGTGAAGTATGGTTGGTCTGACGAATGTCAGAGATCATTTGAGAAATTAAAGGCCATTTTGGTGAATGAGCCTGTTGTGGCAGCTCCAAACTTCACAAAGCCATTCAAAGTAGCTATTGATGCTTGTGATGTAGGAGTAGGAGCAGTATTGCTCTAAGAAGATGAAAAAGGCATCGAAAAACCAGTGTGCTACTTCTCCAAGAAACTCAATCGATTTCAGAAGAAGTACTCAACTATTGAAAAAGAGGCCCTGAGTCTCGTACTATCCCTTCAGCAGTTAGAGATGTATCTAACCAATGGAGAGATAACAGTCTATACAGACCACAATCCTCTTGTGTTTTTGGATATTGAATCAAAGACTGGACAGATGGAGCCTAATGCTCCAACCATTCCCTTTGAAAATTGTACAAATAAACGGAAAGAATAATGTAATTTCTGATGCTCTTTCAAGAGTATAAAAATGAAATTATTCATGCTTTTGACCAAGTCTGTCATTTGAAGAAAATGTGTTTGATGTTTATTTTATTTAAACATGTTCGTTAAGTACTATACCTTTGTACACGATAACTGTAAATGTTTTTATCATAATGACTTAGAAAAGTTATTTAGAAAAGTAATCTTAAAGAAACTTTTACTACGGCAAAGCTTTCTTATCTCGGTGGGGGAGGTGTTATATATAAGAATTGTAAGAGCAATTATATACATTTATTTAGTTATTTCCTCTTTAAGGATATCCATAGCCTAGAATGATCAAGAACATTCCACAACATAAGCTTTTGTTAAGCAGGCCTCTGCCTATTTAAAGGCGAAGGATAATTGTTATCTCTAAATAGAGATTACTTTACAATAGAAATGTATTGGTAGTGGAAATGAATAGACTTAGCTATTTTTTTGACACATGTAAATTTCAATGAGGTCATTCAAGATTCTTCTGGAATTTGACTGCTCCTGAAAGGAGAATATTTTTAAAAGACAATATTAGAAGCCTCTAGAATAGTGAATACTAGAAGCCTCTAGAATAGGGAATACTAGACGGATCTAGAATAGTTATTAGTATATAAAGCTGGCAGATTCTTCAAGGACATCATCACATCATATGAGATCACTTCACCAGATCAGAGCTAAGCGTTTCACTCCAGACTTTATTTCCACCTGGAATATTTATCTTCTGTGGAATTATTTGCCCGCCATCAATTAACTGTTTGCAGTTATTTTGAGAGAGGAATTTTTAGTTCTCATCGAGATCATCAACCACATCAACCTGTTTAATGAACACTCTTCAACCCATGGATTGCTGAAATAGACTTAATCATCATCAACATCGTCTTCACGGACATTTCAACATTATTAATCGGATATTATTGCACATCTGTCACCTCAAGAGGCGTAAGATATTTATTTATGTTTTTTTAGGTTTTGAGTGTTATATTTCCTGTAATAAAAAAAAGGAAATCAAGTTGAAACTTGATTGAAGCTCAATTTCTGATTGTTATTTGTTGCAGTATCGTAACAACTTATAGAGATATGATGGCAATTCAACAAATACCCCCAACGTGGCCAAAGTTCATTGACCTTAAATGACCTTTGACCTTGATCATGTGACCTGAAACCCGCACAGGATGTTTAGTGATACTTGATTACTAATATGTCCAAGTTTCATGAATCAGATCCATAAACATTCAAAGTTATGGTATTTCAACAGATAGCCCCAGTTCGGCCAAAGTTCATTGACCCTAAATGACCTTTGACCTTAGTCATGTGGCGTGAAACTCATGCAGGATGTTCAGTAATATTTGATTAACTTTACAGCCAGTTTAATGAACTAGGTCCATATACTTTCTAAGTTATGCTGTCATTTCAAAAATTTAACCTCAGGTTAAGATTTGGTGTTGACGCCGCCGCGGTCGCCGTCGGAAAAGCGGCGCCTAAAGTCTCACTCTACTATGCAGGTGAGACAAAAAGAAAAGGAAATCAACTTTGAAGCAAAGTCTGCTTATCTCGATTTCCTGGAATAACTACCGGATTAAAATATAATTTCAAACTGTTAAAATGAAATCATGGTAATAGAAAAGAATGTTCAACAGAATAAAAAAAATATTACAAATTGGGTCAAACGCTTTATGCCTATACACAAAAATGAAACTATAGAAAGTATATCATTCCTCTGGTATAAAACATCAGACAAATTTCTTTTTTAGAATGTAAATGTCCTTATCACTTCATACTGCACTAATTCGAAGAAAATGCTATGAAACATGAAAAGAACGAAAATAAGAAACTGAAAATATACCTTTGCAGACGATGCTAAGGATGATAACGTTGAGTAGAACTCGTCATGAAATTTCAGACAGTTATGATAAGAACAAATATTAAGTTCCCTGAGATGAGGCATCTTACAAATGAACTGAGCCAGATCACGTGATGCAGACTGACGTTGACTGAGATCAATGTACTTGATATTAAGACGCTCAATCTGGAATAATAGTGACATAATGTTGCAATAAAAACACGTCATCAAACAAGGGTCTGACTAAACCATTAAACTCTATTCTACATTCGATTAAAGAACAAACATGGATCATCGAATCATTGGAAATAACTCTTGATCGTTCACATAATGTTATCAAAATGACAGTAATATGCTCTTAAGCCTCTACCAACTCAAAATGAAAGGAAAATTATTGTTTTATTCATGCTATATTTTATTGTAATCGAAGGCTGTTAATTTGCCCTTTATAATGTATCAATAAAAAGAAATATGGTTGAATTTCATAATTAAGCTTTATTTTGTGAAAACGGCCAAGCACGCTGCCATGAATGCAGTATGCAATAGTTGTGCTGATGACTTCAGTTCCCAGCTTTACTTTGACAAAATTGAAACAAAATGTGGATTCAATTCAATTCAATTCAAAAGTGGTTTATTAAACATGCCTCGCAGCCAAAGGCTGAAAAAAAATAGAATAATACTTACAATCCAAACATGAAATGATATAAATTGAATGCAATTACAAGCATTTTTATCATAACACAAGGAAATAAACTGTTGAAAAAAATCATTTGTATTAAACATTATAATGTTAACTACGCACAATTAATTATAACCACTATAAATAGGTACATTCTAAACAAACGAAAAGTATTAGAAAAAAAGAGATCGGAAATGATAAAGACGGCAATGGGATTAAGACAGAGAAAAGGTGAGTAAAGGGAAGGGTCATCATAAGGGGATATAGAAAATAAAGAGAGAAGATTGGGCCAGAAAGATGAAGAAAGTTGTAGCAAAAATTAAAACAAAAACAAACAAAAGCACGTGGATGCTGTGTATGTCTTTCTTGTAACAAAATAAATTGCAAATATACAGTGCGTATCAAAAAAGTTTACACTTGGAAAAAAAATCCTGTAAAATTAAACATTTGTAATATCCCGAAGATTCTTCCACATCTTAACATTGAAAAGATACATTTAAGCAAATGACGATATATCTGTCGAAAAAATATTTCGGCTTGAGTGAGCATCACTTAAGTTAGTGTTGAATGATTAGCACAAGACTTGAAATAGTTATGCGAATAAGAGTAGACCTTTATAATGAAGAACCAAAAAAAATATTTGAAGATATCTTTTTCCTTTTTCAACTTGACTTGTTTCATTGCCTAAAACGATGCAAAGGGCTTATAATAATCAATCGGGTCGCGTGCGAAATCACTCGGGTTTGTGGCAATTTTTGGGATTTCGATGCGATTTTTTTTTCTATCGGTGTCTTCTATGGGACAAACACGCTGGGAAAATAGAGAATAATGAAATAATACAAATTTGGTGAAATGCTTAATGCCTATATGCACAATGTTCAAAGTATAGTGATATATCATTCGTCTGGTATATAACATGAGACAAATTTCAGTTTGAGAATGTGAATGTCCTTATCCCATCATACTGCACTAATAAGCCAGTTCGTAAATACCGACGGAGGCATGGCTATTGTGATGTCACGGGTCACCGGGTCAAAGTGACCAAAACTCGGCTTTCCGGATGTAGCTAATTTTCACGCGATCGCGCCGTACGGGCCCCATACGTAGTACTTCATGTTATTCTACATACGTACGATCTTCGACTCTGTTCTCCATTTGTTTTGCTCTATAAATCGACGGTTTTATAAGTCTTTATAAGTTATTTTTGTGTGTGTTCTATCATGGATGGTGAAGATATATCGATTGACGACATTAAACTATGGAACGTGACTGCTTTAAAAGACTTTCTTCGGTAAAGGAACTTGAAAGTAAGTGGAAGAAAAGATGAACTGGTTGCGTTGGTCTTCGCCGCGAAGAGGTGCCCTGAGCTTGTCGCACCGCCCAAGTCTGAAGAGGCCAAGGACACGGAGAAAGCAAAGCATTTTGGTAGACATTTTAAAGACTCCGACAGGATCGCTGCCAGATCCAAAAACTTTGAACAATTGGGTTTCGGAAGCCAGTTCCATTACCATGTGGTCGCCAACTATGGCGTTTGATATAGGAAAGTATTTGGAGTCAATCGATGACATTCCTCTTCGCAGAAGGCTGATGTCAGATTATAAAGACCAGAAGGCATACAGTTATTTTGCATCGGGATGGATGGAGGAAATCCAGTACCATCCTATTGATGATAAGACGATTTACTGTTTCTTGAAAACGAAATGTAAACCTTCCCAGAGAGTCAGGGATGTGCCGTGGAACGTGTGGGTTGCCGCCAACAAGAAGACGGGAGAAGTCCTAAGTGCATTTTGTGAATGTTTTGCAGGGTATGATAATTTTTTTTAAACAAATATTTTGAATTTTTCTCATTTGATAGTAAAAAAATATCAGATCTTAGAAATATAGCCCACTCACCCCCTAGATAATATTGATGTAATATATTTAAAACTAAAATCATATTCCAGACCTCTGCCCCCCCCAAAAAAAAAATCCTTTCTGTTGGAATTTGTAATCAAGGACCATACATGAAGTTCTATTTCTGAATGAGTATTACGGTTGTCTTTACAGGTGTTAATTTACTTTGTAGTTCGTGAAAAATAAAAGAACATTGGGCTGCTTTGGGCAAAGTCCATACTCTGATTAAAAAAGCTGACAGGTAGACTACACATGTAATCCCTAACTCAGTCATGGCTCATGAATATGAATAATTTGTTTTAAAATTATATTTATATGGTTTACTTTATAGCTAAGTATTTTTTTCTTTGTACAGGTACAGCACAACCTGTAATCATGTCGCTGCACTTCTATTTAAGGTAGATTTTGCATGGCGGAACGGACTTACCAATCCATCTTGTACATCTCGGGAATGTACCTGGTCAGCATTTGCAGGTAAACAGTCGGTGGAACCAGAGCGTCTGTCAGAGATGACTTGGAGGAAGCCCAAGTTCTCAAGACAAGGTAAATACATGTCGGAATTACATGTTTTTCACATGGTGCTGTTTTCAATATTTACCACCATACCTAGAATAGACTTCCTCTCAAAAGTTATTTTTGTAAAGCAGTGTATTGCATAAAGATTTCATTATTATAGTATGTTTAAAGTAGTTGGATTTATTATTCAATAAACTTTAATAGTTAAATATTTGTCGTATTCACCCCCCCCCCCTTATATAGCTTGAAAATTTGAAATAATGTAAAGGCAAGGTGATATATTTTAAGTTGAGCTAATTTTCCCCTCATTTTTGTTTTCTTAATTTCAGCCTCATCTGATGCAGCAGAGGGCATCAACCCAAAAGTGAGAAGACTCTTCATGCCACTGAGTGCACGCTCCAATGAGTCTCATTCCTCGCTGGAATCCATCACCGCAGCACTGTATCCCACCTTCAGAGACGCTTGCGCATTCCAGACGGTTATGGCTGGGAAGGAGACTGCATCTACCACTAGTGCACCAGAAATGTCTACTGAAGTAGAAGTAGAGTCGTTTTTACCACGATCCCTTCCATCCCTTGCAGCTCAAGCAACATCCGCTGATGAATTTCTAGACTGTTTGCCAATCTACTCCGCGAACATTGTTTCTTCAATAGAAATAGCAACAAGAGGACAGTCGGAAAATCAAAACTGGCATGAACAGCGAATCGGACGTGTGACTGGGTCACTTTCTCATTCTGTAATGACTAGAGGGCGCAAGTTGTCTTCAAATATCGAACCCAAGACGGTCAGTCTCATCAAGAAGATCACTGGTCAAGATTCTTCTGAAAAGTTTGACCTACCATCACTTAAGTATGGTAGGGAGCTAGAGCCACAGGCCAGAGAGAAATATGCCAGGCAAAAGCGGTCGCACCATGCTGGACTTATTGTGGAAGAAGGGGGCCTCTTCGTGGACCAAGACAAGGTATTTCTTGCTGCCAGCCCTGATGGACATGTATCATGTGAATGCTGCGGGAAAGGACTTGTTGAAATCAAATGTCCATTCAGCATTGCGCATAACGTTCCATCCGTTTAGAATATTAGTTACATGAGAGACACTTCAGATGGGCCTCCTAGTCTTCAGAAGAAGCATCCTTACTATTCGCAAGTTCAGTTTCAGATGGGGATCATCAAGCGGTCTTGGTGTGACTTTTTCATTTACACTCGCCATGGGAACATGACATCCAGAATTAGCTTTGATGAAGAACGATGGCAAGAACCGGTGCAAAATGCGGAAGTGGTGTTCAAAACATAAATTGCAAAGGAACTAGTGGCAATGAACTCGCCTAATTCTTAAAGACTTATTGCAACACTTCATTATGTAACTTTTTCCTGTCTTCAGTCGATCATGAACAGATATTTTCAAATTTACCTGTATGCATTAAAAAATAAAAATGAACATCTTTTCCAATACAGTTTGTCTTTACTTTTAAATTCTATGATTGCAGTGAACATCAGCTTTTACTGTGATGTTTTTGTGGATTAGTATCAGCCGCATAGAAACGTTGTTAGCACTAACAAAGCTCTATCAGAGGCCATGTTACAACCAGTATATTGATTCATCGTTGTCTAATGTCGCAACAATACACCTTGGATGAACATTTTATATTCAAACCCGAGAGATGTGAGTGGGTCGAACTGTTAGCAGGGAACATGTTTTTTCCAATTATCTTGTGTAATTTTGGATATCAGTCATCCATTTAAAGCAACCAGGTATATTTCCTCAAAATCTTAAACGGGTACTCATTTGAATCTAATTTTTTATACTTTTGGGTGATTCTAAATGTGCAAGACAATGTACATACCTTTAATATTACATTGATTAAAAAAGAACTTATGTATATTCACCTCCAATTTCACACATTCACAATATTTTGCTGTAACAATGTAATATTCTGGTTATGGGCACTTGGTAGTGAATGTAAAAATGGTTAATTTGGTTCATTGTTTTTTTATTATTATTTTCAACTACATGTACATGGTACTGGCATGCATATAGAATCTGGGGCATTGAAATCTCCAAAATTCAAAGAACAAGGGGAAAAAAGGGAAAGAAAAGAAAAATTATTTTCTGAATATGTAATATTTACAATTAGATTTTTATCTTTAAAATGACTTCTCAGAAATTTTGCCCAAAACACCATGTTTAGCATCCTTAATATTTTTTGGTTCATTGCGCTATGAAGAGATACTATGTACTTACAATTATTTTTTTTCTCTGTGTGTAAGAGCTCTTATTTTTCAAAGATAACATTCACAAAAATGGTACGTGTATGTAGAGTACAGTGCGTCCCACAAAAACAAATCCTATGTGTCTGATTCATCATGGGCATCTTTTATTTTCCCCTCATCGTCAAGTTCATTTTTTTTTTTTCATTAACTGAGTCAAAGCATCAATGAGCATGAAGGGTTTGAAATTTCAGTGTTGAAATAACCAGCACAGACTTGGCCATAATTTGCCATGCATGATGGGTATACTGTTGAAAAAGAATGACTCAAAATATAAAATATTTTACTAATCCTGTCAGTATTGAATTTGAAACTAAAATACATTTGACAGAAATATGGGTTTCTTTTTTCTAGGATACACTGTACATATCAAGAAGGCCACATGAAATGATTATGTTGAGACTTTTTTTTTATTCTACTTTATTCAGTGTAAATTATGATAGATTACTCTTAACAATTCACTGCATAGACATACATGTAGTACAAGCCGTTACTTGCAGTGATTCTAAAGTTGTGTACAGATGGTCACTTTGCAATTGATTTTATATGCATTCTTCCACATTATACATGTATTTTAAATAAGAACACTTTATGTTTTATATACACTGTAAATACAGTAATTACATACATGAAAGATACCTGGTAAAATGGCATATCATTGTTTTGTATCAACACTTCATTTTGTTTGGAAATCGAAATGTATTTGAGACTCATAAATAAAAAGGAAACAAACTGGAATTAAAATACCCTGTATACATTCAACAAATCAAGCTGATCACTTTTCTAAATGATGTTCTATCTGTCCTATTTTCAGTTGCATGAATTTACGTGTGAGCGAGAGTAAGCGAGAGAAAGAGAGAGAGACTGAGAACTAGCGAGTGTGAACTTGAGAAGTGGTGATGTCCAGTGGGTAAAGTTCACTTCTGTTATATATAACATCGTCACCAGGCAATTTAATTGATTTTACAAATTTTTGCACATATGCATCTCTTCAGTTATGAGGATTTGTAAATAAGCCTGGTCTTGTTAACAGAAATGGACTCTACAATAAAATTTTAACTTCTATAATGAAGGTTTGTTTAAAAGGAAAATATTTTTACATGTACAAGAAAATGTATTTACCATAAATCGTAGGAAAACTCAATAGAAAATATACAATGATTATTGACATACCGGTACTTGAATAATATATAAAAGCATTTAAAAACATATAATTACATGCAAGAAAACTTAATCAATTTACGGTAGTCTATACAGTCAACCTTGCCCAAAAGTGATTTGATTGGGTCAAAGAAAATCATAAATAAAAGAAAAAGTGACTTTCATGAAAGTTTTAAACAAAAAAAGGAGGAGTTGATTTAGAAATGCCATTGACCTCAACCAATAAGGTCGACTGTATTATGGACACCAACCTCACATACATGTATTTTACTTAACCAAGGGGCTGCGCAAATTGACAAGAGCTGCACATACAACTACAATATCATCAATAAGGGGAACAAGAGAAATAGGCAAAGTCTCCTTTAAGATGCCAACCCATTTAATTCTCCCTATTGCCCTTTCAACATGTAGCCTAGCATTTGCAATTTTCTTCGTTTTTGCAACATCACCAGGGGTTTGTTGTTCTTTACCTTTGCTAGGTGGGGGCATTTCTAGTTTTGCACCTCTAAGTAGTAGATCTTCATTGATTAAAAAAAAACCCTATCTACAAGAACAACATCACCAGGATCAATTAATTCCAAGATCCCTGATTTTCGAGTAATGAGCACATCAGAAGCTCTACCACCCAAAGCATGTGAAAGGAATGATATCATACCTTTGGGAGCAATTCCTACGAGAAATTACTGTATTATGTTTCTTATAGTCAGACCAAGTAAGAGCTTGGTTAGCTAAATTCCTTGGCAGACCAATAAAGACTTCAGTGCAATCTAAGGTACATCTTAAATGCTGGTATTTTTTGCAGGGACTTAGGCATTGTCATTTGGATTGATAGCTTGTCAGGCCAATGAATTAATGGCTTTAGATCAGCTGCTAAGAACTTTATCCATGTATTAGAGATCTGAGATAATGTACTGCTTGTGATGTGAAATAAGCCTGCCAAGAAAGAGACAGTTAGTGCTAGCCTTAGTTTCATTAACTCCAAGATAAACTCTTGTCTAGTGTTAAGTGACCTTGCGGGACCTGGCTTCTGAGGTGTTCCAGTACATTTTGCTCTCGGTGATGATCTGGGTGAACTTTCCTTCTTTGTTCCTGTCCAGTAACGTAGCTTTTTCACTCTTGGTTCTACATATGTATGAAGTGCTACAAATTTATCTCTACTCTCTATTCCAGTATAGTCCTTCACTGTTTTATCAGACTCGAGAACTACATTAGGTATATCATACGATACACTCCGCTTTGGCAACCTTTTCAGGTTCTTTATTTTTTGCTCAAGTTTCTTCAACTTCTCATTTGTTTCCATTAGCTGGTCTTCTTGTTTGCTGCACTCACTACAATTCTCAGATGATGATGTTGACGGTTCAGCATAGTCATGGTCATGAAGAGCAATGCCATTTCTTGATGTACATGTAGATTCTGGTCTCGATTTCTTTGCAGGAGGAGTGCTATCCCATGTAGTATTGATATAGTCATGATCTTGCAGGAGTGGTTTCAAATATGGTACCGCTTCTGGAATACCTAAGTGGTCTTCACACTCAACTTGAGAAACTGTATCATGTACAGGATCCGTTACTTCGATTTCTGGCATCGAGTCAGTGTGGGGAGCTACATGTTTCCGCTTGCGTTTCTGTCTTTGTTGCTTCACCACTTCAGAGTAAGAAGGTCTCTCTTTTGGTGCCGCTCTTGGAGATTTTGCTCGTTTAGATTTGTCTAGCTCATAACCAAGTTTCATTGTTGGATCAGGCCATGCAGATGTTGGCTCGTTATCATTAAAATGAAAGGAGCATACCCTATGGCACGGTTTTGGTTTCCAATGACGAGCCTTTTCTGTCTGCCTATTCACGATTCTAATCCATCTTCTCCGAGCATCAGGATCTTTGCTTTCCAAAGGAAATGTAAATAGTTGAAATGGAGGCTTTCATATGCAGCTCCCAAATTTAAGTCCGTGTATTTCACAGAGTTGGGAGTACCACTTATTCAACTGGTAAGAGCTGCTGGAGCAGCCAACCATGCAGCAGATCAATCCCATGGCAATAAATTTGACGACACCAGAGAGCCTACAGAAATATACAAAAATTGAAAATTAGGAATTTTTTCAATCTCATCTTGATATTGTACCAGCATTCACACATATTTTCACAAAATAGGTTTCATAAAGAGTATGTATGCATCCATTTTTTTATTCATTCTGACATTAACTTAACTTTGCTGAATTATTAACCTGGAAACTACGAAAATCAAAATTTAGTACATGTAAATAAATAAAGGAATTACTTCAATTTTCACTATGATTATAGGTTTCATAAAGAGTACGTACATGTATGCATCTATTTTTTTATTCAAGAAAACTTTACTGATATATTATTTAACCTGGTCCTGGAAACTGTCTAACGTTTATTATTGCAAAAATATAGAAAAATAAGTAGGCCCTAGATCTAGATTCCACATCAATAATTAATAGAGGTCTATAATGCCTAATTCGAATTTCACTGTCAATATAAAATACATTACAAAAAATCTTGTAATCTAGTTGTCTATACACTATACAAATGAAAATAGACAATTTACTTATTTAGACATTGAAATAATAGGACAGGACGAGATTTTCGTTCACCGCACTTACTCTAATGACCGTTGTCCCACAAATAGAAATATGTGCTGTATTCCAGTGCACTGCTTCGAGAGAGAAGGGCTATAAATAGCCGTAAAAGTAAATAAAAGTATCAGAATTTAAATCTGAGGAAAACAGTCAAAATTATGGAATTCAGTGCAAATCATTGATCGTTTGGTGTCCCTTTTCTGCGCGGTTCTTTTTTGAAAGACGTAAATAAAAGACAAAAGTTCACGTCAATACCAGAAAACATCGTGCGGGTACCACGGCTTCGCCACTGCAGCTCGAAATCTTGGTAATATTGACATGCCCCGGAAGTGGTACTACGGAGACTCGCGCATGCTCAAATCGTATTTACGAACTGGCTTATTGGAAGAAAATGCTATGAAACATGAAGAGAACGAAAATAAGAAACTGAAAACATGCCTTTGCAGATGATGCTAAGGATGATAACGTTGAATAGAACTTGTCATGAAGCGAGGGACCGACGTCTTATCACCGAGACGAAGTTCCCTGAGACGAGGCATCTTACAAATGAACTGAGCCAGATCACGTGATGCGGACTGACGTTGACTGAGATCAATGTACTTGATATCAAGACGCTCAATCTGGAATAATAGTGACATAATGTTGCAATAAAAAAGTCATCAAACAAGGGTCTGACTAAACCATTGAACTCTATTCTACATTCGATTAAAGAACAAACATGGATCATCGAATCATTGGAAATAACTCTTGGTCGTTCACATACTGTTATCAAAATGACAGTAATATGCTCTAAAGCCTCTACCAACTCAAAATGAAAGGAAAATTATTGTTTTATTCATGCTATATTTTATTGTAATCGAAGGCTGTTAATTTGCCCTTTATAATGTATCAATAAAAAGAAATATGGTTGAATTTCATAATTAAGCTTTATTTTGTGAAAACGGCCAAGCACGCTGCCATGAATGCAGTATGCAATAGTTGTGCTGATGACTTCAGTTCCCAGCTTTCCTTTGACATAACATGATATCCAATCGATTCAAAATTGAAACATGTGGATTCAATTCAATTAAAAAATGGTTTATTAAACATGCCTCGCAGCAAAAGGCTGATTAAAATATACATGTAACCAATTTACACTAACAGAAAAATACGTACAGTACAAACATGAAATGATATAAATTGAAAGTAATTACAAGAATTTTTATCATATTAAACACAAGGAAATAAATTGTTGAAAAAAAATCATACATTGTATTAAACATTATAATGTTGACTACGCACAATTAATAATAACGACTAATAAATAGGTACATTGTAAATAAATGAAAAGTATTAGAAAAGAAGACATTGGAAATGATAAAGACGGCAATGGGAGGAAAACAGAGAAAAGGTGAGTAAAGGGAAAGGGTCACCAAAAGGGGATATAGACAGAAAATACAGAGAGATTATTGGGCCAGAGAGATGAAGACAGTTGTAGCAAAGATTAAAAACAAAAACAAACAAAAGCACGTGGATGCTGCATATGTCTTTCTTGTAACAGAATAAGTTGCAAATAAACAGTGCGTATCAAAAAAGTTTACACTTGGAAAAAAAATCCTGTAAAATTACACATTTGTAATATCCTGAAGATTTTTCCACATCTTAACATTGGTAAAGATACAATTAAGCAAATGACGATATAACTGTCGAAAAATATTTTGGCTTGAGTGAGCATCACTTTCTTTTGAAAAGTTAGTGTCAAATGATTTGCACAAAACATTGAAATAGATATTCGAATAAGAGTAGACCTTAATAATGAAGAATCAAAAAAATGATTTGAAGATATCTTTTACCCTTTTTTTACTTAACTTGTTTCATTGCCTAAAACGATTCGAAGGGCTTATACTAATCAATTGGGTCGCGTGCAAAATCACTCGGGTTCGGGATTTGTTGCAATTTTTGTTATTTCGATGCGATTTTTTTTGTATCGGTGTCTTCTATGGGACAAACACGCTGGGAAAACGCTTTATGCCTATACAAAATGTTCAAACTATAATAATATATCAATCCTCTGGTATATAACAGACAAATTTCAGTTTGAGAAAGTGAATGTCTTTCTCACTTCCTACTGCACTAATTGGAAGAACATGCTATGAAACATGAAGAGAACGAAAATAAGAAACTGAAAATATACCCTTGCAGACGATGCTAAGAATGATAACGTTGAATAGAACTCGTCATTAAATGTGGGACCTACGTCTTCATCACCGAGACGAAGTTCCCTGAGATGAGGCATCTTACAAATGAACTGAGCCAGATCACGTGATGCGGACTGACGTTGACTGAGATCAATGTACTTGATATCAAGACGCTCAATCTGGAATAATAGTGACATAATGTTGCAATAAAAATACGTCATCAAACAAGGGTCTGACTAAACCATTGAACTCTATTCTACATTCGATTAAAGAACAAACATGGATCATCGAATCATTGGAAATAACTCTTGGTCGTTCACATAATGTTATGAAAATCACAGTAATTTGCTCTAAAGCCTCTAGCAACTATACATGAAAGGAAAATTATTACTTTATTCATGCTATATTTGCTTATGTAATCGAAGGCTGTTAATTTACCATTTATATCTTATTAATACAAAGAAATATGGTTGAATTTCATAAGTAAAACGGCCGAGCGCGCTGCCATGAATGCAGTATGCAATAGTTGTGCTGATGACGTCAGTTCCCAGCTTTCCTTTGACATAACATGATATCCAATCAATTCAAAATTGAAACATGTGGATTCAATTCAATTAAATGCAAAATGGTTTATTAAACTTGCCTCGCAGCCAAAGGCTGAATAAAAAACATGTGTCCAATTTACAATGACAGAATAATACTTACAGTACAAACATGAAATAATATAAATTGCATACAATTTCTAGTATTCTTATCTTAACACAAGAAAATAAATTGTTGAAAAAAAATGATACATTGTATTAAACATTATAATGTTAAGTACGCACATTTAATTTTAACCACTACAAAGAGGCACGTTGTATATAAATGGAAAGTATTAGAAAAGAAGAGATGGGAAATGATAAAGAAGGCAAAGGGAGACAGACAGATAAAAGGTGAGTAAAGGGTAAGGGTCATCAATAGGGGATATAGATAGAAAATGCAGAGAGAAGATTGGGCCAGAAAGATGAAAAAAGTTGTGCCAAAGATTAAAAACAAACATGAACAAAATCACGTGGATGCTGTACATGTATATGTCTTTCTTGTAACAAAATCAGTTGCAAATATACAGTGCGTATCAAAAAAAGTTTACACTTGGAAAAAAAAATCCTGTAAAATTACACATTTGTAATATCCTGAAGATTCTTCCACATCTTAACATTGGTAAAGATACATTTAAGAAAATGACGATATAACTGTCGAAAAATATTTCGGCTTGAGTGAGCATCACTTAAGTTAGTGTTAAATGATTTGCACAAAACTTTGAAATAATTATGCAAATAAGAGTAGACCTTTATAATGAAGAACCAAAAAATTGATTTGAATATATCTTTTACCTTTTTTAACTGAACGTGTTTCATTGCCTAAAACGATTCGAAGGGCTTATACTAATCAATTGGGTCGCGTTCAAAATCACTCGGGTTTTGGATTTGTGGCAATTTTTTTTATTTCGATGCGATTTTTTTTTTATCGGTGTGTTCCATTGGACAAACACGCTGGGAAAATAGAGAATAATGAAATAATACAAAGTGGGTCAAACGCTTTATGCCTATACACAATGTTCAGATTATAATGATATATCATTCTTCTGGTATAAAACATTACACAAATTTCAGTTTGAGAATGTGAATGTCCTTATCACTTCATACTGCACTAATTGGAAGAAAATGCTATGAAACATGAAGAGAACGAAAATAAGAAACTGAAAATATACCTTTGCAGACGATGCTAAGGATGATAACGTTGAATAGAACTCGTCATGAAGCGAGGGACCGACGTCTTTATCACCGAGACGAAGTTCCCTGAGACGAGGCATCTTACAAATGAACTGAGCCAGATCACGTGATGCGGACTGACGTTGACTGAGATCAATGTACTTGATATCAAGACGCTCAATCTGGAATAATAGTGACATAATGTTGCAATAAAAACACGTCATCAAACAAGGGTCTGACTAAACCATTGAACTCTATTCTACATTCGATTAAAGAACAAACATGGATCATCGAATCATTGGAAATAACTCTTGGTCGTTCACATACTGTTATCAAAATGACAGTAATATGCTCTTAAGCCTCTACCAACTCAAAATGAAAGGAAAATTATTGTTTTATTCATGCTATATTTTATTGTAATCGAAGGCTGTTAATTTGCCCTTTATAATGTATCAACAAAAAGAAATATGGTTGAATTTCATAATTAAGCTTTATTTTGTGAAAACGGCCAAGCACGCTGCCATGAATGCAGTATGCAATAGTTGTGCTGATGACTTCAGTTCCCAGCTTTCCTTTGACATAACATGATATCCAATCAATTCAAAATTGAAACATGTGGATTCAATTCAATTAAAAAATGGTTTATTAAACTTGCCTCGGATCCAAAGACTGAATAAAAAACATGTGTCCAATTTACAATAACAGAATAATACGTACAGTACAAACATGAAATGATATAAATTGAATGCAATTACTAGCATTTTTATCATAACACAAGGAAATAAATTGTTGAAAAAAATCATACATTGTATTAAACATTATAATGTTAACTACGCACAATTAATTATAACCACTATAAATAGGTACATTGTAGATAAATGAAAAGTATTAGAAAGAAGACATGGGAAATGATAAAGACGGCAATGGGAGGAAAACAGAGAAAAGGTGAGTAAAGGGAAAGGGTCATCAAAAGGGGATAGAAATATTAGATAGAAATTTCAGAAAGAAGATTGGGCCAGAGAGATGAAGAAAGTTGTAGCAAAGATTAAAAACAAAAATAAACAAAAGCACGTGGATGCTGTATATGTCTTTCTTCTTGTTACAAAATAAGTTGCAAATATACAGTGCGCATCAAAAAAGTTTACACTTGGAAAAAAATCCTGTATAATTACACATTTGTAATATCCTGAAGATTTTTCCACATCTTAACATTGGTATAGATACAATTAAGCAAATGACGATATAACTGTCGAAAAATACTTCGGCTTGAGTGAGCATCACTTACTTTTGAAAAGTTAGTGTTAAATGATTTGCACAAAACTTTGAAATAGATATGCGAAGAAGAGGAGACCTTAATGATGAGGAACAAAAAAATGATTTAAAGATATATTTTATCTTTTTTAACTTAACTTATTTCATTGCCTAAAACGATTCAAAGGGCTTATACTAATAACTCCGGCCGCGTACAAAATCACTCTTTTTTTTTTGGGGAGGGGGCAATTATTTATATTTCGATGCGATTTTTTTTTCTTTCGGTGTCTTTAATGGAACAAACACGCTGGTAAAATAGAGAATAATAAGAATGGGGTCAAACTCTTTATGCCTATACACAATGTTCAAATTATCATGATATTTCATTCTTCTGGTATATAACATTAGAAAAATTTCAGTTGAAGAAAGTAATTATCCTCATCACTTCATACTGCAATAATTGGAAGAAAATATGCTATGAAACATGAAGAGAACGGAAATAAGGAACTGAAAATATACCTTTGCAGACGATGCTAATGGTGATAACGTTGAATATAACTCGTCATTAAATGAGGAAGCGTACTCCTCACCACCGAGACGAAGTTCCCTGAGATGACGCATCTGACAAACGAACTGAGCCAGATCATGTGATGCGGAATGACGTTGACTGAGATTAATGTACTCGATATCAAGACGCTCAATCTGGAATAATAGTGACATAATGTTGCAATGAAAATACGTCATCAAACAAGGGTCTGACTAAACCATTGAACTCTATTCTACATTCGATTAAAGAACAAACATGGATCATCGAATCATTGGAAATAACTGTTGATCGTTCACATAATGTTATGAAAATGACAGTACTTTGCTCTAAAGCCTCTAACAACTATAAATAAAAGGAAAATTCTTGTTTCATTCATGCTATATTTTTTAATGTAATCGAATGCTGTTAATTTGCCTTTCATATGTTATTAATAATAAAAAGTATGATTGAATTTCATAGTTAAGCTTTATTTTGTGAAAACGGCCAAGCACGCTGCCATGAATGCAGTATGCAATAATTGTGCTGATGACTTCAGTTCCCAACTTTTGCTTGGACATAACATGATATCCAATTAATTCAAAATTGAAAAAATGTGGATTCAATTCCATTCGAAACGCTTTATTAAAACATGCCTCGCAGCCAAAGGTGGAATAAAATACATGTGTCCAATTTACACTAACAGAATAATTTTTACAATCCAAACATGAAATGCTATAAATTGAATGCAATTACTAGTAAATGCATTCAATTTATGTGTCATATTCATTTGAATTCCGATTTCATTTGAGGGTACAAACATATTCAAATTGCTTTTAAACCAAAAAAGAGACAGACTCCAGATAGATTTGATGAAACAATTCGAATGGCACTTCCATGTTTATAGTTTATTATTTCAATGTAGTATTAAAGCATTATGCACATTACTAGAGGGAAACGTGCGTCATTGTTTGAATTTTCCTTGTAACTTTGTTAAAATAATATTAAATTGGCCCATATCTTCACACTTTTCAACAAAGGAAAAGGAAACAACGGTTTCTACATGTTGGGTTCGTTTCGACAAACAATTTAAGTAACCATTACCTGAAGATATCTACCCTAAAAAAGAAATGGTATTCAGGGACGGAATGATCCAGGGAAGAAACATGTTTTATCGAAAAAATGTGCTGCATGGGCGAAGGTTTATTACTGATTTTTATTTTCTACGGATACATTCTGGATTTCAACATCTAAAAGATTTGTTTGTTTTTCCTCATCAAAGAATTGTATTTGCATTGTATGGTATTTATTGTATCATGCATCGCAGTTACAAAGACTGAATTGCACATGGATATGCAATATTAAAAATGTCTTAAAACACTGTAATTATTTACATAATTGAAAATTACACATCTATCACATACTGAATGCAATAAATAAATAACATATTACTGCGTATTTGACCATACATATTATTTACAATAAAAGGGTAATGTAAAACATACCAATAATTAAAACAAAGAGGGGGAAGAAGAAAAAAAGAAGAAGAGGAAGAAAAGAAAAGGAAGAAGGATGAAAAGGGGAGAAGAAGGAGGAGAAAAGAAGATGGGGAAGAAGAAGACAAGGAAATATAAAAAAGAGACTTGAAGCAGAAAATAAAGAAGATAAAAGATCACATAATATATTGCAAAATGAGGATACAGAGTACTGATATGTAAAAGTAAAATTCTAAATTTGTTAATCATGGAAAGTTAATTATAAAATTCATTTAAAAATTCAAAGAGACATGTTTAGTCCTGCAAGATGTAAGGACATAAATACTAGATAAGTCATCATAGATTTAAAATAGTGGTAAAAATTATGTTTAATATATCATTGCTGGTTTAAGAGCCTTATCAAATAGGGTAAGGCGCTCTTTTTATAGCGTTCTGTTCTACATTTGATTTCAGGTATCCTCTTACTGTTTCTTAATTGTCTCAAAGAACTCTGGCTTTGGGGCAACCAGTCATGGAAGTTACAATACAGTGATCTAGCGAAGTTCAGGCAAAGTGATTCGCTCCTGTTTCTCATAGAAGTGAGATTACATACTTCGAGTGCCCGTTGGTATGATTCATATCTTATTCCTAAAATTATACGTAGAGCACGCTTTTGGATTGACTCTATTTGTGCCACTTGATTCTTTTACCCTAAAGATATGGGAAGAAATAAAATATACAGATATACCAAAAACATTTTTTTGTATATCTAAGGGGATATTAAACAGTTGATTGTGTACGAAGTAGTGCGTTTACAGTTAATATGAATACAGAACTTTTGAAACTAAAATTACCATTTAAAATATTCGGAAATCACACCGAACATTGGTCAATTTAATGCGTTTGATTATTTTGATTTCCTTTAAAGTCGTAGAATAAACATTGAACATGTTAAAGTTTTGGGTTTAATTTGTTTAAGGCTTTTCTATCATGACTCCAGCAAATTGTTTCTTTTACAATGTAAAAATGTTCAGAATATTTGCTTAATTCTTTTAAATTTCTGATCCATTAAGCTCTTGCATCGAAATCAAACTGATTGATTCTTCTAATAATTGTTGCATACACAGTTTGTAAGCCTGGATATAAATTAGAGATAGTTTCAGGTATTTGACGCCCTCTACAGTGCGTATATGAAACGTTTACACTTTGAAAAAGTCCTGGGAATTGAAAACTATACATCTTAGGGATTTTTATCTGCACATACTTTTTTGAGTTTGGGTTTTATCTATCAAATGAAAGTAAACATTTTGACAGAATATTACACCTCAGTAAGCACTGTCCATTTTTTTAAAACTCGCAGAAACCGGTTCGCGCAGAAATGCATGCTGTCAAGGAAATAAGGCGAAATCAAACTGCTCTGTATTTGGAATTGTTAGCCAATTGAAATAAAACATAAACATTTAATCATTTTGTAACGGCTTTAGCCACCCAATTTTAATCCTAAGTAAGCCCAACCTTTACCTTTTTGTGTCAGTCGGATCTGAGGACATAACTCAAAAGTTTATCTCTGACACCCAAACATTTTTTCCCAAGCTTCTTTTCTTAAAAAAGGCGGTTAAAATTTCTTTTCCACTTTCCACAAGCTTGACAATAGCTAACGCATAAATCAAGCTTAAGTAATTCCATGTGCATCACAGCTCTGTATAAATCAGATCATCATGATGACCTTGGTATTTTGGGCTTGGGGCGCAATTGCGCTCTATGAAGTGTTTTGGGTAAGGAAACACGTTAACACTAAATATATATCTTCGAACAATTTACCTAGCTAAACTGGGTCCACCCGCCAGTCATAAGGACCACTAGTCATAATACCCGCTAGTTATAAGGACCGCTAGTCATAATAGTCATAAGGGTCGCTATTCATAAGGGGCTTTGTTCATATAGGTCGCAAGTCATAACCAACGATGGGGGTCGCCATTCATAATCAAACAAGAGGGTCGCTAGTCATAATAAAGAAAGAGGGTCGCCAGTCATAAGGAGGAAAAGGGTTCGTTGATCATAAGGGTCGCCATTCATAATAGTGGATGAGGGTCGCCAGTTATAATAGTAGAAGGGGTTCGCCAGTCATAATGGTAGATGAGGGTCGCTATTCATAATAGTAGAAAGGGTTCGCCAGTCATAATAATTGATTTGATTTGATTTTATTGTTTACTTCTGCAATTACATCATTCGTATAGAATACATTTTCCATAACATAACAAACATAGTATATTGATAATTTTTTTGGCATGAATCATAACTAAATGTTCTAAAATTATCATTACAAACAAAATTGATCTCATACCAAATTAGTTAACATTTACAATTTGCAGGAGAAGGATTTTCATCATAAGCAGATTGCTTGAAAAAATGACAACCCCAGGTTAAAACTCATTGATTAATATAATACATTAATACAGCAGAATCGATATACAGTACATTTTATGAAAAACAGCAGTAATCTAATTTGAGCATTGAAGATGGAGATGATAAGGATGAAGATGACGGTGAAATGGTGAAGATGAAGGTGATGGAGAGGATGATGATGGTGATGATGCTTTAATGACACAACGACACAGAAATTTTACTTCAAATATTCTGATATCAACATGGATTTAACGTTTGCTTTAAATGAGTAAAGGGACGTGGATCTTTTCATAGATTCTGGTAGAGAGTTCCACAAATCAGGACCATGGTGTCTTATGGATCTCTGCGCAATAAGCAATTTGGGGTTGATTAAATGGAAATTAGAAGAGTTCCGCGTAGGGTATGAATGGATAGATGTGTTCATAGTATAAAAATTGTGAAATGAAGGTGGGAGCATGTTATTTACGTATTTGAACATAAGCAGTAAGCTTTGAAATGAATTTATGTCAAAAATAGTGGATGAGGGTCGCCAGTCATAATATTAGAAGGGGTTCGCCAGTCATAATGGTAGATGAGGGTCGCTAGTCATAATAGTAGATGGGGTTCGCCAGTCATAATAATGGATGAGGGTTGCTATTCATAATAGTAGATGGGGTTCGCCAGTCATAATAATGGATGAGGGTCGCCAGTCATAATAGTAGAAGGGGTTCGCCAGTCATAATGGTAGATGAGGGTCGCAAGTCATAATAGTAGATGGGGTTCGCCAGTCATAATAATGGATGAGGGTCGCCAGTCATAATAGTAGAAGGGGTTCGCCAGTCATAATAGTAGAGGGGTTCGCCAGTCATAATGGTAGATGAGGGTCGCCAGTCATAATAATGGATGAGGGTCGCCAGTCATAATAGTAGAAGGGGTTCGCCAGTCATAATGGTAGATGAGGGTCGCTATTCATAATAGTAGAAAGGGTTTGCCAGTCATAATAATGGATGAGGGTCGCCAGTTATAATATTAGAAGGGGTTCGCCAGTCATAATGGTAGATGAGGGTCGCTAGTCATAATAGTAGATGGGGTTCGCCAGTCATAATAATGGATGAGGGTCGCCAGTCATAATATATGAAGGGGTTCGCCAGTCATAATGGCAGATGAGGTTCGCTAGTCATAATAGTAGATGGGGTTCGCCAGTCATAATAATGGATGAGGGTCGCCAGTCATAATGGTAGATGAGGGTCGCTATTCATAAGAGTAGAGAGGGTTCGCCAGTCATAATAATGGATGAGGGTCGCCAGTCATAATAATGGATGAGGGTCGCCAGTCATAATAGTAGAAGGGGTTCGCCAGTCATAATGGTAGATGAGGGTCGCTAGTCATAATAGTAGATGGGGTTCTCCAGTCATAATAATGGATGAGGGTCGCCAGTCATAATATTAGATGGGGTTCGCCAGTCATAATGGTAGATGAGGGTCGCCAGTCATAATAATGGATGAGGGTCGCCAGTCATAATAGTAGAAGGGGTTCGCCAGTCATAATGGTAGATGAGGGTCGCTAGTCATAATAGTAGATGGGGTTCTCCAGTCATAATAATGGATGAGGGTCGCTATTCATAATAGTAGATGGGGTTCGCCAGTCATAATAATGGATGAGGGTCGCCAGTCATAATAATGGATGAGGGTCGCCAGTCATAATAGTAGAAGGGGTTCGCCAGTCATAATAGTAGATGAGGGTCGCTATTCATAATAGTAGAAAGGGTTTGCCAGTCATAATAATGGATGAGGGTCGCCAGTCATAATATCAGAAGGGGTTCGCCAGTCATAATGGTAGATGAGGGTCGCTAGTCATAATAGTAGATGGGGTTCGCCAGTCATAATAATGGATGAGGGTCGCCAGTCATAATAGTAGAAGGGGTTCGCCAGTCATAATGATAGATGAGGGTCGCTAGTCATAATAGTAGATGGGGTTCGCCAGTCATAATAATGGATGAGGGTCGCCAGTCATAATATATGAAGGGGTTCGCCAGTCATAATGGCAGATGAGGGTCGCCAGTCATAATAGTAGAAGGGGTTCGCCAGTCATAATGGTAGATGAGGGTCGCTAGTCATAATAGTAGATGGGGTTCTCCAGTCATAATAATGGATGAGGGTCGCCAGTCATAATAGTAGAAGGGGTTCGCCAGTCATAATGGTAGATGAGGGTCGCTAGTCATAATAGTAGATGGGGTTCTCCAGTCACAATAATGGATGAGGGTTGCTATTCATAATAGTAGATGGGGTTCGCCAGTCATAATAATGGATGAGGGTCGCCAGTCATAATAGTAGAAGGGGTTTGCCAGTCATAATGGTAGATGAGGGTCGCAAGTCATAATAGTAGATGGGGTTCGCCAGTCATAATAATGGATGAGGGTCGCCAGTCATAATAGTAGAAGGGGTTCACCAGTCATAATGGTAGATGAGGGTCGCTAGTCATAATAGTAGATGGGGTTCGCCAGTCATAATAATGGATGAGGGTCGCTATTCATAATAGTAGATGGGGTTCGCCAGTCATAATAATGGATGAGGGTCGCCAGTCATAATAATGGATGAGGGTCGCCAGTCATAATAGTAGAAGGGGTTCGCCAGTCATAATAGTAGATGAGGGTCGCTATTCATAATAGTAGAAAGGGTTTGCCAGTCATAATAATGGATGAGGGTCGCCAGTCATAATATTAGATGGGGTTCGCCAGTCATAATGGTAGATGAGGGTCGCCAGTCATAATAATGGATGAGGGTCGCCAGTCATAATAGTACATGTAGAAGGGGTTCACCAGTCATAATGGTAGATGAGGGTCGCTAGTCATAATAGTAGATGGGGTTCTCCAGTCATAATAATGGATGAGGGTTGCTATTCATAATAGTAGATGGGGTTCGCCAGTCATAATAATGGATGAGGGTCGCCAGTCATAATAATGGATGAGGGTCGCCAGTCATAATAGTAGAAGGGGTTCGCCAGTCATAATAGTAGATGAGGGTCGCTATTCATAATAGTAGAAAGGGTTCGCCAGTCATAATAATGGATGAGGGTCGCCAGTCATAATATCAGAAGGGGTTCGCCAGTCATAATGGTAGATGAGGGTCGCTAGTCATAATAGTAGATGGGGTTCGCCAGTCATAATAATGGATGAGGGTCGCCAGTCATAATAGTAGAAGGGGTTCGCCAGTCATAATGATAGATGAGGGTCGCCAGTCATAATAGTAGATGGGGTTCGCCAGTCATAATAATGGATGAGGGTCGCCAGTCATAATATATGAAGGGGTTCGCCAGTCATAATGGCAGATGAGGGTCGCCAGTCATAATAGTAGAAGGGGTTCGCCAGTCATAATGGTAGATGAGGGTCGCTAGTCATAATAGTAGATGGGGTTCTCCAGTCATAATAATGGATGAGGGTCGCCAGTCATAATAGTAGAAGGGGTTCGCCAGTCATAATGGTAGATGAGGATCGCTAGTCAAAAAAGTAGATGGGGTTCTCCAGTCACAATAATGGATGAGGGTTGCTATTCATAATAGTAGATGGGGTTCGCCAGTCATAATAATGGATGAGGGTCGCCAGTCATAATAGTAGAAGGGGTTTGCCAGTCATAATGGTAGATGAGGGTCGCTAGTCATAATAGTAGATGGGGTTCGCCAGTCATAATAATGGATGAGGGTCGCCAGTCATGATATAGGAAGGGGTTCGCCAGTCATATTGGCAGATGAGGGTCGCCAGTCATAATAGTAGAAGGGGTTCGCCAGTCATAATGGTAGATGAGGGTCGCTAGTCATAATAGTAGATGGGGTTCTCCAGTCATAATAATGGATGAGGGTCGCTAGTCATAATAGTAGATGGGGTTCTCCAGTCATAATAATGGATGAGGGTCGCCAGTCATAATAGTAGAAGGGGTTCGCCAGTCATAATGGTAGATGAGGGTCGCTAGTCATAATAGTAGATGGGGTTCTCCAGTCATAATAATGGATGAGGGTCGCTATTCATAATAGTAGATGGGGTTCGCCAGTCATAATAATGGATGAGGGTCGCCAGTCATAATAGTAGAAGGGGTTTGCCAGTCATAATGGTAGATGAGGGTCGCTAGTCATAATAGTAGATGGGGTTCGCCAGTCATAATAATGGATGAGGGTCGCCAGTCATAATATATGAAGGGGTTCGCCAGTCATAATGGCAGATGAGGGTCGCCAGTCATAATAGTAGAAGGGGTTCGCCAGTCATAATGGTAGATGAGGGTCGCTAGTCATAATAGTAGATGGGGTTCTCCAGTCATAATAATGGATGAGGGTCGCTAGTCATAATAGTAGATGGGGTTCTCCAGTCATAATAATGGATGAGGGTCGCCAGTCATAATAGTAGAAGGGGTTCGCCAGTCATAATGGTAGATGAGGGTCGCTAGTCATAATAGTAGATGGGGTTCTCCAGTCACAATAATGGATGAGGGTCGCTATTCATAATAGTAGATGGGGTTCGCCAGTCATAATAATGGATGAGGGTCGCCAGTCATAATAATGGATGAGGGTCGCCAGTCATAATAGTAGAAGGGGTTCGCCAGTCATAATGGTAGATGAGGGTCGCTATTCATAATAGTAGAAAGGGTTTGCCAGTCATAATAATGGATGAGGGTCGCCAGTCATAATATTAGAAGGGGTTCGCCAGTCATAATGGTAGATGAGGGTCGCTAGTCATAATAGTAGATGGGGTTCGCCAGTCATAATAATGGATGAGGGTCGCCAGTCATAATAATGGATGAGGGTCGCCAGTCATAATAGTAGAAGGGGTTCGCCAGTCATAATGGTAGATGAGGGTCGCTAGTCATAATAGTAGATGGGGTTCGCCAGTCATAATAATGGATGAGGGTCGCCAGTCATAATAGTATATTGTAAAAAATGAGGTGCTTATTTAGCGCTTACAGTGCCTGTATAGTGACTGCACCGGGAGTGTTGATTTTCTAGTTTAAATGTGAACTAGATAATCAACACTACTAGTGCAGTCACTATAGAAGCACTGTAAGTGCTGAATTAGCAATTCATTTTTACAGTGTAGTAGGGGTTTGCTAGTCATAATAGTAGATGAGGGTCGCTAGTCTTATTAGTAGAAGAGGGTCGCTAACCATGATAGTGGAAGTGGTTCGCCTGTCAGTAGAAGGGAACTTTGCTACATATAGCTGAGGTGGGCGCAAAGCGTGAGAACACAAAAAAGGTGATTTTCAAGCCTAATATGTATTATGTTGTAGTTCAAAAAGGGTATTTAATTTCGAATAAGAGCATATTTTTATTTTGAAAAATGGGATTTTTTTTTAAATCATAACCAGCAGGAGCTATTAAATGACACCCTTTAAAAAGATAAATTATCTCATGTTATTGACATTACTTTTGTGACCATCCTGAAATGTTTTATGTTGGACTTAAAAACAATATTTAGTTTTGAAAAAAGAGCACATTTCATTTTGCCAAAAGGCGTTTTACTTTTGAAAAAGGGCATTTTTTACCTACGGCGATTTTTTTTCATCATAACCAGCAGAAGTTGTTAGAAATGACACCCTCCCCTAAAAAATCAAATTATCTTTAGGCGAAAAGGTGTAGATTGTGAATAATTCCAATAACAAGGAAATCTTCTTTGAATATATGCATTTAAGATAGTGTTGACCTACACCTGTACCACAGTATTTTCTAAAAGCCCTTTTTTCAATAGAGGTTGTTGTTTTTTTACAGAAAAATGTCTTTTCTATCTATATTATACTTTTTTTTAGTTGATGTTGAATATGATATGAGCATGAAATCATTCCTTCATAATATATATTTGATTTTTTGAAAAGGAAAAAAAACCCAAATATTTATTGTTTACAGGACACTCATTTTGTAAAGGATTTGGAAGAAAACATATTAAAGGAGTTGGAGGAAGGGTTTTTTCTCATATGAATCATCTAATGCAATGCTATATTATTTGATAAAAACATACAACTTGTTATTAAGAGAGTAAAATGCGATACTGATGCAAAAATATGTTGCTTATTTCATTGATATCATTGTATGGGCAAAATGACCCTAAATTTTTTAGATGTATAGAAAATATCTTATTGGACTATGACGATCCTCATAAAATCCTATGTGGTGATTGGAACCTGGTTCAAAGTTTTGAGTCAGTGAGTTAATTTAGTTGATCCATGGCGTCAGTTAAATGCAAATTCAAAATGTTATACTTGGAGACAGTCCACACCATTGAAGCAAAGTAAAAAACATTATTTTTTGATATCTTCAGATATTATTTCTTTGGTTAGAAAATGTGATATTGATTTAGGATATCGTACCGATCACACAATGATCAGTTTAGAGATTGTGTTAGATAAATGTTTTTACAGTATCTTGATATTGATTGTCTTCATGGTAAAGCTTTTGAAACTGGTAGAAAATAGAAACTCAGATTTATTATTGAATATCAGTTGTTTTGTTTATACACTGTTCATATGCGGATCTAGGGGGCCCGAGGGGCCCACCCCCCCCCCCCATTGGCGGAGCAAAAAAAAGTAAAAGGGGGAAGAAAGAAAGATATAAAGAAAGAAAGAAAAGAAAGAAAGAAAGAAGGAAAGGGAAAAGAGAGGAGAAAAAAGAAGGGGAAACACAAGAAGAGGAAGACGAGTGAATAAAATAAGATGAGGGGAAGCCTAGGAAAATGATTTTTAAAATCCTTAATGTCACTATAAATAATCGCTTGCGCTTCGCGCTCGCATTGTATGTTAGGTGATTTACATATGGAGATTGAAATATCAAAATTTGAAGTCAACATAGAAAACATATTTCAGCTCAGAAATCGTACTTTCATTATTTTGTTTGATTTACAAATTGATTTTTAAAAAGTGCTCTGCAAAACTTTTTGTTTTATGGTCTGAATTTTTTAAAATTTTGGCTCGCGATTCGCGCTCGCATTGATTTTTGAAAATCTATCAACTCACGCATCTTCTTCATAAATCATAAATACAAAAGTGCTTTAAATGTACAGTTTTCAGGCCATAATATTAATAGATTTCACGCTCTCACATAAGGCTTATTAGGTTAATAAATAAGATATTAATTTAAGAATCAAATTGTCCATTTTTTCAGAATGCAATATTGACAAGTTTTATCTTGCGCTTAGGAAGAGAAATAAGAAGATATAGTCATAATTTTCATATGATGACATAATGCTCTTGGAATGTCCTGGTCCTATGTCAAAACTCAAAGTAATAATAATGAAAGTTTTGAATGAAATTAAAATAATGAAACTCTTTTTTTAATGTCATCCATACCCACTTCACAATTTTTCCTACAAAGTGCTTGAAATACAGAGCTTAAATTGACCATTTTCAGATAGGAATATCAAATGTTTTAAGCTCCCGCTTCGCGCTCACTTTATCGATTTTAACGATGAAAAAAGGTATTTAGAATGCCCACTCGGATTCTAGGTCTAAATCTGACACACGCGCGCGTTCATTCAGATACGCAGCTTGTTCTCTGTATAAATCATTATCCAGTTTTAATCCACAATATAAAAAAAAATTGTGCTCGCGCTTTGCGCTCGCAATATCAATGTAGAAATATATCCCATTACTCATCCTTTTCACGATTTACAAAACATGAATGGAGTGTCCCGTTTTTGGTGTAAACAGCGGCGTAACAGGGGTCGGTGGCCAAGGCCAAGGGGGGGGGGGGGAGGGGGGCAAGAGCCAAAAATTTCCCGGTCATATCATGGTATAAACAGGCGCAATGGTGTAATTAGGCGACGATTTCGAAAGGGCAAGACATTGTGTATCAGGCAGAATTTATCTTTTAAAAAAAATTAGCGAGAGGGCGATGCGAGCGAGCGAGCAAAAATTTTGACATTTTTAATACAAAAATCCAATTTTGTGATAGATTTTGACATGATATCCAGAGAATATATTTCACTCTTCTCTCTTTCCATCCCTTTTTTGTGATCTGTACGCCACTGTTAACAGGATTATTTGCCGCAGTAGCGTGCAGAGTAAACTAAACAAAAAATCAAGGGGCGCAGTATGGCGCATGTGCTAAAAAGCTGCTTAATATAAGTCCCGAGCGAGCGAAGCGAGAAAAAATCACCTTTTAATGAGAATCTAACTTTGAGATATCTTTTTTTACATGGTAAAACTTTTGGGGACCATGGCCCAACCCTTCCATACTCATATACGGCAGTGCTATGCGGTTGGGGTCTGGGGCAGAGCCCCGGAACTTGTTGATCTCAAAGCCATTTAAACCTCGCAGATTGCCGATATTTAATCAAATTGCGGGTATTATACAGAATATAGCTTTTACACAACACATTTATTCAACCCAGTTGAACCAAATATTTTGAGGGGGCAAAACATAGCAATGTTGGGGGGGGGAAGTCGCCAGCGAGCTGGAAAAAAAAATTGCCTATTGAAATTAAATTCTAATTATGTGATAGATTCCTCCATTATATTCAGCAAATAACACATTTCATTGTTTCCATTCATTTCATTATACGTTGTCTCCCATAAATTATTTTATTTCCTCTTGGGTGTTGAACCAAGACCCCCCCCCCCGCGCCTGTACGCCAGTGATTGAACGTAAAGCTTAATGTAGGAAGGGTCCCTAAGGGGGGGGGGGCGTAATAGAGCCATTTGAAGGTCATAGATGAAGAGCCCCTACTGCTTGGGGTCTTGGGCAAAGCCCCGGTAGCTTTTTTTGCATAAAATTTAGCAAGCTAATAGCACAATGTTGTATGCAGTTCCTCTTTCTTCCCGCTCTTTATTTTCTATCCTCGTCAGCCCGGTCGTGTTATTAAGTTTTTATTTCTTGTCCCTTTTCTTTGTTTTCCAATTTAGCTTTGGACTAATTCCATTCTACCTTCATTTCCCGCTATTGTTTGCCATTTTTTAATTTATTTCCCATCATGCTATTGAACTATACTGCCCGCCCATGACAAAAGGGAGTATGGGACAATTTTTTCAAAATTCACTTTTTCATCCCAAACTGTTGTAATAGTCATGTTACACAACCTGCACCATATTGCAACTCCCTTAATACCATAATTAATGAGTAATTAAGATATTAAAAAGGAAGTATCTTGGGTTTTCAGAGTTAAACCCACCACAGAAGGGAGTATGGGACAAGAGCGAGTTAAGGGTGGCTTACAATCTCAGCTTATCCCCTGAACAAACAAGAGTAGGAAGCCTGAATGCACAGACACAATACCATGTCATCTTTACATACTTGTAATGAAGAGCTTAGCTGTCTTGTTTGCAAAGAAAAACCCATGACAGAAGGAAGCAGAGCTTGAGTTCAATGCTACTTTATGCATTGCTTGATTATTTAGCTTTTTCCTGAACCATGACTTGTATGCAGTGCATATTAATTATAATAGGTTGATACAATTAATATATAAATAATTTTAAAATCTCTATCATACTGGATTTTATGAAGACGGTTCTATGTGGTACTTGCACTATGCAGTACCAATCGACTTCATCATAAATTATGATGAAGTCTCGTTTCCATGGCAATTATTAAACTACCAACCCCCTATTTCTATATCAAGAGTTTTCAATAGTTACACTATTGTTTAGTTCTCTGCTAGAAAAATAGTGAGAAATACATGTACAGCAGACCAAATACACGATATATACATGTGTCCATGAACATGGACTCAAAATACATATTTACATATTTATGATTGAGGGTAGCCAACAGTTACCATTGATATTTTAAAAACATGTTAATTTTGTTGTCTTTTGTTTTGGGGTTAAGATATATTGCTGTTTGAGCATTTCCCACAAAAAGAAGACCCATTTTGAATATTTGCTTCCTTTTGTCATGGTTAAAGAGTGGGAGTAACTTCAGGAAACCCAGTACAAAAGGAAGTATGGGACATTTTTTCGTAAAATATGCCGGGCAACCACAAAATTCATAAGTGGTCAAATAGTATACCGGACTGACTACAAAACTGGTACAACAGCTTTGGATCAAATTCAAACACTTCTTGGGGCTGTTGAAAAAACACGTTTTGCTTCATAAAATGAAATCACTGTAATGTCCCATACTTCCTTCTGTCATGGGTGGGCAGTATATAGGTCTATTTCAGAATGATTTATTCTTTCTCAAATGTTTTTCTTTCGTTCTTCTTCCCGCTTTCCTTCCTTTTCTATTTCAAAAAATATATTTTTCCTTGTTTTCTTTCCACTTTTCCCTTTCTCTTTCCCTCCCTTTCCCTTTCTTTCTCCATCCCTTTTATTTTTCCCGTTTTTTATTTTCCCGGTGAAATCCCCCCCCCCCCCCGCTTGTTACGCCACTGGTGTAAATCTCGAAATTTTCCACTCGCACTTCGCGCTCGCATCAATTGTTTAGTGACATACTTATGCTTTTTACGATGACAAAAAGTGCTCAGAATTTCGTTTTTCAGGAAGAAATGTCAAAATTTTTAGCTCGCACTTCGCGCTCGCATTA
Source organism: Lytechinus variegatus (assembly GCF_018143015.1). Classification (NCBI taxonomy): domain Eukaryota; kingdom Metazoa; phylum Echinodermata; class Echinoidea; order Temnopleuroida; family Toxopneustidae; genus Lytechinus; species Lytechinus variegatus. The sequence continues at coordinate 56,737,788 of NC_054743.1, forward strand.
TTTGATTATTGAAATATATAAGTATGAATTTTGCTTATATTTCTGGAAAATTATCCATCTCACAAACAATAATGGCTTGATAACATTAATTCCTTAAGGTGACAAAGTAAGACATTTCATCAAAAATATGAGATCAATTTCATTGTTGAATGTTGTTTATAAACTGTTGTAAAGTTGTATTGCTCACAGACTTTAAAAAGTATTACCATATAAATATTCATGTTAATCAATCAGGATTCTTGTCTGGACGATTTATTGGTGAAAATAGGAAATAGTGAGTGAGTGATGTCATCAACTCTCTCATTTGGATTTAACTGGCTCGTTCATATAACTATTTTGTTGAAAATTTAAGCGAAACTTTAAAATGCCCTAACTTTCTTAATTTACATCCGATTTTGATAAAATTTTTAGTGTTCTGCTTGTTGAATTTTTCTCTTTTTATCCAAATCAAGTTTTTGTTGGGGTGGACTTGTCCTTTAAAGGAAACCAAAACCCAAGAAGAGAGGCAATTTTACTTGAAAGAGTAAAATAAAAGGATCAATTTAAAAAAAAGTTTCATCAAAATCGGTTATGAAATAAGCAAGTTATGGGAGTTTGAAAACTCTTGTTGTACTTTCTATGGGCATCCTCAAATTGGCAAACGTGCTTCAATATGGCTGATTTTGTGGACAAATCTCCATTTGTTTTGTACACGAATTTTCAGATTTTCGTCATTATCTTCTTGTGCTCCTTCCGAGCACAACATATGTCATGGGAAAATATAATCCACACCATATATGTCAAGGTCAGGAGGTGATAATGTGAAATATGTAAAATAAAGGGGAAAATCTGAAAATATGTGTACAAAACAAATGGAGAATTGTCCACAAAATCAGCCAATTCGTCATTTCTGCTCGCGCTTCACGTTTGTATTAGTTATTCATTTGCATGCACATCTTTTTCAGAAAAATACAAAAGATTTCCCAAAAAATTAGCTCGCGCTTCGCGCTCACATTATATAAATAAAGATATGATATTGTCTATAAATGTTTATTCATAGGAATAAAGCTAAGAAGTGAGTATTAGGATTACCCCTTCAAAGAAACCAAAATCATCTTCGAGTGGACGATCGGGGAAAATATGTCTGAAAAATCCCCCCCCCTATTGGCGAAGGCTACATCCGCCCCTGCTGTTCATGGAGTTGAGAGCAGCGACTATATTGTATGTAATAAGAGAGAAGAGAAGAGAAGAAAGTGTAGAAAAAACCTCGAAATTGAAATACTTAACTTAGAAAAACTTCTAGACCAAAATATAAATACTAGAGAAAATTTACAAAAAAATTAGGCTACTTAGGAAATAATTAGAACAATTTAGATAAGACTTCAAATAATGCAATATGGAAAAAAATTGTCTAAATATTTTTTATCTTGAAAAGCAGAGGATAGCAGACATAAACATTTGTGGAATTGATTCATGATAATGGTACAGTATTGCAAAACAAACAGACATTTTAAGAGAAATCGGCTCATATAATGAACAGTTATATAAATATCATGCAAATAGTGATGCTGAAGAACTTTTTTTAAAATCTTATTAGAGAAGAGAGTTTCCATAGTCTTACAGAGGAAGACGATTCTTCTTAAGGAGAAATATCTTACAGTGAAGTTGATTTTGCATTAAAAAAATATGAAAAATAATAAGCCTCCTGGACGAGATGGATTTACAAATGATTTTTTAAGCATTCTTTCAGGACTTAGGTATATTCTTGGTACGAAGTATGAATTTTGCTTATATTTCTGGAAAATTATCCATCTCACAAACAATAATGGCTTGATAACATTAATTCCTTAAGGTGACAAAGTAAGACATTTCATCAAAAATTGGAGATCAATTTCATTGTTGAATGTTGTTTATAAACTGTTGTAAAGTTGTATTGCTCGCAGACTTTAAAATGTATTACCATATAATTACTCATGTTAATCAATCAGGATTCTTGTCTGGACGATTTATTCGTGAAAATAGGAAAATTTTGTATGATTTAATTGTGTATACGGAGAAGAAACATATTCCTGATTTCTGATTTCTCATGATTTTTTGTTTAAAACGCTTTCCATTTTTAAATTTGGCAAATCTTTCATGACATGAATAAAAATACTTTATCAGAATGCATTTTCTAGTGTTATAGTCAATGGGCAAATGACATTAAGATTCGTTTTTGCTATGCTCTAAAATTCTTGGGTTGTTAATTCGAAATTCACACTCTGTCAAATGGATTTATGTTGGCTTAAAAGAATACAAAGTTCTTTAATATGCGGATGACACAGTTTTATTTCTCGATGGTACAGCTGCCAGTTTCTGTAATGTACTAAATATTTTGGATTCATTTGCTAAATGTAGTGGGTTGAAGGTCAATACGCAAAATCTACCATCTACCTCAGCTACCATTATGACTATCGACCCCATCTACTATTATGACTGGCGAACCCTTTCTCCTATTATGACTGCATGCGACCCTCATCCATTATTATGACTGGCGAACCCTTTCTACTATTATGAATAGCGACCCTCATCTACCATTATGACTGGCGAACCCCTTCTACTTTTATGACTGGCGAACTCCTTTAAGTATTATGACTGGCGACCCTCATCCATTATTATGACTGGCAAACCCTTTCTTCTATTATGACTGGCGACCCTCATCCATTATTATGACTGGCGAACCCTTTCTCCTATTATGACTGGCGACCCTCATCCATTATTATGACTGGCGACCCTCACCCATTATTATGACTGGCGAACCCTTTCTACTATTATGAATAGCGACCCTCATCTACCATTCTGACTGGCGTACACTTTCTACTATTATGAATAGCGACCCTCATCTACCATTATGACTGGCGAACCCCTTCTACTATTATGAATACCGACCCTCTTCTACCATTATGACTGGCGAACCCCTTCTACTTTTATGACTGGCGAACCCCTTTTAGTATTATGACTGGCGACCCTCATCCATTATTATGACTGGCGAACCCTTTCTCCTATTATGACTGGCGACCCTCATCCATTATTATGACTGGCGAACCCTTTCTACTATTATGAATAGCGACCCTCATCTACCATTATGACTGGCGAACCCTTTCTACTATTATGAATAGCGACCCTCATCTACCATTATGACTGGCGAACCCCTTCTACTATTATGACTGGCGACCCTCATCTATTATTATGACTGGCGAACCCTTTCTACTATTATGAATAGCGACCCTCATCTACCATTATGACTGGCGAACCCCTTCTACTATTATGAATAGCGACCCTCATCTACCATTATGACTGGCGAACCCCTTCTACTTTTATGACTGGCGAACCCCTTTTAGTATTATGACTGGCGACCCTCATCCATTATTATGACTGGCGAACCCTTTCTCCTATTATGACTCGCGACCCTCATCCATTATTATGACTGACGAACCCTTTCTCCTATTATGACTGGCGACCCTCATCCATTATTATGACTGGCGAACCCTTTCTACTATTATGAATAGCGACCCTCATCTACCATTATGACTGGCGAACCCCTTCTACTATTATGACTGGCGACGCTCATCTATTATTATGACTGGCGAACCCTTTCTACTAATATGAATAGCGACCCTCATCTACCATTATGACTGGCTAACCCCTTCTACTATTATGAATAGCGACCCTCATCTACCATTATGACTGGCGAACCCCTTTTAGTATTATGACTGGCGACCCTCATCCATTATTATGACTGGCGAACCCTTTCTCCTATTATGACTGGCGACCCTCATCCATTATTATGACTGGCGAACCCTTTCTCCTATTATGACTGGCGACCCTCATCCATTATTATGACTGGCGAACCCTTTCTCCTATTATGACTGGCGACCCTCATTCATTATTATGACTGGCGAACCCTTTCTACTATTATGACTAGCGACCCTCATCTACCATTATGACTGGCGAACCCCTTCTACTATTATGACTGGCGACCCTCATCTACTATTATGACTGGCGAACCCTTTCTACTATTATGAATAGCGACCCTCATTTACCATTATGACTGGCGAACCCCTTCTACTATTATGAATAGCGACCCTCATCTACCATTATGACTGGCGAACCCCTTCTACTTTTATGACTGGCGAACCCCTTTTAGTATTATGACTGGCGACCCTCATCCATTATTATGACTGGCGAACCCTTTCTTCTATTATGACTGGCGACCCTCATTCATTATTATGACTGGCGAACCCTTTCTACTATTATGAATAGCGACCCTCATCGACCATTATGACTTGCGAACCCCTTCTACTATTATGACTGGCGAACCCCTTGTAGTATTATGACTGGCGACCCTCATGTATTATTATGACTGACGAACCCCTTCTACTATTATGACTGGCGACCCTCATCCCCTATTATGACTGGCGACCCTTATGATTAATGTAGCCTCTTCCTTTTTATGACTAGCGACCCTTATCTAGTATTATGAATACCGACCCTCATTGTTGATTATGACTAGCGATCCTTATGATCAATTACCCTTATGGTCCATTATGAATAGCGACCCTTATCTTGCATTATGAAAATCGGACCTTATGACCCATGGTCCTTATGACCTTATGACTAGCGACCCCTTTTGCCTATTATGACTAGCGAGCTTTTGGGTATAGGATTTTACACGTTATGACTAGCGGTCCTTATGACCAGTTAGTATTATGACTTATGGTCCTTATGACTGACGGGCTTATCCCAGCTAAACTTCATGTGTTCTTCATGATTATCGTCTACTCGTATTCATATAATGATTTCAAAGTTCTGTGCAAACCGTTTTTACGAATTTTTCAAAAGTAAGTAGTGCTCACTCAGGCGGAAAAAAAAACTTTTTGACAATTATATCGTCATTTGCTTAAAGAGATTTGTACCGATCATTAAATGTGGAAGATTCAGGGTATAATATATCATTTCACACAACTATTTCTAAGTGCAAACTTGTTTTTATAAATACGTACCAGTCAGTGCTGTAGTTGTTTGATGTATAAGTACGAAAGTTAGAGTTCTTTTTATTCCTTTAACTATGTAAGAAATTATATGAAGGAAGTTAGCAATGCAAGGCGAAAAGTCCAAGACCGAAAAATAAAAACACAACAACCATTACCACATTGCTTGGGGGCACATCCCCCATCCCATCAATTTATTATGAATAAGCAAATTATAAATAAACAAATGAATAAACAATTTAAGCGATAATATTGTAAAAACCTAATAAATGAACAAAATGAATTTTGAAAAGAAGGGAAAATGCTATATGCTTTCCTTTCAATCTACGACCGTCGACCAAGATTTTAAACAAGCGTATGAAATGGTAAAGTGAAATGGTGTAAAATTGTAATTATTTTCTGAACTATCAGGTTTATATGTTACAGTCATACTGTTTTTATAGCTTTATGGCCAAAGCCAGGCAACGACAGTTTTTATATCAATGAATTAATTGGTTGATCAATAATTTATTTCATTTTATATTTCAACAGAGAATGATATCAAATGAAACCTACTGGAAGGCAAACCTTCTTGTTGAAAGCTCCCTTCAATGAATGAGTGATACATTAATCAGAAATGAATATGTATAACAAATCATCACATTTTTATTTATATTCTTTCAAATATGAATGACTTTTAAGTGTTTAGATAATGTTTATTTTTTATATTCTCTCTGATATCAGGACAAGTGGAATGCCTCTTGCCGTCTCACCTGCATCACGCGATTCAATATAGCAGCAGTGCTGACTTTGAAAACTATTTTAACTCGCACGAGATGTCCAGTGATACATGGTTACTCTTATGTCAATTTTTTTATGAACTAGACCAATAAACTTACAGAGACATGATGGTTATTCAACAAAATAAAAACAACATGGCCAAATATCATTGACCTTACATGACCTTTGACCTTGATCATGTGACTTGAAACTCGCGCAGGATGTTCAGTGATACTTGATTATTCTTATGTCCAAGATTCATGAATGAGATTCATAAACTTTCAAAGTTATGATGGTAATTCAACAGATACACCCAATTCGGTCAATGTTCATTGACCTTTGACCTTGGTCATGTGAACTGAAATGCGCACAGGATGTTCAGTGATTCTTGATTAGTGTAATGTCCAAGTTTAACGAACTAGAACAAGAAACTTTCAAAGTTATGATGGTAATTCAATTCGGCCAAAGTTCATTAACCCTAAATGACCTTTGACCTTAATCATGAGACCTGAAACTTGCACAAAATGTTCAGTGATGCTTGATTACTCTTATGTCCATGTTTCATGAATCAGATCCATAAACTTTCAAAGTTATGATGAGAATTCAACAGATATCTCCAATCCGGCCAAAGTTCATTAACCCTAAATGACCTTTGACCTTAATCATGAGACCTGAAACTTGCACAAAATGTTCAGTGATGCTTGATTACTCTTATGTCCATGTTTCATGAATCAGATCCATAAACTTTCAAAGTTATGATGATAATTGAACAGATATCTCCAATCCGGCCAAAGTTCATTGACCCTAAATGACCTTTGACCTAAGTCATGTGACATAAAACTCACGAAGAATTTTTGGTGATAATTGATTAACCTTATGTCCTGGTTTCATGAACTAGGTCCATATATTTTATAAGTTATGACATTTCAAAAACTTAACATCAGGTTGAGATTTCGATGTTGATTCCTCCAACATGGTCTAAGTTCATTGACCCTAAATGACCTTGACCTTGATCATGTGACATGAAACTCTGATAGGATGTTCAGTAATACTTGAATAACTTTATGGCTAAGTTTCATGAACTAGGTTCATATACTTTTTTAAGTTATGATGTCATTTCAAAAACTTAACCTCAGGTTAAGATTTGATGTTGACGCCGCCGCACAGTGGGCCAGGAGAGAGCAAAAGTGAGCCAAAACTGGGTTTTGGTCATGAAACAATTTTTTTTTAATGTTCTAAGCAAAGATAAGAACCTGTAGGATGTCTCCATACAATATTTCTCCATGAAATTGATTATTAGTTCCCCATTTTATTCAATATTACCGGAAAATGAACCTTTACGGCTACCGCATGTGAAAATGACACGTTTTAGATATTTCACTGTTATAACAAAACGAATCGCTAAATTCATTTCTAATTCACGGTACTCTTTCATGAATAATTGTTTTAGGTGATCAAAAATTTTCAAGATAAAATGATAGTCCCTTCAGAGGTAATTTTGGACGAAACCATTTGACGATGGGGGTTTTAGCAATTTTTTTTTCATGAGCATTTCTTTTACAAATTGCTGCCGATTGCTGCGCTGTAAATACAATGAACGTATTTGTTATAGTCCATGCTTTACAATGATACCAAATTTAGCTGCATATACGTGCATTTTCTGGAGATATAACCGATTTTCCAACCACATGTTCGCCGTATTTATCACAAAAATCGTTCCTATAGTTAGTGTCCCATTATGCGCTTGCCGAACGTTGCGGGTGACATTAAACAAACTCCCCGCTCCCTTCGGGACCGTATAAGACCGTATCTCTGTGGGACTCACCGTCGTGTGGTGGGAGGGAGAGAGAGAGAGAGGGGGGGGGGATGTCTAGTCTGGCTCAAGTGTCTGGTTCTTTTGACTGGTATCTTCCTAAAATATTTTCGTTAAACATACGTAAAGACAAGCTTTCTTTTCCACTTCCACTAACTATATAATAATACGTGTAAAACAACTTCAGTTTGATGTCAAACTGTTCCATCCCGTGTTGCATATCTGATATCATGGGCATGCTGTCATTCTGAGAAGATTAATTCTTAAGGTACGATTCCTGGGTAAGATTAATAATTTGTTTCGTAGTTAATAAACCAAGAAGGGGCTAGTGTATATCGCTATAACACACAGGACTAGGGATGTGACTGCCAAAATATGAAAATGTGTAAAGGACAGATACGTGGGGTCTATACATGTATAAGTTGCATTATCATTATTAGTATTTATCCCCCCCCCCCAAAAAAAAAAAAAAAGAGAGAGAAAAAAAAATGAAGGGCTTGTAACTTCACATACACGTATGAATTCGTTTATCTCTTGGCTCATTCTAAATTTGCTATAAATTATTGTTAAAATCAATCAGGAAGGAAGTGCATATTATCATTTCAAGGATTGTTTGGTTTATGACTCTTATTGACTTAATATGTATTCCACAGACTAATGTTAACACGTGACATTGTGATAAGTAGCAAATTTTTAATAGTACAACAAGCACAGCCTCTTCCCCCTGATGTTCATATTATGCTAAAAGATCCTCTCACCAAAGACATAACGGTTGATGAGATAGCAGAGAGAGACTCTGTTACGAAATAACTTTGTATACGTCGTTCTTGGTGAAATGGGAAGGCCTTGAAGGGCCTTGTACCGATTAACCTGCAGAGGACCCGGTCTCTGTTATTTATCATTGGAATGTTTATTTCAACCCTTTGCGTGCGGACCCGCGAATCCCGATACCTCTCCCTGCGGCGGGGCCGTTTTGGTAAATTGCTGGTATTTGGATCTGTGGCGGTGTTTTCCTAATCAATTGCTAATTGCGCCAATCTGATGTATTTTCAGGATTTTTAGTAAATGTAAAGATGAAAGATCAGACATTTTATTTCTAGAAATAAAGGTTTTGCTTCTGGAATCAACAGAATAGTTAAAAAATTTATGAGGAAAAAGTCATGTTATTTTGTAAAATCTTCGCTTTTTCCCAAGTCAATAGGCACTGTGTACAAAAATGCGTAAGGGCAATCAGCACGCGCGGACAGGTCGGGTTCGATCGATACCGCTTTGTTGTCTGCTCTAGTGCTTTTTTCATTGCCTATTGTCCCGCTTCTCATGAATAGTCTCTTTATCTAATTGTAGAGATCACCTGCAAAGTGTATAATTACAACGATAATCTGTTTTTTGTGAAATCACAGCATACCAAATACCTTTATTTTCCAGAATGAATAAAAAAGCGTGAAGTTTCCCTTGCAAGTGCGATGATGGTGATTTAACACCGCGCAACGAAAGTCCGAAACTATTATGTGACTTTGAGGTGGCCTCACCGATTCACTAAAAATTATCTTTGGTATCTTCTTTTCATGAATTATAGTTTGTAATAAAAAAATTTGTTCTTGAAGATTGCATACCAGTATTCGATATGTTTTCCGTTGCAATTTCAAAGAGTGAAGGGTGTAAATGTGAATCCGAGGATCTGAAATCATACCTCCCAACGCTCTCCTCGTCTCGTCTCCAATTCATTTTTTTAATCTCCCTTTCCCTCCAAAATAGCTATGGTACCGACTACTGTTCATCACAATGAGAAAAGGTAAATAATTTTCATCTCATGAAATTGTAATATCCAAATTAAAAGTTTGTTTTATTATGTTCTTCCATTTTATTCATTTTTTAACCGTTATGGGGTTTTCACAACCGAAAAAAAATTAACACATAAATCATGAAAGATTTGTATCCCGTTTCGTCTCTATCTTTTTAATCGTTCAGTTAAATAATACAGAGGTGTTGGAGTCGGAAGGAGGCGTCAGTCCTTACATTTTTTATTTTCAATTTTTTATTTGGGGGGCGGATCACTCCCTCCCACATTCAGCTCAACCCCTCCATTACCAAAACCGCCCGGCGGCCACTGTTTGCCGTAAAGAAAAAATATAAGGTGGACCTGTCTTCTTTCCTTTATATGGATCCTTTTCTACTATGCTATACGCCAGAAAAAAAGAAAATAAAAAAAAGAAGTAAGAAACTGACGAAATAGTAGGAAAATTGATAATTTTTTTTATTAGGGGTTGGTGGAAGATTGAGAGGGATTTGTCGGGACACGCCAAACAAACGTGCTATTTATAGACGGATGCATCACCGTAAATTCTCGTTCTATTTCCTCAACTTCCGGTGAGGAAACTTTTAGTTCATTATTAGTTTTAGCTATCGTATTTCTATATCCCCTACCGTCTACACCTTTTTTCTCTTAGTTCTTCTCATTTAAATTATATTTGTATCGTCTTCCTTCTCCCCGATTTGGATTACGAGTTATTATACCAGCCTCATCTCCCTCTATCCATTCTCTCTGATTTCTACTTCTCATTACCTGTAATTATACATGACTTTTAACCCCCCCCCCCCCCTCTCTCTCTCTCTCTCTTCGTAAGTCGTTCTGAGAGTAGGCTATGCCTCGATTATAAAGCCATTTCGTAGTTCCTTTCTGCGCATGATCAAAAGATTCTACGCATGATCAGAAGAAGGTCATTTGCACTAAAGTGACATGGTGCTTTAAAATCTAATGAGATAAGCACCAACTTTGATGTCTTGATTATTCATATATTCTTTTGAATTGTCGTTTTCATTTACATCCACAAAAAACAACAATGCTTCCACGAACGACTAATATTTCACAGTTTGTCAAGTACATTGTGCAACGTGCTAAGATATGCATTCAAAGTAGGAATGTAACAAATACCTTCATTAAGCGTTCATTGGTATGCTATTCTGGTCACCTGGTCTATTCAATTCCTTCATCCTGCTTTGTAAGGCAAGCTTACGTAATATCTTGCTTTGAAATCTGCCTATCATGATGAAAGAAATGAAAGGTCATTTGACCAAAAATGCCCAAGAAGTAATTACGAACTGGTCTATTGACCGGGGATTGTTGCATTTGTGAGCCTCTCATCCTATTGCATCGTGGCCATCATGTCGAAAATTGAGGGGGGGGGGGGTCCTCCCTGATTCTCAAATAAAGTCCCGAAAACCCTTTTAAAACTACTATTGTAGCTGGCATTACACAATAAATTTTATATCAACTTCCATTTTCTATATCAATAAAATGGGTATATATTTATCATGTTTATCGCAAAATAAAATATGATGATAATGATCATCGTAGAGAAATGCACGACTAAACTATTTTTTGTGAACTTGGGGCTTAGGGCTAAGGCAAGACAAGGACCTCCATCTTTCACTAAAAGTAATTTATAGACTTTTTCGTAAATTTTGACTCCTTCATTTGACTGTCCACTTCTGGTATCAATCCATTTTAATCCATGCAGGTGTGGTTAATCATTGTACCCAGGGAATGAAAATACTCCTTTGCATTTTTTTCACTTTGAATTTTACAATTCCGGATTCATGGAAGGGAGCCCTTATAGGTGATACTCAAGTCACAAATTGAATTGTTTGTACCCTGAGCACAGACTTTTTTTGGTTTGTTTGCCTGTTTGTGTTTGCTGTTTGCTATATACTTCCTTATTGCTGAAATTTCTCTAAAACTAGTTTCTGAAAATTTGAAACTTATTGTAGAATTAGAAACATGTATTTTCTTCTCAAATATTAATAGCCAATCAGAAAACAGTACTTCAACGACGTCATCAATATTTGAAAACACTTTTATTGAATTATACGGGTGAAATTACCCCTATTGACCAAATTTAATCGTAAAAATATGTGAATAAAGGGTTTTAGCGCACTTTGGGTTCATTCTGGCCCACTGTGCGCCAACGCCGGAAAAGCGGCGCCTATAGTCTCACTCTGCTATGCAGGTGAGACAAAAATGGGGGTGGATATCAACATGATTTGACTTCTACACATAAAAAGGGCCAACACTGAAAAAAACGTTACACAAACAAAAAACAACAGAACGTTACAAGGAAAAGATATAAAAAGGAAACTACAAAATAAAAAAAGAATGACAGCATGATGCCAGACCGGGAATTTAACCAATCATACAACAGCGGACAAAACACAAGTAAAATTAAGCACACAAAATAAGAACTGCACAAGAAAAAAAGCGAGAATAGAGCCAGGGAGGGACAAAGACGAGAAAAGAAGCGAAATTAATCATATCATGTGAATAGAGGGAAAGGGAGGGAGAAGGGAGAGAGTAAGGGGGGAAATGAATGCGGAATAACGGAAAATCACCGAAATATCTTAAGTAGCCTGAGCGAGAGGATTGTAATACTTTTGATAGTAAATAGCAATTAACATTCATCAGTAATGTTCTCCATTTATGTCATGCAGATAGACGCAGTGGTGATTACCACCATTCCCGGTCATGATATATAATTAAATATTACCAAAACATGTTAATTACAAAAACTACTTTAATTGACATTACATTACACGAATTTGTTATATGGAGAAAAAAAATCATTGTTAAACGTACCTTTGTATCAGTGGCGTTCCGAGCAAGCACCGAGTAGAACACATCATGCATGTGTGCATCCGCTGTGCCTTTAGGCATACGGATCGTCACAGAGCTCAGGGTGTTTGAGGAGCACATGAATTCAGCCAGGTCCTCTGAAGCAGTCCGTCCACATGGCTTTTCAATTACCAGATTTTCCTAGTATGCACAATATTTATGAGAAAAAGATGAATTCATAGTATGTGGAGACAACCAAACATCAGTTTCATCTAATAGTTTAATATCAAATATCGTCCAATCTATATAATTCGTTTTATGTCATTCATAAATATACCAAACCAATGTAAATGAAATATACATCAAAATGAAAGTGGACAGAAAGGCTGCATAATAATAATAATAATAATAATGATAATGATAACAATTATAGTAGTATACTTTTCAATTCAATTCAATTATTTTATTTCATTTCCATTCAAAACATAATACAAAGTAATATAAACCAATAGAAATCATGTACAATTTTATAGGGCATTCTTACTTCGTAAAACAGAAAAAAAGTATAATATAGAGCATAAATGGAAATGAGGGGATCACTAAAAAGCAAAGCTTGTAAAGTGTGGATCCCCCTTGGAAATGAATAAATTATAGTTGACTTACTCTTATATGCGTATATGCATTACAGGAAAGAAAAAGAGAACAAAAGAAATCATATTGATGCAAACATAATTACTGAAATGATGCAAAGCTTTTCACACAAAGAGGTCTTCGTTGTAAAGGATATGTTGCGCAAGACAGAAGGAAAAAAAACAGAGAGAGGGGATAACAAGACACAGAAGATAAGACAAAACTAGAGACAGGACAGTACAAGACAAGATAACTTTTTTTAAGGAGGAAAACTAAGAATTGGAAAAGGGCTGACCATGAACCAGCTCGATCTGATGAATTAACAAAAGATGATAGAACTGGACAATATCAGATGAAAAAAAGATAAAACAATAAAAGTTAAAAATGTAAGGATTATAATCAAGATGATGAAGTGTTAGTTCCGTTGAGAAGAATTATAGGAATTAAGCAGGTTAAGTTTAAGGAGACACTGTCTTTAATATTACTAGCTAGTGAGTTCCATAATTTAGTACCGTTGAATAGGAATGTATTCTTGGCCAGTAAAGTTCTGTAAAGTGGAATGTGAAGTTTGTCAGAGTGTCTCGTGGGGTAGTTACAGGTATGATAAAATTGATTTTTAGGGAACATGGCATCAAAAATATGGGGAAGTACATTATTACTATAACTATACTTCAAATGTTTTCTTCGTCATAATTAATGATCCATTCATTCATCTATTCAATTTTTCCAACAAAATTAAGAAGCATTAATTACAATAAATAAAATATGACATCAGAAAATACAAATGATAAATATTCAAGTAAACCAAATATATAGAATATGCACCTGATACAGAGGATAATATATCAAAAAAGTTGGAAAAACGGAGTGGTCCACTGAAAAGCAAGGCTTTTAGAGTGTGGACCACTCAAGACGAAAAAAGTATAGCACAAATAACTATATATCTATACAAAATAGATAATGAAAAAAAGATATAAATAATAATTATAATAAAGGAAATTAGAATTAAAAGATGAGCAGAGACAAAAGACAAAAAAAGACATGAAGACACACACAAAAAACAAAACAACAACAAAAACAAAACACAAAAAACAAGAGTAAAAATAAACAAACATTGCTGCACAATCTGCGAAAAACGAAGAAGGGATAAATGGAGAAAGAGAAAGTCAAGGATAGGAGAGGGGGGAGGGGGTAGAAGTGTAGTCAATCTGACACCAACACCGAGGGCAACCTGTAGACAGGTAAACAATAAATAAATTATAGAGGAAAAGAAATCAATGTAAAGTTTTGTAAGATTGTAACAAAATAAATTTTAATTTTCTTTTAAATGAATTAAGAGAAGGGGAAAACTGGATATCAGGGTGAAGAGAGTTCCAAAATTTTGGGCCCCTATATATAAATGTATTTTGGGCGAACAGTGTTCTGAGCATGGGCAAATGAAGGTCGTCGCGACCTCTAGTAGGGTAATTGTGAGAGGAGCTGTTTTTTAAGAACATGTCATGAAAAATAAAAGGAAGCATATTATTATTGTATTGGTACATGAATTGGCCAAGCTGGAGTAGGTAAAGATCACTGATCTTCAAAATTTTGTTTTCGAAAAAAATAGGATCAGTGTGGGAACGTACGTGAGAAGAAAAAAACAATACGAAGTGCTTTCTTTTGCAGCAATAAAATCCTGTTAAGTAAAGTTTGATGTGTGTTTCCCCATATAAGCAGACTGTAGTGAAGATATGGTAATACTAAAGAAGAGTAGAGTGTGAGTAAGGAAGTTGATGGGAGGAACATTCTTAATTTATTCATAACACCAATATTACGAGACATTGTTTTGCAAATACTGTCAATATGACACTTCCAAGAAAGCTTATTATCTACAATGACACCTAAAAAATTAATATTCGATACACATTCCAATTGAAAATTACCAAACTTAATATTATTAGGTAATGAAGTTAAGGTGTTACTATACAACATGTATTTTGTTTTTTCAATATTAAGAGAACGTTTGTTGCTTCTAATCCATTCGAGTATTTTAGACAGTTCTTGATTGAGTGTTTCAACAAGAGTGTGTGGGTCTTTATCAGAAAAAAATAAATTGGTGTCATCAGCAAAGATTATGAAAGACAAAATTTCAGATGATCTGCAAAAATCGTTAATATATATTATGAAAAGAAGAGGTCCCAAAAGGCTTCCTTGTGGCACACCGCAATTAATGTTACATAAGTTGGAAGAATGGTCGTTCAGTGAAACAAATTGTTTTCGATTGGAAAGGTAATTCCTAAACCACTCCAAGGCCTTGCCACGTACGCCATAATGAAAAAGTTTGCTGAGTAATATTTTGTGGTTGATTGTATCAAAGGCCTTGGAGAAGTCTAGGAATATACCAACCATATGAGAAGATTTATCTAAGGCATGAGCTACCTTTTCAATAAATGACAAGAGAGCATGAACGGTACTGTGTTTTTCTCTAAAGCCGAATTGAAAATTTGAGAATATATCATGATCTTTTAAGAAAGTGAAAGTTCGAACATATATAATTTTTTCTAAAATTTTTGAAAAACACGGTAGTAAAGAGATTGGGCGATAATTATTAACACTCAACCTGTCCCCCTTTTTATACAATGGGATAACTTTAGCTATTTTCATAGAATCAGGAACTTGCCCATTACTTAAAGATAAATTAAAAATATGAACTAGGGGAACAGCAATGAATAGAATAATCGATTTTACTATATTATTAATATCGTCATATCCAGAGCTTTTCTTGTTTCCTAAGTGAGAAACAATGTCCATGACTTCATGAATATGCGTTGGATTTAAAAAGATCGAGTTTGGGTTAGAGGGACCAAGAAAATCAGAGAAATGCCCACGAGAGGGCGGTATATTGTTGGCCAAATTTTTGCCTATGGAAGCAAAGTGAGTATTAAAAATATTTGCTATGTTACCAGAATCCTGAATAACCATATCATTTTATGATATTTTTGTAATATCAATTTTGTTATCCACTATGTTCATAGCTTGTTTAAGAATTTTCCAAGTATTTTGCATATCATGTTTATGTAATTCTAGTTTATTAGTAAAATATTTTTTCTTTTCTAAGCGAATTATTCTCGTCAACGTGTTTTTGTAAGATGTATATATATCTCTATTTCTTTCAGTAGGTTTGGATTTGTATTTATAATATAGATTATTTTTTCGGTTTATTGAACGAAGTAAAGATTTTGATATCCAAGGAAGTCTAGGTGTTTTCTTGTAATTAGTTTTTGTTGTTATTTCTTTGCTTTGGAAGAAAAGTATCCATGTGCCTATTAAGTAAGGTAATAAAATTATCATATGAAGAGTTCACATCAGTAGAATCAAGAACACAAGACCAGTCCACATTTTCTAAACTATCATTCAGTCTAGATAAATTCCGTGCGTTAACTATACGTTGGAGAGGGCAGGTGCCGTGAATATTGTTGGGTTGCGATAATTTGTAGGAAGTCATGATCGGATAATGATCAGTTATATCTGAAAGAATAATGTATGAATCAGGATGAGGAACAACATTGGAAAAAATATTATCAATTAAAGTACTAGATAAATTTGCAACACGAGTGGGTTTGGCAACGAGTGGCAAGAAAGAGGCAGACAAAAATGTTTCTATAAACTCTTGGGCAATATTATTAGAGGCACATTTAAGAATATTTATATTAAAATCTCCCATAATAAAACAATCTTTATTCTTAAACATGTTGTTCCGAAGTATGTCAGATAAACGAGCAATGAAATCGTTACCATTAGAGCTGGGAGGGCGGTAAACAACACCTACAATAACATTCCTACCGCCTGGAACTTCAATTTCTAGAAAAAGAGATTCCATTATATCATTACTAATTGAAATTGTTTCGTGGACAAAGTAACGGAATTTATGAAGAATATACAACGCGACGCCTCCACCCAATCTCCCCTGACGGTTTTTAGTAACAAGGTTATAATTGTCAATAGAGAGTGGAAGGTTGGAGTCATGTGAAAGCCAAGTCTCTGTTACACCTATAACAGATAATGGTTTAGGAGAGGGATTATTTAAAAGCAACTGTAATTCATCAAAGTGTCTGTTCAGGCTTCTTATATTAAGATGAAGTAGAGAAAGTGTGTCACAGTTAAAGTTCATGGTGATGTTGTCAAATTGAGAAACTGTAATGTATTTACTAAAATGATTATTTGCTGGATCGTGTTGACCGAGATTAAGCAGCAACTCTTCAGCCGATGAATTTATTTGATCCGCTATAGAATCATCATAAGTACCTGAAAAATTTGATTGAGTTGTGTTGCTTGGACTAAGAGAGGACCTGAACAAATTAAATAAATCATCGTCTGTTATAGAGTTAAAAGCAATATGATCATTCGGCATAGCCATGGCGAAACGGTGAAGAATTACTGAAGCCAACGGTGTGGTTAGAAGACTGGTAGAAAGGAAAAGAAATCATGGGATGAAGAGTGAAAGAAGGACAGATTTGAGCAGCAGGACAAACAGAAACACAATGCTCACAAAAAACTAAGATATTAATTAAGAACATGGATAACTTACTTAAGCAATATATATCAAAGGAAACAAGAAGATACTTAGAAAAACTTAACTAAAATATATGGTTACAAAAAACGATAACAACAACAAAAACTTTAAGTATCCGTCTCTCCTGATGGTTTTTCTTGTATACATCAATGAAAAAAATGAGGATATGGAATGAATATGAAATAAATGTGTCAAAAACAGAATAAACAATTCGAAATAACGACCAATCAAAGAATGAGGGCTAGAGCAGGTAAATAATCGAGAACCTCGAGAATATAGAATCGTATCACTTAGGGGGAAAAATCTTACATAGAGTGAAGGGGGACAATAACATTACAAATGTAGAAAAAGAGAGAGAAAAAAAAGAGAAAATTGTTCATACAAGGGAAAACAAATCCACAAATCCCTGCATGTAATTGACATAGAACCCAACTTCTTTTTGTTGGTTTGTAATATAAAATGATTTTCGACGAAGTTAAAAAAAAAAGAAGACCCCAAATAACAATCGGCAGTCTATAAAGTAAGATATTCTAAGCCACTAACAAACATAAATACACTCTAAATTCCCTTGAGTGCACATAGACAACAAACCAAAATTAGATTTTAAAACATATCACAGATAGATTCCGAATTTTTTAATAGAAATTCTAATTCAATCCTGGCTTCCTCCCTAAAAACAGGCACCTAGATTGTAATCTAGGAAACTTAATGACCTATTAAAATAATGTATTACGAAGACCAACGTAGGTGAGCAACACATCGACTATCACTTTTTTTTAAACAGAGTATTCAAAGAAGTATTGAACAAAGGAACTTTTCAACTCAATTCGGAATAAATAATACTTGTGTATTACAGTGTACATAAGAAACAATAAATATGGAAACTTGGGGTTTCTGCACATTGAATTCATGTCGTGCTATAATTCTAAAATAGCTGCAAGAAAATAATTATCATTGAAACATGATGAGTAAAGCCTATAACAACAAGGTGCAAACAAGTATCCATCTTGCGATCTTATCAAGACTGGACATATAGGATGGAAACCCCTAATTATATATTCAAGTAATTCCTTTTTATCAAATAAAACAGTAAATAACAATGATGGGAAAAGTATTAATATTTTTCACGCTTTGTCACATGAAAATAATGGGAAAAATACAATAGACACGAATAGACTAGTATACACAAAAAGGTTCGCGAATTCAATTTTCTAACAAGGGATGATGGTAACTCAAGAAAACGATTAACGCCATCCTTGTAAGTTAAGAAAAACACATTCTCATCATAACAATAATGATGAGGGGGAAAATATAACTAAGTTCATTGAAACCTGAACAAAAAACCTAATAGCTCTGGGATTATGAACTATAAATAAAACATCTCTATAGAGAACTCTGATCTGGCAAACCAGCACGCATAATGGAAAATTAAAACAAAAATTATCACAAACATTCTTGATCCAATCATCCGTGGTAACAAGGGCTTGTAAGGCTGGTTGAACACACATACATGTACACAGTTACATGCAAATGACTTTCAATGACTGTCCTATCCGGCTCAGACATGATATTGGACACTTGATCATTGGTTATAACCTAATCTTTACCTGTACAATCGACTGCACAAAGAGTGCAGATGAAAGTCTTGTAATGGATGGTTGGACACAAAAGTAAACAGATAACAAACAGGGGTATAATTACGATAGACATCAATTGACTTTTCTGAGCGAGTACCAATCATCTTTTATTATTTCCTTTTTTTTCAGAAAGTGTAAGCCCCACATTAAATTTACCTCTCTATGTACTATGTTATTTTACCTCCTGAATAGTGAGTTTTAACGTCAACTAGCTATTGAATCACGAAAAGAAAACCTACACTCTAAATTCCTTGGAGTGTTCAAGGGATTAAACGATAATTAGAGTAAAATAAGAATCATAGTCTTGTTGATTAAACAGCATGGTTCCCATTAACAGACGCTTTGTTTGCTTTGCAATCCAAGAAACCCAGAGTGTATTAAAAATTCAGTGAACTATGATACTCTAAAAACTATGAATATCAGCAGATATAATGGATTATTTAAGTCATTACAGAGACAAAACAATTGTAAATAATTAATTTGCAAAGTTCGCTGATGAACAAACCATGTATAGTCGTAGCATAACCAGGTCGGTTAGTTGGTGGTTAGAATTAGGAAGAGAAAAATTTATCCAATATGACCAAAACAAAACTTGAATCGAATATATCCAAAACTTTTCTTAAAATGATTAGTAAAGAGAAAAGTATGTATATAACGACCAATAGACAAATAACCTCCAAAAGACAATATTTTGATTATCAATAGTACCCCCATAACAATATGCATATGTATTATAATAACGCCCAAAGGATAGAGCTAATAATCAGCAAAATGATCTGAATATATACTTGACTGTAAATGTACAGCAATGACAGCTACACAATTAAATTAAAGAAGAGAAATAACAAAAGTAACTAAGAGATCAATTAGGAGGGGGGGAAACATGAGAAGGCTGTCATCCTGGAGCTGGACTAACCTGGTACAGTAATGAATCTTTAGGCATAACCAGAGGCTGAATTGAAAGAGTCGTGGCCTACATGATGAGAAGTGTCCCGGGATGTTTCCTCAAAGTTGTAGGCATCTCCTCCACGAAGACGCCACTTGCCAGCGTAGAAACGCATTCTTACACCATGTACACCTTGTGTGTAAAGCGATTGAACCTGTTTCGCCCATTTACGCTTTTCGTAAAGATCAGCGCTCGTGAGATCATCTATGATGAAGAATTTTTCTTTTTTCAGAACATCGCGAGCTTTCTTCATAACTTCAACTTTGTCACGGTATGATAATAGCTTTACTAAGATGTGACGGGGTTTTCCGGAAACCTTCTTCCCGTCGCGGTGGGCCCGCTCAACCTTCGAGCTGATACCAAAGAGCGATCGAAGCTTATCTTCAGCTATCTCGATACAATTTTCGCTTTGTTGGGGCTGGGATGTTGCTCCGATGACCTCCGAACGCGATGTAGGCTCTGTTTCATCAATCCCGACGATACGGATGTTGTTTCTCCTCGAGAACCGCTCACTCTTGTTAACTGCTGCCTCGTTTTTAACAGCATCAGCACGTAGTTTAGAAACCTCCTGTTCTAAGGCCTTTAATTTAGCTTCCATGCGTTGCTGGTGATCCTGGAGGGCATTGACCCTTTGGCGCTCGTATTCAACGGAGGCCCCTAGAAGAGATTCCACGGCCTCGATCTTTTTGGCCAGCCGATCAACTGCTTTTTCGAGCATTCCTTCGAATTTCTTTGTTAAGAAGGATTCGTATTTAGAAGGCATGTATTCATCATGAATAAGGTGATCGGGCTGAGCGACGCTGTCAGGTGTTGCCATGGCGACTGGTTTGGCGGGGCCTGACCTGCTTAGGTTCTCAGAACTCGGGCTCGATAAAGGATCCACAGCAGGCTGGTCAGCCAGAGTTTTCGGCGAAAATGGATTCGGCCTCTTGTAAGTCGATTTAGAAGGTGGGCCAGTTTGAGCTTGCTTGGCACTCTTAGTCGATTTTTGTGACTTACGCAAATCGTACGACATAGCTCCTCCAAGACACCCAAACAGTAGATGAACAGCAGTCCAATGGTTAATGTGAGAAGGCAAATAAATTGTCAATTGCGGCTAAAAATCCTCAAAAAATAGGAATATCAGGAGAGACGGAAAATCCGTGTACGATTAAGACAGCGCCATCTTGGTAATGGATAAGCTTGATAATTATCAAGCTTATCCATTACCAAGCTTATCAACGGATAAGCTTGATAATTATCATTTCATGGCTGAGTTTACAAACAAACTGGAAGTAAGATCAGAATCATTTTTATTTTATCATAGATAAAAGTATTGCAACACATTGTAGTTTTGTTCAACTTATATTCAACATTTGTAAGGAAATTTCATTGATTTGTCTGTATTATCGATTATATTGAATATGTATACTATTTGGGTTGGTCGGTGTTTTCAATATTCAATCGTTCAAATTGGCGAATGAACAATCTATTTCCAGACATGCTTGAGAGAAAACGAGTATTCTTCATATTTTCAATATTAGGACACAGTCACTTAACTTTACTATTTAAAAATCCTTAGACATATTAACTTCGAGATGAGTGAAACTTTCCTTAACCGATATCGTAAATCCGATTCATGACATGTAGTAAATCAAAAATCTTTTCTGTTTTATTTCCCAGTTCTTCTGATTAAGTCGTGCAATGGGATACGTAAAACGAAAATTTTGACAACCTAGCAACGAACCTGTATTGTGATTACTAGTATTTCATTATTCTCATCATCCCTAAGTTTGGGGCCATTTTGCATAAGAATGGAGATGGACCCTAATTGCAAGAAACGGTTTTGTTTAATTCATACACTCATCCGTTGTTAGCCTCGTAAGAGAGTACAAATACGGTGCGTCCCACAAAAAACGAAACCGAGATTTAGCGATCATTTATAATAACTTTATCATGAATAAAATAGACTAATGACCTACCAATTTAAATTGAAAGAAAGGATACCAAAAACTCATTTTGCGGAGGGTATCTGGGTTTCAAAAAGAAAACTACATTTTTTAAAAGTTCAATATCTGCTCTTTAATTTTATACCTCAATTACAAAAATGGTCAAGAAATAAAAAAGTTCTGGTCATTTGAAATAAGGCTGGATTTCAATAATTTCATAAAATGAAGAGGTTCTCGAGGCTGGCGTTAAAACTCACTCGACACTCACGTTTTGTTGATGATCAGCCATGCAGTAACTCTTTTGTTCTCCATGCGATAGCTTCTGCGGGAAACCGGTGAAACACGTTCATCTAATGAAATTATGGAAATACAAGCCTTATTTCAAATTAATAATTAATTTCAAATTAGTTTTTGGTATCCTTTATTCAAATCGTTTTTGCTCAATCACGCGTGAATGAGAAATAACCTAAGTAATATCAGATGAAAGAGGAGATTCTAAGCTTTAAATTGGTAGGTCATTTGTCTATTTTATTTATGATTATGATAAATGATCGCTAAATCTCGGTTTCGTTTTCTCTGGGATGCACTGTATAGCAATCCCTAAATACTCCATCCATTCACTGTAAGTAACTATTCTCCACTACTTGCTTGACACACATAGCAACACCTACATGATTCAAATTAGAGCATCCGTAACTCTTTGTCTCGACGGGATGGTGTGTTTTATTTTTAAGTTTCCAGTCTAGCAATAATATTGACTCACAATCTGATAGTGTTGATCATCCAAACGGGCCATTGATTGATAAATAAGGAAACAGTTTCATTAATTCCTAATAATAAAATTGTCCTTTTTTCAGAATAGAATATCAATATCGACAAGATTCATCTTGTGCTTAGGAAGAGGAACAGGAAAATGGTAATTTTCATATGAAAAAAAAATTAATGCACTTGCAATTTCCCCGTGTGCTTGGTCTGAAAAACACTTCAAATCAAATAGGCTCGCGCTTTGCGCTTGCATCATTTGTGAAGTACGATACATATCCACTTCACGATTTTCCTACGATGCTTGAAATAGTATTTAGATTGACCCTTTCCAGATCGCCATAATGGTTTTTTCAGCTCGCGCTCGTGCATTATTGCTTTTCATGATAAAGGAATTTAGAATTCCCAGATTCTAGGTCTAAATCTCAAAAACATGCGCACACAATAGATTCGCAGTTTGTTCTTTATTTAAAATGTGGTTGAATTATCCAGTTTCACATCAGAATATCAAAAAATTTCTTCTCGCGCTGCGCTTGCATTATTAATGTCGGAAGATTAGTCATCTTTTTTGTGATTTACGAAATCTGAATAGTGTGTCACATGTTTAGGTCTAATTCTAAATGTTTATTTGTATACCTATCCTGTGTGTGATGACAAAAGTGCTTAAAATGTCAATTTTTTAGGTAGAAATGTCATAAATTTTCAGCTCGCTCTACACGCTCGCATTATTTGATTGTTGAAATATCTATCGCTTTCAATGGTAACTGCAAACAGTAGTAGGTCTGTTTCCCATCAGGCCAGAGCGGATATCAGAAATTTCTGCTCGCGATTCTTGCTCGCATTGATTATTTAGGTACATACACATCTTGTTCATGATCACAATCGTTGCTCAAAATATTAAATTGTCAGGACAAAAAACATAAAAATTTCCTTTAAAAATTTGCTCGCTCTTCGCGCTCGTACAATTCAATTAGGCTTATAAAACCCCTCAAAAAAGTTTGAAAATCTGAGTTTGGCCACTATTTCTCCCGAATTCCAATTTTACACAATGCATATTTGACATCATTAAAAAATCACTTAATTCTCTTAAGAGCGGGACTAAAAGTGTTGGATTAGGTCTAAAATGAAAAGCTCCAAAACAAGCAGAAATGGCCATAAGAGGTCAATACAAAACATGGTTCTTTTGTCTGTGTCAATAGAGATGAGAATTCAAGCCCTTGCTTCTTCATTTATGTTTTATTGTGGTTTATGTAGTGATGATTCTGTGAAATAACATGGTTTGAGTTGTGGTTTGAAATATCCATGCATGTTGTTTGTTATGTGTTTGCTTGTGCAGAGGTGTGTTTGATTCCATGTTAATGTTCATGTTAACATGCATGAAAAAAAATTAAAAGAAACTGATGAGAAACTCACTCATCACCACGAAAAAAGAACAGTGACTTTTATGTTGTGTCATTTTGCAACTTTTGAATTTTGACCTTGCCCCACACTTCAAGCCACTGCACCTCCATGTGAACCATAATCATATTATATAGGGTATCGTTTCAAGAAGAGTTAAATGATCTATTCATTGATATCAATTACAAATTGATATTTATTAAAACAGGGGAGGGATTTTCGATCAAACTCAAAACAAACTGCCGAGTAATTCACTCATCATTATTGAAAAAAGCACAGTGACTTTCAACATTGTGTCATTTTGCAACTTTTGAATTTACACCTTGCCCCACATTTCAAGGCACTGCACCTCCATGTGAACCATAATCATATCATGTATTGTAGGTTATCGTTTTAAAGAGAATAAAATAATGTATTTTTATGTTAATTAGATATCGATATTTACTAAAAACGAAGAGGGACTATCGATGAAAGACAGATTTCCAAACTTTTTTAAAGAGTTCATATGAAATTATTATTTATTAAAGTTTTGTGAGAATAAAGCGAACAAGTGACTGTTAGGACTACCCCCTCAAATAAGCAAATAAAAATCAACTTTGAGCGGCCGATCAGGGAAAATATGATTAAATTCCCCCTCCATTGGCGAAAGCTGGATCCGCCCCTGATTACACTTGAGTCATATCTGCATACCTGAGGCAATAACTCTTGTACGTTTAAGAACAACATCAAAACAAAATACATGTATATATACACTTTTTGTATTACTTTTTCCCCTCCTTCTACGTTTTGTTTGTTTTTGAATAGTTATCTACTAAATGTTATCAAATATTTGAAATTACATCATTCTTTTTGCGTCATTTGATTTTTTTGCAAGGGGTGTATTTTGTGACAGATATAAAAATAAATAACAGTGAAATTGGGCCGAGTGATGTTCTTTGAATCATTGAATGTTTCATGTTTTTGAGGAGCAGTACCATTTGGTCTCGTTTGTTTTGAATATTGCGGGTAGAAAATAGAAATAAGAAAAAAAATATCTAGTCTTTTACAAATTATATCTTCGAATTAAGAGGGTGTGTACTTTTTTTATTATTTACCTCTTTACGATGATTCATGATGAAGATATGTCCTGATACCGTGTGGGCCTCCATTTTCTCCCTGATCGTAAGTGTGTTGCTGGATGAAGTCGATAGATGATCTGCCACAGCTCTGGCCACTGTTTGGTCTTGACTCTCATATGCTACATCAACAAAGTAGTCATTATCGTTATCTCCATATCCGATTGATTGTGTTAACGTTGACGCTATGAGATGAGTTATGATATCCAATCCGACCTCCTTCTGTTGGGCCGAAGTGAAGTACAGAAGCTCCCGGAATTCACGTGCTTTTCCGACTATATGCTTCATCAACCTGTCGTACTCGCTTCTGTTTGAGTTGTGAAGAGATGCCAGATACATCCCTGATAGATACTCCTGAAACAGCTTATGGGGAAACTGCACAGATGAGTCTGCGGAATGTGCATGATACATTCTGCTTCTCCTCTGAAGGATCGGTGCTTGTTTAGTGAGTACTCCAACTTGACAACCTATTGTCACACACCCGGGCCAGCTCTTGAACTCTTGTTCAGTGAACACCAATCGCCTTTCCATGAGCCCCTGGAAGGCAAGACAACCGATGTTGGATAGATGGAGAAGTATTTCTGCACGCTGTACATGCCATTTCTTGTCTATTGCGGACAGACCGAGCTTTGAGAGATAATGATCGACCAAGAATTGGACCATCTCATTAATGAGCTGAGAAAATGTTTGTAATTTCGACATTGCTATGCGACGAGCTCCATCGAATTCTTTCCACATGATACACAGCATAGCTGTGTATATAGGGTACGGAGCCATGTTCTCTCTGATCACATCGTTATTTGATATAAATCGATTCAAATCTTCAGCCGAAGATGTGTCTGGATGGAAGAACTTGGTGACGTAGGAAGATAGATTTTCATCAGAGAAACCTTCCACGGCAATGAAGGCATAAAGCTTTCTAAGCTCTTGAATGTTCCGTATCTCATCTGATCTCCATCGTCTTGATGCGATTAGTACTTTCCCTGACATGAATATCCGATTCAGGATGATAAGGGCGATTTGGTAACAGCTATCAAGATCGCCAGCAAACTCGTCAAAACCGTCCAGAACGAGAAGGACGTCTGTCTGATGGGAAAAGACATACTTGTTTAGCTGCATGGCTGTAACCATATTGTCGTCTGGGAGGTAGGACTTTATAATCTCTCCAATAGTCTTATCCTTTACTTCACGAAGGAGGACGAGAAGTACAAGTTTGAAATCTTGGTAGCCTGCTCCATGAATCCAGTCCCAAACGATCTTTGCACAGAGAGTTGTCTTCCCCACACCACCTTCACCTTCAACCAACAAGCGTTGAGGAAAGACTCCGTTTACCTTGGTCTTGAGGAGGTCTTCGTAGAGTAGCGGCGTCTTATGCTCAGTTCCCTTATCTTCTTCCATCAACGTCAGATTTGTGAAAATCCGCTTAAATTCAAGTATAAGTCGGCTGTTCAGTGGATCGGCTTGAATTTGACAGTGGTGAATGGCCGAATATTTCTTGACCTCTTTGATGACCCGTTGGAATTCATCTTCCGTCATTGATGGTATGTGATCTCCGGCCTTACCTGTAATGAAATAGAAAATAAAATATATCAATTACAAAGGAATGCATTCCTTTATGAGTGTCACTCAATGTCTTGATATCTTGTTTTGTGCCATATTTATATTTTCATCTCATTTTTATGAAATATCTTTTTTGATTTTGGGTATGTTTTTTTAGTTTCGTTTTTATATTTGCACCTTATGACTCAGATTGAAGAACAACTTCGGTGTCTTGCAATCATTTGTAAGATTTTTTCTATTTTTCATACGAATGAACTGATTAATAAGATTAGTTTTTTCTAATTGTAAATATTGTCAATGTTATTGTTTTGGGGGTCATTCTCTATAAGCAGATTTTTTATGGTCCTAACCATATTTTGTACCATTTGTTGCATATTTATGTACACTGTGTGATTTGTATATACATATTTTTATGGTTGAATAAAATTGAATTGAGGTTTGGTGGTTCGAATCCGAGCCATGGTGTGTTTTCCTTCTGCAAGAAATTTATCCACACTGTGCTGCACTCGACCCAGGTGATATGAATGTGTATCCAGCATGATTAATTCTTTGAATGCACCAAACGTCTGTGATGGTAGCTCGAGCTAAAGCCGAGGTAATAATAGCAAGCGATTTTCATCCTCAGGCAAAAAGCGCTTTATAAATCAAGTTATTTTTATACTAAAATTATACTTATATTACTTACATCGTTTTCAAAATTGCCTATCGTTATTGTAATCATCAGCATAACAATCATAATCTTTATCATAAATCAGCATCAGTATCCTTTTTCTGCATAGGAGTAATGAAAGTGGTGGTAATAACCTTTCTGTACACTGTCGGCAAGCTGTACCAGACCGATGTGTTTTAACTTGTTGGACAGTGTCTCCCTCGCCTCACTATCTCGTACTGTCTTCAGCCATTCATAAAGCATCTTATAGGTAGCTTGCATTTTGTTCCCACTGTTGTCTTCCTCGAATCGACTTAGTTGAGCCTCAGTGAATCCTAAAGCTAGTCCAACCTTCCTGAAGTCTGATGGATCCATACCGTCAGCAAGGAGATGGAGTTCGAACTCAGTTAGATTCCCAGGCCTAAACCATATACAAAGACACATGAGTGGCTAAGGGATATTTTTGTTTTCAATTAATTTTCAAGGAAAAAAAATGTATATTGTATTAAAACATAGAAGTATTTCACATAAATCCTGTTAGGTTTGGCATTTCTCAGAGATGAAATATGAAAGAAAATATACTATAGCTGGCCATGCAGACTGGAAAATGATCATGTTCAATGAGAAATGTGTACACATAGCCACTTGATATACGGTACTCTGTCGATATACTTTTGGATTCAAACCGTCATGAAAATATTGCGAACCGGCGATTGGTATAACACTCCGTCGTAAGGCAAAGGAGACTATTTTGATCGTCCTTTAATGTACTCATAATGGCATAATATATTAGAACGTATTAATGTATAATACAATAGTATAGTGTTGGTGATAATGATAATGATGATGATGATGAATTATTTCAATTTTCTTACTGGGTATTTGGACCAGGATTTTTCTCCACGTCACCGGACCTCAGGAGGAGCAAGTTGGTCATACCAGATAAGAATGAATTCCTTTGTGTTTCATCTGATCCACTGCTAGGTGAACGTGATCTACTGACTGAAGATATTGGTGCTCCACAAAGCTCTGCAATCTCCTAAAACGAATAGAAGTACATATGACAGAAAGACCTTTCAAATAATAAACAGATTACCTTACATAATGTTATATAGTTTTTTTATCAAATGTATATCCTTCCGACTCATTTTGTTTCAAACGGTGTTAACATACCTAAAGTGTAAAAAAATTATCAAACTTGGTAACTTTAACTTTATTTCATTCATTTTTTTCCGAATAGTGCTTCTGCCTAATTAAACATTAATTTTATTCGAAAACTTAATACAGTGTTCAGATATCAACATGGTTCAGTATTTTTGAATGTAAACTACATATATAAGAAAAAATAGCAATGAAATTCGTCACACACGTTATATGCTGAATAATTTCTAGGTAAACTTGTTACGTAAAGATAAAAATTGTTACAATTTTTTTAAGGCAAACGCTAAGATACATTTTTTTTCTAGTTAGCTGGTAACGATGTATCCCTAATTAGCTGGTAACGATGTATCCCTAATTATTCTTAATGATAATAAGATGGTTCAAGATAGAGACACCTTCTTTTAATATTAGACATACCCTCGGGCACAATGTGTGTTCAGCGTTGTTAGATTTATCCAGTTGAGAAACAGGAAAAGATTGGTTATCAATCTCAGAGGTAAAAGGGTTCGATATCTCCTTGTCCTGCTTGCCGCCATCTTGATGGCCAGCGAAGTGTGTAGCTACTTGTGAATATACCTCCGATGAGCCACCACCTTGGTCTTGTTCACGTATTTGAGTTGAATTGTGGAGGTTAGCATGTGATTCGCGATGAATAGTTATGTATCTCAGGTCCAACTCGTCTAGGTCACATGGCTTGGTAGGTTTGGTGTCAGAAGGATCAGGGACAGAAGTGGATCTCTTCTTGGTTGGACTTGTTGAGTGTGTTGCAAGTGTACGACCATCAGCACACTGAGACCCATCCTGAGCGATGAAATCTGGGCTTTTGGTATGACCCGAAGAGCCATTGTTCCCGACGTAACCAGGCTGAGAACATGTTTCGACTTCGTTACTATTGACTGCACTGTCACTTGAAGATTCAGTTTGAGTGAGATTCAGGTTTACATCGTTAGAAGGCGGAGGTTGGCAAGATTTTGCGTTACAAGTTTTGCCAATTTCACCAGTTGAAAAGACATTGAAAGACGATTTGTGGCGATTGCCTTTGTCGTTTTCTTTTGAGTGTTCAGCTGCTTTCTTCGCCTTTTCAATTAATTTAAGACCATAAACATACCTCCTCAGGTAGTAGAAGTAGTCATACACTTTCTGCTTACGGCGCATGTACGTGCCGATCCTGGCACGCCAGACACTAAGAGAGACAGGCATAGTGGCATCAGGAGACTGCGTAACAAATGATAAAAAAAACCGCATTCGTAATGATGAATTCACTGTGTCAAGTATTAGTATAAGCTTATAAAGCAACAAATGTATTTTTTTCAATTCCGAGAAGGAAACACCAGTAAGACTAGTATTTTTTTTACTGGCTTCCAGTATAATTTTGCTAGTTTCCAGTATATTTTACTGGGCCAGTTGATTTTGAACTGGACCAGTAAAAATCAACTGGAGACCAGTTCCAACAATTGCATTCCAGTTGAAGCAATTAGTAATACCAGTTAAATAGTTTTTCATTAAACTGGTGTTACTGGTCCAATAAATGGTTTCAAGTAGATTTTTACTGGTTTCCAGTATATGTTTACTGGACCAGTAAAAATGAAATGGAGACCAGCTCAAACAATTGCATTCTGGTTACTGGTCCAATAAATAATTACTTTCAAGTCAGATCATTTAACAAATTATGAGAAATGAATTTTGCAATTCAGAGAAAGTTATTATCGTTATCATTGTTATCATCATTGCTCTTATGATTATCACAATTATTATTATTATGATTATTATGATCATTGTTGTAATCATTCTTATTACTGTTATTATTGTTATTGATATTGCAATTATCATTAAAATCATTTCCTCTAATTATGATTAAGATCAAAGCAAGATGTATTCCTCTGATATATAGTCAACTGGTCTAAGTTAATTCCATGTTTGAAATTAAACTGGTCAAGACCAGTAATACCAGTAATTCTGATGATGCTGATCACCAATTTTACCTCATTCGCATATTTCCTGTTTTTTAAAGAAAAAATCAGGATTTATAATAGAGTATCCTTGCAATAGCACTCATTGTTTTTTGAAAACCTTCTAAATAAGTGTGTGGACTAATTCACAATGAAAATGCGTAATTTCATACATCACATCCAAAATAACAGCAGAAAGATTAATTTACTAACTATCTTTTCCATCACATTTCACTGACCATGGTATATAACAAACCAAATGCATGTAATAAACTGATGACCAGTTAGACCAGTGTGAAGACCAGTGACCCAGTGAGACCAGTAACAACCACCAGAAACAAGACCAGTATAAAACTCAGGTACTTCAAGAACAGTTTAATTTTACTGGACCAGTAAAGTTTCAACTAGATCAGTAAAATTCTAATTGGACCAGTATGACCAGTTAGACCATTAAACTGCTGTTCCAATTTCCAGAGTTACCAGTTAAAAATAAACTGGTCTAACTGGCCCAGTGGAACTGGTTTTTCCTTCCGGGTTGTTTTAACACTGAGCATATTGATTGATAGGAGTTTGTTAATTTTGAGTCACTTTTCACCTACTTAATACCTGAATGAAAAATATATAAAGTGAAACAACGATAATATGGTTGTTCCACTTTATATGTTTGTCATTTTGCCTCTGACCAAGATTCTGCTAGAATCGAAAGCTAAGGCCCCTTTGACTCTCTGTATATATATATACACTGTTAAAAACATACTAAAATGCAGAAATATATCTAAAAATAAGAAATTTTAGAAATAAAGAAATAAAAAAATATAGAAATTCACAGAGTCAAACATTAATGCAGAAATAAGGACAAACTCAAAAACAAGACAATCGCAAAAATAATAAATGATAAACATATAATTGAACACAATCACAGAAATATATACAGAAAGAGAGAAAGTTTGAGAAATGTAAAGACTTCCACAGAATTAAATACCACTTCAGAAATATAGACAACCGCAGAAATATAGACACCCAGGGAAATATTGACAACCTCATAAATATAGATACAGACGTGTGTAACCAAAATAGAACAGAGTTACGGAGGCTAATCACAATCATGAATTCAAAATCTAGTCTGGATGTGAACTCTAGTTTAGTTTGACTCAAATTATTGTACGAATTTTGCGTATGAAAGGCTTGACCTCAAAAACATCTTTTGGAGGCGGAACCTACGTGACCTATCAAGCCCTTCCGTAGATAATACAATTGTCATTCACTCATCGTAGTTTGTATTTTTGATGCAGTGATTTGATTGGCAAGTCACCAAGGACCCAAAACGCCCTTGCTCAAGAATTTGAATTCAAATTATAGTTCTGGGGTGAGCGTGTGAAAAGTCCGACGAAGACGAATCTAAGATGAAAGATGAATCTAATTGAAACTCAAAAGCCAATGACGCAACATCTTTTATAAAATGAGACATTTATTCATTCTTTTACAGGATAAAGAAAAGCTTTTTTTTAAGTGTAAATTTGCAGGAACACAATGGATGTTCCTATGTATCTATTTATTGAAATAAATTTGACTTTAAAAAGAATGAATGATGATTCAATAAATATCGACTTTTTATTTGTCAATGAGTAAAAATACCGTCATTTTCTATTTAGAATGACAAAGAGCAATTTATCAAATCAAAATCATCAAAAATTGAGCAATATGGCTCTTAGGCCCTCCAAATTGTTGATATTTTGATGAAAACACTGTTTCTGCTGCAATATATATTTGACACAGTTCAAATAGCTGCGTCAAATATTGCTGCAGAAATTGTCATTTGCCGCTGAAAGTATCTTCGGCAAAGTTTTATGAAACGGAAACTTGACGCTGGTTTTAGATTTGCCGCAGAAAATGGCAGTTGCCGCTGCGGCAAATGTTTTATGAAACGGGCCGCAGGGTACCAGTAGAAAATCCAATATGGCGCCCAAAATGGATTCCACTGACGTAGGCTAACCATACAAAATTCCTGTATTTCCTACTTTAGTTGCTCTAATTTGATTTCTATTCAATAGTTTTAAAGGTGAAAAAGTTCAATTGGAACAGGTTATAAGGACAGTCAGTGGTCTGGTTTCTCCAAATATCCAAGTTGGCTTCCAAAATTTATGTCAAACTCGCTGACATATGCGAGATATGTATTTGATGTCTAAACCACTGGTTTCAAGGATCAAAGTACACAAGGACAAGTTACAAGGACAGTCATTGGCCCCGTATGGTTTACAAATTCAAGATGGATTCCTAAAATTAATTCTAAAAGTGGTGCTAATATTTAAAGCGCACATACAGTAGCTCTGTTTATATATGCATGCCTGCCTGGAAGATGATTGTGGTGTCTTAACACTGGAATCAAGGGTCAGGTCAATTAACTTATGAGGATAAGTTACAAGGACAGTCGGTGGTCTCGTATTGATCAAAATCTAATATGCCATACACAAAAAAATATTATAAAATGGCTGCTGATACTTAAGAGTGGACATGGCACATTTTATATCTGTCTTTTAATTATGATTGTGGTGTCTAAATTATGTTTTTAAGAGTCGAATGTTTCATTAAGGCAATTTTATCAAGGCACTCAGTGGTCTAGTATGTCCAAAATATGGCTTCCAAAAGTGGAGTAAAAATTGTCTGATGGTACATGTTTAGTTCGTTTAATATATGCATGGGGAATATGGGTTTGGTGTCTAAGCCATGGTTTAAAGGGGCAAGTAATACACTAGCATGATTAGGGAAGGTTACAAGGACCAGTGGTCTGGTATATTAAAAGAAAATCCAGGATGGCTTTAAAAAAATTTGTATAAATTGACTGTAGTTACTTAAAAGGGGACATAGAACATGATATTTGTTGGTGTCTATATTTTGGTTTCAAGGGTCAAAAATACTTTGGGTCTGGTTACAACCGCATGCAGTTAGCCGTAATACAATTGTCATTCACTAATCGTAGTTTGTATTTGTGATGCAGTGCTTTAATTGGCAAGTCATCAAGGACACATACCGTCTTCGTTCGAGAATTCAAATCATAGTTTTGGGGTGAGCGTGTGAAAGGTCCGATGATTCTAAAGACGAATTGCAATTATCATGACAATTATCATACAATAAAGCATGATATTCAATCAATCATTAACCTCGTTATCAAAGTTATTTAAACAATACACACCATTTATTTCTGTTTGTTTCTTATTTAAGTAAATAGGAACTTTGAAATTGTTGTTTTTAATAATTCAGATAAACTGTTAACTAATATTCCTAAATCACTATCAGGCCTTGTGCAAAGTACGTCAATATTTTCCTTTCCATGTGTTAACCCCTTTGAACGCAATGGGCCTAAAGTCAAAGATAAATCAATAAAGGAATACAACATAAAAATATGATTTAAAGGGGAAATTCAATTCAGTTGTTCTAAATCCTCAATCAATACCCCTCCCCCTCATCCAATAGGGGCCTATATATTTTAACAGCTTCACATCTTCGATAGATTTTAATACCTGATACTAGTATGCTCTGGCAATTTTGAGAGTAAGCTGTCAAGGAGGGTGTAAACTTACAAAACGAGTGCCAGGTAAAATAGCCAGGGGGCCAAATTTGTACCTCTGCCATTTTTATATTGTTAATGAGAATGGTCTTGTTATACATTTTATTTTTAGTGTTTCTTGAGTTCAAGCTTATCACTATCGACATGCCATATTTTGTTAAGCATGTCATCCCAAATATAAATGATGGAAATATCCATCCACGCCTGAATGCTATACTAATCCGCTTAATTATTAACATCTAGCTGGCTTATCATTCTTATGACATGGAAAGTTTATTCAAGATAAAAATGTATACTGAAATAAACAGTGATATGGGTGAGCGCTAATAATGCAATAACCCCTTTTAATGGTAGGTGCTATACGGTAATACAGGTGGGTCTTACAGCTCATGATTTACCAACAAACTGTCTTGGTTCTCTCTCCGAAAATGTATACCGAAATGCATGGCCCTTGGAACAATGTTTCGACTGATGTCATTTTGACAAGCAAATCGAACCCGGGACCAAAGCTGGGTCCCGGTTTCGATTCCCGTCAGAGACATTTTTCGGCATCACCAATTTTCCCAAAGGGTAGATAACTCTGAGGAACCTTGATTTAAGCCACGCCTACCATTGTTCTCTTCATCAATTTCTTTACAATATTTAAATAAAAAAGAGTTGCCAAAATCTGTTGTACATGTATAACTTTACACACACACACACAACAATTTCAAAGTTCCTAAATAAGAAACAAACAGAAATAAATGGTGTGTATTGTTTCAATAACTTTGATAACGAGGTTAATGATTGATTGAATATCATGCTTTTAATATTGTATGATAATTGTCATGATAATTGCAATTCGTCTTTAGAATCATCGGACCTTTCACACGCTCACCCCAAAACTATGATTTGAATTCTCGAACGAAGACGGTATGTGTCCTTGATGACTTGCCAATTAAAGCACTGCATCACAAATACAAACTACGATTAGTGAATGACAATTGTATTACGGCTAACTGCATGCAGTTGTAACCAGACCCAAAGTATTTTTGACCCTTGAAACCAAAATATAGACACCAACAAATATCATGTTCTATGTCCCCTTTTAAGTAACTACAGTCAATTTATATCAATTTTTTAAAGCCATCCTGGATTTTCTTTTAATATACCAGACCACTGGTCCTTGTAACCTTCCCTAATCATGCTAGTGTATTACTTGCCCCTTTAAACCATGGCTTAGACACCAAACCCATATTCCCCATGCATATATTAAACGAACTAAACATGTACCATCAGACAATTTTTACTCCACTTTTGGAAGCCATATTTTGGACATACTAGACCACTGAGTACCTTGATAAAATCGCATACATTCGTAATTCCGAAGCTTCGTAATTCCGAAGGTTCGGTTATTCCGAAGGTTCGTATTTCCGAAGGTTCGTAATTCCGAAGGCTCGTAATTCCGAAGGTTCGTCAATCCGAAAACGAAATAAGGTTCGTAATTCTGAAGGTTCATTAATCCGAAAACGAAATAAGGTTCGTAATTCCGAAGGTTCGTTAATCCGAAAACAAAATAAGGTTCGTAATTCCGAAGGTTCGTTAATCCGAAAACGAAATAAGGTTCGTAATTCCGAAGGTTCGTTAATCCGAAAACGAAATAAGGTTCGTTAATCCGAAAACGAAATAAGGTTCGTTAATCCGAAAACGAAATAAGGTTCGTTAATCCGAAAATTAAATAAGGTTCGTATTTCCGAAAATGAAAATAATTCATTTTGGTAACAACAACGATGTTGTCATTACAAGATTACACGATATCATGCAATGATAGTAATAACGATCGATGATACATGCGTGTGTTGGGGCCAAAGCATGTATTTCATTAAGAATGGCGCCCTGATCAAGCATAGGCTAATTTCGATTTTATCTGAGCAATTGCTGCCTATAAGCAAATGGTTTAATTAAAGATGCAGGGGATCAAGTGTGTTGGAAGCGTGCGAGCAACCTCTAGATAATAGGATTTGTATTGGAGGGAATGCCATTTTTAATAACAGCTTCTGCTGGTAATAAAAATAAAAATAATACTAATAATGATCCTTGTAAGATGTTGAAAGCGCGAATCGCAAGCTGAAACTAGTAGACATTTCATGTAAAAAGACGTGAAGTGAGCATTCGGAGCATTTTTTGTAATCGTGAGAAAGATGTGTATCTTTCTAAAGAATTAATGCGAGGGCGAGTTGTAATTTGTTTATATACTGACCTGGGGCCCGTTGCATGAAACTTTTTACCTGAGAAAACTCAGGTTGTTTTTACAGGAGTTTTTGCCCTGTGCTAAAGTAATTGGCGGAAATCAGACTAACCTTAGTTTTCAGTTTTTACCAGAGTTTTCTCAGGTAAAAAGTTTTATGCAACAGGCTTCAGAAAGTAATCTTTTAAGGACTGCATTTAGTGACTCATGAATAGAATATATATCTCACGAACTATATAATGAGAGCGCGAACCACAAGCTTAAAATTTGTGATATTCCAACCTGAAAACTGGACATTTCATACTTCTTTTTTGTAACCAGGAATAGAATGAGTTCCTCGATAAACAATACTTGATGCGAGAGAGAAACGTGAGCCAAATTTTTCCGATTTTTCCACCTGAACACTGGACATTCTATAGCATTCTTGTAAAAAAAAAATAATAGCTGGGAGAATAGTTTTCAGAACTGAGTGGCTTCCCTGGGTAAATGATATCTATATCAATATCATCATTCTAGGCCCACATGAAATTTCCAAAAGTTTGAGCACGTGATTCGCTCGCAACATCTCACAAGGATGCCCTTTCCACAGTATTGACCAAAAAGGTGAATTTTACATCTTCAGATTTGACTTTTTCCTCCAAACCGCTTGCTCTCTACGCTCGCAGAAATGAAACGTAAACTTTAGCATGTTTAGTGATCACTTAAAAAATTGTGCTCAATTTAGTTACTACAAAAACACACAACCTCTTTACACAGATGATAATCTTATGGTGAAAATATCCGTTTGCAGTGCACTAAATTGCCCCTATTGGCCCCCTTTTTTTTTACTTTGCCCTCCCCCCAAAGAAAATACGTTCCGCCGCCATTGGCTAAAACACGCATCGTCTTCATGGCTAACTGCAAAAAGTTCTAAAACTGTCCCCTTTAGATCAGATCAGAGCTTATATATTTAAAAATTCTGTTCGCGCTTCTTGCTAGCAGTTATTATCTAAATTTAGTTACATAGGCATCTCGCTTTGAAGATCACAAACATATTGCCCATCATATTAACAAAAATATAGCTCGCGCTCGCATTATTTAAAAAGGGTTTATCATGCTATTACATATTTACTTTATTTTATAAGGATAAAACTAATTATTGACTGTTAGGACTACCCTTTCAAAGAAACAAACAAAAATCAACTTTAAACTGCCGATCAAGGAAAATATGGCTAAAAAAATCCCCCCCCCCCCCCTCTATTTGACGAAAGTTGGATCCGCCGGGAGGGAGGCAGGGGGCATCAAAAATGGAATAAAAAACAGGGGAATTAATATTTTCCAAAATGGGAAAGTTCCTTTTTCAAAAATAAATATGCCGTTTTTCATGTTTTTTCGAAATAAAATACTCTTTTTAAAGCATACAAGTTAAGTTAAGTTTTCAGGCTGGAATATTGAAAAATTTCAGCTTGCGCTTCGCACTCTCATTCGATTGGTGAAGTATGCGTCCTGAAGAGGATACTAAATGCTTTCTTTAACAGGTTCCTTTTCTGGTCAGTGTGTTTAAGCTCGCGTTTTGCGCTCATGTTAATTCTTTAGTTAGATGCACATCTTTTTAATGACAGCAGAAATCTGCTCGGATTTTAA